>NW_027363207.1:1137500-1484019 GCF_046119375.1 Phyllobates terribilis | reverse complement strand
CAATGGAGACAATCTATGGGGCCATTCCACTCATGGAGCAATTCTATGGGCCGATTCCACGTATGGAGCAATCTATGGGCCGACATCAGAGAAGAGAGACATTGAGCAATCTATGGGGCCATTCCATCATGGAGCAATCTATGGGGCCATTCCACTTATGGAGCAATCTATGGGGCCATTCCAGCATGGAGCAATCTATGGGGCCATTCCAGCATGGAGCAATCTATGGGGCCATTCCAGCATGGAGCAATCTATGGGGCCATTCCAGCATGGAGCAATCTATGGGGCCATTCCAGCATGGAGCAATCTATGGGGCCATTCCAGCATGGAGCAATCTATGGGGCCTTCCAGCATGGAGCAATCTATGGGGCCATTCCAGCATGGAGCAATCTATGGGGCCATTCCAGCATGGAGCAATCTATGGGGCCATTCCAGCATGGAGCAATCTATGGGGCCATTCCAGCATGGAGCAATCTATGGGGCCATTCCAGCATGGAGCAATCTATGGGGCCATTCCAGCATGGAGCAATCTATGGGGCCATTCCAGCATGGAGCAATCTATGGGGCCATTCCAGCATGGAGCAATCTATGGGGCCATTCCAGCATGGAGCAATCTATGGGGCCATTCCAGCATGGAGCAATCTATGGGGCCATTCCAGCATGGAGCAATCTATGGGGCCATTCCAGCATGGAGCAATCTATGGGGCCATTCCAGCATGGAGCAATCTATGGGGCCATTCCAGCATGGAGCAATCTATGGGGCCATTCCAGCATGGAGCAATCTATGGGGCCATTCCAGCATGGAGCAATCTATGGGGCCATTCCAGCATGGAGCAATCTATGGGGCCATTACAGCATGGAGCAATCTATGGGGCCATTACAGCATGGAGCAATCTATGGGGCCATTACAGCATGGAGCAATCTATGGGGCCATTACAGCATGGAGGCAATCTATGGGGCCATTCTACAGCATGGAGCAATCTATGGGCCATTACAGCATGGAGCAATCTATGGGGCCATTAACAGCATGGAGCAATCTATGGGGCCATTCTACAGCATGGAGCAATCTATGGGGCCATTATACAGCATGGAGCAATCTATGGGGCCATTATACAGCATGGAGCAATCTATGGGGCCATTATACAGCATGGAGCAATCTATGGGGCCATTATACAGCATGGAGCAATCTATGGGGCCATTATACAGCATGGAGCAATCTATAGGGGCCATTATACAGCATGGAGCAATCTATGGGGCCATTATACAGCATGGAGCAATCTATGGGGCCATTATACAGCATGGAGCAATCTATGGGGCCATTATACAGCATGGAGCAATCTATGGGGGCCATTATACAGCATGGAGCAATCTATGGGGCCATTATACAGCATGGAGCAATCTATGGGGCCATTATACAGCATGGAGCAATCTATGGGGCCATTATACAGCATGGAGCAATCCATGGGCCATTATACAGCATGGAGCAATCCATGGGGCCATTACAGCATGGAGCAATCTATGGGGCCATTACAGCATGGAGCAATCTATGGGGCCATTATACAGCATGGAGCAATCTATGGGGCCATTATACAGCATGGAGCAATCTATGGGGCCATTATACAGCAGGGAGCAATCTATGGGGCCATTATACAGTAGGGAGCAATCTATGGGCCATTATACTTATGAAGCAATCTATAGGGCCATTATACTTATGGAGCAATCTATAGGGTCATTATACAGTATGGAGCAACCTATGGGGCCATTACAGCATGGAGCAATCTATGGAGCCATTATGCAGCATGGAGCAATCTATAGGGCCATTATACAGCATGGAGCAATCTATGGAGCCATTATACAGCATGGAGCAATCTATGGGGCCATTATACTTATGGAGCAATCTATGGGGCCATTATAGAGCATGGAGCAATCTATGGGGCCATTATACAGCATGGAGCAATCTATGGGGCCATTATACAGCATGGAGCAATCTATGGGGCCATTATACAGTAGGGAGCAATCTATGGGGCCATTATACAGCATGGAGCAATCTATGGGGCCATTATACAGCATGGAGCAATCTATGGGGCCATTATACAGCATGGAGCAATCTATGGGGCCATTATACAGCATGGAGCAATCTATGGGGCCATTATACAGTAGGGAGCAATCTATGGGGCCATTATACAGCATGGAGCAATCTATGGGGCCATTATACAGCATGGAGCAATCTATGGGGCCATTATACTTATGAAGCAATCTATAGGGCCATTATACTTATGGAGCAATCTATAGGGTCATTATACAGTATGGAGCAATCTATAGGGTCATTATACAGTATGGAGCAATCTATGGAGCCATTATGCAGCATGGAGCAATCTATAGGGCCATTATACAGCATGGAGCAATCTATGGAGCCATTATACAGCATGGAGCAATCTATGGGGCCATTATACTTATGGAGCAATCTATGGGGCCATTATACAGCATGGAGCAATCTATGAGGCCATTACAGCATGGAGCAATCTATGGGGCCATTATACTTATGGAGCAATCTGTGGGGCCATTACAGCATGGAGCAATCTATGGGGCCATTATACAGCATGGAGCAATCTATGGGGCCATTATACAGCATGGAGCAATCTATGGGGCCATTACAGCATAGAGCAATCTATGGGGCCATTATACTTATGGAGCAATCTATAGGGCCATTACAGCATGGAGCAATCTATGGGGCCATTATACTTATGGAGCAATCTATAGGGCAATTACAGCATGGAGCAATCTATGGGGCCATTATACTTATGGAGCAATCTATAGGGCCATTACAGCATGGAGCAATCTATAGGGCCATTATACACCATGGAGCAATCTATGGGGCCATTATACTTATGGAGCAATCTATGGGACCATTATACAGTATGGAGCAATCTATGGGACCATTATACAGTATGGAGCAATCTATGGAACCATTATGCAGTATGGAGCAATCTATGGGGCCATTATGCAGCATGGAGGAATCTATAGGGCCATTACATCAAGGAGCAATCTATGGGGCCATTATACTTCTGGAGCAATCTATGGGGCCATTATACTTCTGGAGCAATCTATAGGGCCATTACAGCATGGAGCAATCTATGGGGCCATTATACACCATGGAGCAATCTATGGGGCCATTATACAGCATGGAGCAATCTATGGGGCCATTATACAGCATGGAGCAATCTATGGGGCCATTATACTTATGAAGCAATCTATAGGGCCATTATACTTATGGAGCAATCTATAGGGTCATTATACAGTATGGAGCAACCTATGGGGCCATTACAGCATGGAGCAATCTATGGAGCCATTATGCAGCATGGAGCAATCTATAGGGCCATTATACAGCATGGAGCAATCTATGGAGCCATTATACAGCATGGAGCAATCTATGGGGCCATTATACAGCATGGAGCAATCTATGGGGCCATTATACAGCATGGAGCAATCCATGGGGCCATTACAGCATGGAGCAATCTATGGGGCCATTACAGCATGGAGCAATCTATGGGGCCATTATACAGCATGGAGCAATCTATGGGGCCATTATACAGTAGGGAGCAATCTATGGGGCCATTATACAGTAGGGAGCAATCTATGGGGCCATTATACTTATGAAGCAATCTATAGGGCCATTATACTTATGGAGCAATCTATAGGGTCATTATACAGTATGGAGCAACCTATGGGGCCATTACAGCATGGAGCAATCTATGGAGCCATTATGCAGCATGGAGCAATCTATAGGGCCATTATACAGCATGGAGCAATCTATGGAGCCATTATACAGCATGGAGCAATCTATGGGGCCATTATACTTATGGAGCAATCTATGGGGCCATTATACAGCATGGAGCAATCTATGAGGCCATTACAGCATGGAGCAATCTATGGGGCCATTATACAGCATGGAGCAATCTATGGGGCCATTATACAGCAGGGAGCAATCTATGGGGCCATTATACAGCATGGAGCAATCTATGGGGCCATTATACAGCATGGAGCAATCTATGGGGCCATTATACAGCATGGAGCAATCTATGGGGCCATTATACAGCATGGAGCAATCTATGGGGCCATTATACAGCATGGAGCAATCTATGGGGCCATTATACAGCATGGAGCAATCTATGGGGCCATTATACAGCATGGAGCAATCTATGGGGCCATTATACAGCATGGAGCAATCTATGGGGCCATTATACAGCATGGAGCAATCTATGGGGCCATTATACAGCATGGAGCAATCTATGGGGCCATTATACAGCATGGAGCAATCCATGGGGCCATTACAGCATGGAGCAATCCATGGGGCCATTACAGCATGGAGCAATCTATGGGGCCATTATACAGCATGGAGCAATCTATGGGGCCATTATACAGCATGGAGCAATCTATGGGGCCATTATACAGTAGGGAGCAATCTATGGGGCCATTATACAGCATGGAGCAATCTATGGGGCCATTATACAGTAGGGAGCAATCTATGGGGCCATTATACTTATGAAGCAATCTATAGGGCCATTATACTTATGGAGCAATCTATAGGGTCATTATACAGTATGGAGCAATCTATGGAGCCATTATGCAGCATGGAGCAATCTATAGGGCCATTATACAGCATGGAGCAATCTATGGAGCCATTATACAGCATGGAGCAATCTATGGGGCCATTATACTTATGGAGCAATCTATGGGGCCATTATACAGCATGGAGCAATCTATGAGGCCATTACAGCATGGAGCAATCTATGGGGCCATTATACTTATGGAGCAATCTGTGGGGCCATTACAGCATGGAGCAATCTATGGGGCCATTATACAGCATGGAGCAATCTATGGGGCCATTATACAGCATGGAGCAATCTATGGGGCCATTACAGCATAGAGCAATCTATGGGGCCATTATACTTATGGAGCAATCTATAGGGCCATTACAGCATGGAGCAATCTATGGGGCCATTATACTTATGGAGCAATCTATAGGGCAATTACAGCATGGAGCAATCTATGGGGCCATTATACTTATGGAGCAATCTATAGGGCCATTACAGCATGGAGCAATCTATAGGGCCATTATACACCATGGAGCAATCTATGGGGCCATTATACTTATGGAGCAATCTATGGGGACATTATACTTATGGACCAATCTATAGGGCCATTATACTTATGGAGCAATCTATGGGACCATTATACAGTATGGAGCAATCTATGGAACCATTATGCAGTATGGAGCAATCTATGGGGCCATTATGCAGCATGGAGGAATCTATAGGGCCATTACAGCAAGGAGCAATCTATGGGGCCATTATACTTCTGGAGCAATCTATGGGGCCATTATACTTCTGGAGCAATCTATAGGGCCATTACAGCATGGAGCAATCTATGGGGCCATTATACACCATGGAGCAATCTATGGGGCCATTATACAGCATGGAGCAATCTATGGGGCCATTATACAGCATGGAGCAATCTATGGGGCCATTATACAGCATGGAGCAATCTATGGGGCCATTATACTTATGAAGCAATCTATAGGGCCATTATACTTATGGAGCAATCTATAGGGCCATTATACTTATGGAGCAACCTATGGGGCCATTACAGCATGGAGCAATCTATGGAGCCATTATGCAGCATGGAGCAATCTATAGGGCCATTATACAGCATGGAGCAATCTATGGAGCCATTATACAGCATGGAGCAATCTATGGGGCCATTAAGCAGCATGGAGCAATCTATAGGGCCATTACAGCATGGAGCAATCTGTGGGGCCATTACAGCATGGAGCAATCTATGGGGCCATTATACTTATGAAGCAATCTATGGGGCCATTATACAGCATGGAGCAATCTATGGGGCCATTATACTTATGGAGCAATCTATAGGGCCATTACAGCATGGAGCAATATATGGGGCCATTATACAGTATGGAGCAGTCTATGGGGCCATTATACAGTAGGGAGAAATCTATGGGGCCATTATACAGCATGGGGCAATCTATGGGGCCATTATACAGCATGGGGCAATCTATGGGGCCATTATACAGCATGGGGCAATCTATGGGGCCATTACAGCATGGAGCAATCTATGGGGCCATTATACTTGTGGAGCAATCTATAGGGCCATTACAGCATGGAGCAATCTATGGGGCCATTATACAGCATGGAGCAATCTATGGGGCCATTATACAGCATGGAGCAATCTATGGGGCCATTACATCATGGAGCAATCTATGGGGCCATTATACTTATGGAGCAATCTATGGGGCCATTATACTTATGGAGCAATCTGTAGGGCCATTATACTTATGGAGCAATCTATGAGGCCATTATACTTATGGAGCAATCTATAGGGCCATTATACTTATGGAGCAATCTATGGGGCCATTATACGTATGGAGCAATCTATGGGGCCATTATACAGTATGAAGCAATCTATGGAGCCATTATGCAGTATGGAGCAATCTATGGGGCCATTATGCAGCATGGAGCAATTTATAGGGCCATTACAGCATGGAACAATCTATGGGGCCATTATACTTATGGAGCAATCTATGGGGCCATTATACAGCATGGAGCAATCTATGGGGCCATTATACAGCATGGAGCAATCTATGGGGCCATTATGCAGTAGGGAGCAATCTATGGGGCCATTATACAGTAGGGAGCAATCTATGGGGCCATTATACAGTAGGGAGCAATCTATGGGGCCATTGGACTAATGGAGCAATCTATAGGGCCATTACAGCATGGAGCAATCTATGGGGCCATTATACAGCATGGAGCAATCTATAGGGCCATTACGACATGGAGCAATGTATAGGGCCATTACAGCATGGAGCAATCTATGGGGCCATTATACTTATGGAGCAATCTATGGTGCTATTACAGCATGGAGCAATCTATGGGGCCATTAAACAGCATGGAGCAATCTATGATGCCATTATACAGCATGGAGCAATCTATGGGCCCATTATACTTATGGAGCAATCTATGGGCCCATTATACTTATGGAGCAATCTATAGGGCCTTTACAGCATGGAGCAATCTATGGGGCCATTATACTTATGGAGCAATCTATGGGGCCATTACCGCATGGAGCAATCTATGGGGCCATTACCGCATGGAGCAATCTATGGGGCCATTACCGCATGGAGCAATCTATGGGGCCATTACCGCATGGAGCAATCTATGGGGCCATTACCGCATGGAGCAATCTATGGGGCCATTACCGCATGGAGCAATCTATGGGGCCATTACCGCATGGAGCAATCTATGGGGCCATTACCGCATGGAGCAATCTATGGGGCCATTACCGCATGGAGCAATCTATGGGGCCATTACCGCATGGAGCAATCTATGGGGCCATTACCGCATGGAGCAATCTATGGGGCCATTATACACCATGGAGCAATCTATGGGGCCATTATACAGCATGGAGCAATCTATGGGGCCATTATACAGCATGGAGCAATCTATGGGGCCATTATACTTATGAAGCAATCTATAGGGCCATTATACTTATGGAGCAATCTATAGGGTCATTATACAGTATGGAGCAACCTATGGGGCCATTACAGCATGGAGCAATCTATGGAGCCATTATGCAGCATGGAGCAATCTATAGGGCCATTATACAGCATGGAGCAATCTATGGAGCCATTATACAGCATGGAGCAATCTATGGGGCCATTATACAGCATGGAGCAATCTATGGGGCCATTATACAGCATGGAGCAATCCATGGGGCCATTACAGCATGGAGCAATCTATGGGGCCATTACAGCATGGAGCAATCTATGGGGCCATTATACAGCATGGAGCAATCTATGGGGCCATTATACAGTAGGGAGCAATCTATGGGGCCATTATACAGTAGGGAGCAATCTATGGGGCCATTATACTTATGAAGCAATCTATAGGGCCATTATACTTATGGAGCAATCTATAGGGTCATTATACAGTATGGAGCAACCTATGGGGCCATTACAGCATGGAGCAATCTATGGAGCCATTATGCAGCATGGAGCAATCTATAGGGCCATTATACAGCATGGAGCAATCTATGGAGCCATTATACAGCATGGAGCAATCTATGGGGCCATTATACTTATGGAGCAATCTATGGGGCCATTATACAGCATGGAGCAATCTATGAGGCCATTACAGCATGGAGCAATCTATGGGGCCATTATACAGCATGGAGCAATCTATGGGGCCATTATACAGCAGGGAGCAATCTATGGGGCCATTATACAGCATGGAGCAATCTATGGGGCCATTATACAGCATGGAGCAATCTATGGGGCCATTATACAGCATGGAGCAATCTATGGGGCCATTATACAGCATGGAGCAATCTATGGGGCCATTATACAGCATGGAGCAATCTATGGGGCCATTATACAGCATGGAGCAATCTATGGGGCCATTATACAGCATGGAGCAATCTATGGGGCCATTATACAGCATGGAGCAATCTATGGGGCCATTATACAGCATGGAGCAATCTATGGGGCCATTATACAGCATGGAGCAATCTATGGGGCCATTATACAGCATGGAGCAATCTATGGGGCCATTATACAGCATGGAGCAATCCATGGGGCCATTACAGCATGGAGCAATCTATGGGGCCATTACAGCATGGAGCAATCTATGGGGCCATTATACAGCATGGAGCAATCTATGGGGCCATTATACAGCATGGAGCAATCTATGGGGCCATTATACAGTAGGGAGCAATCTATGGGGCCATTATACAGCATGGAGCAATCTATGGGGCCATTATACAGTAGGGAGCAATCTATGGGGCCATTATACTTATGAAGCAATCTATAGGGCCATTATACTTATGGAGCAATCTATAGGGTCATTATACAGTATGGAGCAATCTATGGAGCCATTATGCAGCATGGAGCAATCTATAGGGCCATTATACAGCATGGAGCAATCTATGGAGCCATTATACAGCATGGAGCAATCTATGGGGCCATTATACTTATGGAGCAATCTATGGGGCCATTATACAGCATGGAGCAATCTATGAGGCCATTACAGCATGGAGCAATCTATGGGGCCATTATACTTATGGAGCAATCTGTGGGGCCATTACAGCATGGAGCAATCTATGGGGCCATTATACAGCATGGAGCAATCTATGGGGCCATTATACAGCATGGAGCAATCTATGGGGCCATTACAGCATAGAGCAATCTATGGGGCCATTATACTTATGGAGCAATCTATAGGGCCATTACAGCATGGAGCAATCTATGGGGCCATTATACTTATGGAGCAATCTATAGGGCAATTACAGCATGGAGCAATCTATGGGGCCATTATACTTATGGAGCAATCTATAGGGCCATTACAGCATGGAGCAATCTATAGGGCCATTATACACCATGGAGCAATCTATGGGGCCATTATACTTATGGAGCAATCTATGGGGACATTATACTTATGGACCAATCTATAGGGCCATTATACTTATGGAGCAATCTATGGGACCATTATACAGTATGGAGCAATCTATGGAACCATTATGCAGTATGGAGCAATCTATGGGGCCATTATGCAGCATGGAGGAATCTATAGGGCCATTACAGCAAGGAGCAATCTATGGGGCCATTATACTTCTGGAGCAATCTATGGGGCCATTATACTTCTGGAGCAATCTATAGGGCCATTACAGCATGGAGCAATCTATGGGGCCATTATACACCATGGAGCAATCTATGGGGCCATTATACAGCATGGAGCAATCTATGGGGCCATTATACAGCATGGAGCAATCTATGGGGCCATTATACAGCATGGAGCAATCTATGGGGCCATTATACTTATGAAGCAATCTATAGGGCCATTATACTTATGGAGCAATCTATAGGGTCATTATACAGTATGGAGCAACCTATGGGGCCATTACAGCATGGAGCAATCTATGGAGCCATTATGCAGCATGGAGCAATCTATAGGGCCATTATACAGCATGGAGCAATCTATGGGGCCATTAAGCAGCATGGAGCAATCTATAGGGCCATTACAGCATGGAGCAATCTGTGGGGCCATTACAGCATGGAGCAATCTATGGGGCCATTATACTTATGAAGCAATCTATGGGGCCATTATACAGCATGGAGCAATCTATGGGGCCATTATACTTATGGAGCAATCTATAGGGCCATTACAGCATGGAGCAATATATGGGGCCATTATACAGTATGGAGCAGTCTATGGGGCCATTATACAGTAGGGAGAAATCTATGGGGCCATTATACAGCATGGGGCAATCTATGGGGCCATTATACAGCATGGGGCAATCTATGGGGCCATTATACAGCATGGGGCAATCTATGGGGCCATTACAGCATGGAGCAATCTATGGGGCCATTATACTTGTGGAGCAATCTATAGGGCCATTACAGCATGGAGCAATCTATGGGGCCATTATACAGCATGGAGCAATCTATGGGGCCATTATACAGCATGGAGCAATCTATGGGGCCATTACATCATGGAGCAATCTATGGGGCCATTATACTTATGGAGCAATCTATGGGGCCATTATACTTATGGAGCAATCTGTAGGGCCATTATACTTATGGAGCAATCTATGAGGCCATTATACTTATGGAGCAATCTATAGGGCCATTATACTTATGGAGCAATCTATGGGGCCATTATACGTATGGAGCAATCTATGGGGCCATTATACAGTATGAAGCAATCTATGGAGCCATTATGCAGTATGGAGCAATCTATGGGGCCATTATGCAGCATGGAGCAATTTATAGGGCCATTACAGCATGGAACAATCTATGGGGCCATTATACTTATGGAGCAATCTATGGGGCCATTATACAGCATGGAGCAATCTATGGGGCCATTATACAGCATGGAGCAATCTATGGGGCCATTATGCAGTAGGGAGCAATCTATGGGGCCATTATACAGTAGGGAGCAATCTATGGGGCCATTATACAGTAGGGAGCAATCTATGGGGCCATTGGACTAATGGAGCAATCTATAGGGCCATTACAGCATGGAGCAATCTATGGGGCCATTATACAGCATGGAGCAATCTATAGGGCCATTACGACATGGAGCAATGTATAGGGCCATTACAGCATGGAGCAATCTATGGGGCCATTATACAGCATGGAGCAATCTATGGGGCCATTATACAGCATGGAGCAATCTATGGGGCCATTATACAGCATGGAGCAATCTATGGGGCCATTATACAGCATGGAGCAATCTATGGGGCCATTATACAGCATGGAGCAATCTATAGGGTCATTATACTTATGGAGCAATCTATGGGGCCATTATACAGTATGGAGCAATCTATGGAGCCATTATGCAGCATGGAGCAATTTATAGGGCCATTACAGCATGGAGCAATCTATGGGGCCATTATACTTATGGAGCAATCTATGGGGCCATTATACAGCATGGAACAATGTATGGGGCCATTACAGCATGGAGCAATCTATGGAGCCATTATGCAGCATGGAGCAATCTATAGGGCCATTATACAGCATGGAGCAATCTATGGGGCCATTACAGCACGGAGCAATCTATGGGGCCATTATGCAGCATGGAGCAATCTATGGGGCCATTATACAGTAGGGAGCAATCTATAGGGCCATTATACAGTATGGAGCAATCTATGGGGCCATTATACAGCATGGAGCAATCTATGGGGCCATTATACAGCATGGAGCAATCTATGGGGCCATTATACAGCATGGAGGAATCTATAGGGCCATTACAGCAAGGAGCAATCTATAGGGCCATTATACTTATGAAGCAATCTATGGGGCCATTATACAGCATGGAGCAATCTATGGGGCCATTATACTTATGGAGCAATCTATAGGGCCATTACAGCATGGAGCAATATATGGGGCCATTATACAGTATGGAGCAGTCTATGGGGCCATTATACAGCATGGGGCAATCTATGGGGCCATTATACAGCATGGAGCAATCTATGGGGCCATTATACAGCATGGAGCTATCTATGGGGCCATTACAGCATGGAGCAATCTATGGGGCCATTATACTTGTGGAGCAATCTATAGGGCCATTACAGCATGGAGCAATCTATGGGGCCATTATACAGCATGGAGCAATCTATGGGGCCATTATACAGCATGGAGCAATCTATGGGGCCATTATACTTATGGAGCAATCTATGGGGCCATTATACTTATGGAGCAATCTATGGGGCCATTATACTTATGGAGCAATCTGTAGGGCCATTATACTTATGGAGCAATCTATGGGGCCATTACCGCATGGAGCAATCTATGAGGCCATTATACTTATGGAGCAATCTATAGGGCCATTATACTTATGGAGCAATCTATGGGGCCATTATACAGTATGAAGCAATCTATGGAGCCATTATACAGTATGGAGCAATCTATGGGGCCATTATGCAGCATGGAGCAATTTATAGGGCCATTACAGCATGGAACAATCTATGGGGCCATTATACTTATGGAGCAATCTATGGGGCCATTATACAGCATGGAGCAATCTATGGGGCCATTATACAGTAGGGAGCAATCTATAGGGCCATTATACAGTAGGGAGCAATCTATGGGGCCATTATACAGTAGGGAGCAATCAATGGGCCATTATACAGCATAGAGCAATCTATGGGGCCATTAGACTAATGGAGCAATCTATAGGGCCATTACAGCATGCAGCAATCTATGAGGCCATTATACAGCATGGGGCAATCTATGGGGCCATTATACAGCATGGAGCAATGTATAGGGCCATTACAGCATGGAGCAATCTATGGGGCCATTATACAGCATGGAGCAATCTATAGGGCCATCACGACATGGAGCAATGTATAGGGCCATTACACTTATGGAGCAATCTATGGTGCTACTACAGCATGGAGCAATCTATGGGGCCATTACCGCATGGAGCAATCTATGGGGCCATTACCGCATGGAGCAATCTATGGGGCCATTACCGCATGGAGCAATCTATGGGGCCATTACCGCATGGAGCAATCTATGGGGCCATTACCGCATGGAGCAATCTATGGGGCCATTACCGCATGGAGCAATCTATGGGGCCATTACCGCATGGAGCAATCTATGGGGCCATTACCGCATGGAGCAATCTATGGGGCCATTACCGCATGGAGCAATCTATGGGGCCATTATACACCATGGAGCAATCTATGGGGCCATTATACAGCATGGAGCAATCTATGGGGCCATTATACAGCATGGAGCAATCTATGGGGCCATTATACTTATGAAGCAATCTATAGGGCCATTATACTTATGGAGCAATCTATAGGGTCATTATACAGTATGGAGCAACCTATGGGGCCATTACAGCATGGAGCAATCTATGGAGCCATTATGCAGCATGGAGCAATCTATAGGGCCATTATACAGCATGGAGCAATCTATGGAGCCATTATACAGCATGGAGCAATCTATGGGGCCATTATACAGCATGGAGCAATCTATGGGGCCATTATACAGCATGGAGCAATCCATGGGGCCATTACAGCATGGAGCAATCTATGGGGCCATTACAGCATGGAGCAATCTATGGGGCCATTATACAGCATGGAGCAATCTATGGGGCCATTATACAGTAGGGAGCAATCTATGGGGCCATTATACAGTAGGGAGCAATCTATGGGGCCATTATACTTATGAAGCAATCTATAGGGCCATTATACTTATGGAGCAATCTATAGGGTCATTATACAGTATGGAGCAACCTATGGGGCCATTACAGCATGGAGCAATCTATGGAGCCATTATGCAGCATGGAGCAATCTATAGGGCCATTATACAGCATGGAGCAATCTATGGAGCCATTATACAGCATGGAGCAATCTATGGGGCCATTATACAGCATGGAGCAATCTATGAGGCCATTACAGCATGGAGCAATCTATGGGGCCATTATACAGCATGGAGCAATCTATGGGGCCATTATACAGCAGGGAGCAATCTATGGGGCCATTATACAGCATGGAGCAATCTATGGGGCCATTATACAGCATGGAGCAATCTATGGGGCCATTATACAGCATGGAGCAATCTATGGGGCCATTATACAGCATGGAGCAATCTATGGGGCCATTATACAGCATGGAGCAATCTATGGGGCCATTATACAGCATGGAGCAATCTATGGGGCCATTATACAGCATGGAGCAATCTATGGGGCCATTTTACAGCATGGAGCAATCTATGGGGCCATTATACAGCATGGAGCAATCTATGGGGCCATTATACAGCATGGAGCAATCTATGGGGCCATTATACAGCATGGAGCAATCCATGGGGCCATTACAGCATGGAGCAATCTATGGGGCCATTACAGCATGGAGCAATCTATGGGGCCATTATACAGCATGGAGCAATCTATGGGGCCATTATACAGCATGGAGCAATCTATGGGGCCATTATACAGTAGGGAGCAATCTATGGGGCCATTATACAGCATGGAGCAATCTATGGGGCCATTATACAGTAGGGAGCAATCTATGGGGCCATTATACTTATGAAGCAATCTATAGGGCCATTATACTTATGGAGCAATCTATAGGGTCATTATACAGTATGGAGCAATCTATGGAGCCATTATGCAGCATGGAGCAATCTATAGGGCCATTATACAGCATGGAGCAATCTATGGAGCCATTATACAGCATGGAGCAATCTATGGGGCCATTATACTTATGGAGCAATCTATGGGGCCATTATACAGCATGGAGCAATCTATGAGGCCATTACAGCATGGAGCAATCTATGGGGCCATTATACTTATGGAGCAATCTGTGGGGCCATTACAGCATGGAGCAATCTATGGGGCCATTATACAGCATGGAGCAATCTATGGGGCCATTATACAGCATGGAGCAATCTATGGGGCCATTATACAGTATGGAGCAATCTATGGAACCATTATGCAGTATGGAGCAATCTATGGGGCCATTATGCAGCATGGAGGAATCTATAGGGCCATTACAGCAAGGAGCAATCTATGGGGCCATTATACTTCTGGAGCAATCTATGGGGCCATTATACTTCTGGAGCAATCTATAGGGCCATTACAGCATGGAGCAATCTATGGGGCCATTATACACCATGGAGCAATCTATGGGGCCATTATACAGCATGGAGCAATCTATGGGGCCATTATACAGCATGGAGCAATCTATGGGGCCATTATACAGCATGGAGCAATCTATGGGGCCATTATACTTATGAAGCAATCTATAGGGCCATTATACTTATGGAGCAATCTATAGGGTCATTATACAGTATGGAGCAACCTATGGGGCCATTACAGCATGGAGCAATCTATGGAGCCATTATGCAGCATGGAGCAATCTATAGGGCCATTATACAGCATGGAGCAATCTATGGGGCCATTAAGCAGCATGGAGCAATCTATAGGGCCATTACAGCATGGAGCAATCTGTGGGGCCATTACAGCATGGAGCAATCTATGGGGCCATTATACTTATGAAGCAATCTATGGGGCCATTATACAGCATGGAGCAATCTATGGGGCCATTATACTTATGGAGCAATCTATAGGGCCATTACAGCATGGAGCAATATATGGGGCCATTATACAGTATGGAGCAGTCTATGGGGCCATTATACAGTAGGGAGAAATCTATGGGGCCATTATACAGCATGGGGCAATCTATGGGGCCATTATACAGCATGGGGCAATCTATGGGGCCATTATACAGCATGGGGCAATCTATGGGGCCATTACAGCATGGAGCAATCTATGGGGCCATTATACTTGTGGAGCAATCTATAGGGCCATTACAGCATGGAGCAATCTATGGGGCCATTATACAGCATGGAGCAATCTATGGGGCCATTATACAGCATGGAGCAATCTATGGGGCCATTACATCATGGAGCAATCTATGGGGCCATTATACTTATGGAGCAATCTATGGGGCCATTATACTTATGGAGCAATCTGTAGGGCCATTATACTTATGGAGCAATCTATGAGGCCATTATACTTATGGAGCAATCTATAGGGCCATTATACTTATGGAGCAATCTATGGGGCCATTATACGTATGGAGCAATCTATGGGGCCATTATACAGTATGAAGCAATCTATGGAGCCATTATGCAGTATGGAGCAATCTATGGGGCCATTATGCAGCATGGAGCAATTTATAGGGCCATTACAGCATGGAACAATCTATGGGGCCATTATACTTATGGAGCAATCTATGGGGCCATTATACAGCATGGAGCAATCTATGGGGCCATTATACAGCATGGAGCAATCTATGGGGCCATTATGCAGTAGGGAGCAATCTATGGGGCCATTATACAGTAGGGAGCAATCTATGGGGCCATTATACAGTAGGGAGCAATCTATGGGGCCATTGGACTAATGGAGCAATCTATAGGGCCATTACAGCATGGAGCAATCTATGGGGCCATTATACAGCATGGAGCAATCTATAGGGCCATTACGACATGGAGCAATGTATAGGGCCATTACAGCATGGAGCAATCTATGGGGCCATTATACAGCATGGAGCAATCTATGGGGCCATTATACAGCATGGAGCAATCTATGGGGCCATTATACAGCATGGAGCAATCTATGGGGCCATTATACAGCATGGAGCAATCTATGGGGCCATTATACAGCATGGAGCAATCTATAGGGTCATTATACTTATGGAGCAATCTATGGGGCCATTATACAGTATGGAGCAATCTATGGAGCCATTATGCAGCATGGAGCAATTTATAGGGCCATTACAGCATGGAGCAATCTATGGGGCCATTATACTTATGGAGCAATCTATGGGGCCATTATACAGCATGGAACAATGTATGGGGCCATTACAGCATGGAGCAATCTATGGAGCCATTATGCAGCATGGAGCAATCTATAGGGCCATTATACAGCATGGAGCAATCTATGGGGCCATTACAGCACGGAGCAATCTATGGGGCCATTATGCAGCATGGAGCAATCTATGGGGCCATTATACAGTAGGGAGCAATCTATAGGGCCATTATACAGTATGGAGCAATCTATGGGGCCATTATACAGCATGGAGCAATCTATGGGGCCATTATACAGCATGGAGCAATCTATGGGGCCATTATACAGCATGGAGGAATCTATAGGGCCATTACAGCAAGGAGCAATCTATAGGGCCATTATACTTATGAAGCAATCTATGGGGCCATTATACAGCATGGAGCAATCTATGGGGCCATTATACTTATGGAGCAATCTATAGGGCCATTACAGCATGGAGCAATATATGGGGCCATTATACAGTATGGAGCAGTCTATGGGGCCATTATACAGCATGGGGCAATCTATGGGGCCATTATACAGCATGGAGCAATCTATGGGGCCATTATACAGCATGGAGCTATCTATGGGGCCATTACAGCATGGAGCAATCTATGGGGCCATTATACTTGTGGAGCAATCTATAGGGCCATTACAGCATGGAGCAATCTATGGGGCCATTATACAGCATGGAGCAATCTATGGGGCCATTATACAGCATGGAGCAATCTATGGGGCCATTATACTTATGGAGCAATCTATGGGGCCATTATACTTATGGAGCAATCTATGGGGCCATTATACTTATGGAGCAATCTGTAGGGCCATTATACTTATGGAGCAATCTATGGGGCCATTACCGCATGGAGCAATCTATGAGGCCATTATACTTATGGAGCAATCTATAGGGCCATTATACTTATGGAGCAATCTATGGGGCCATTATACAGTATGAAGCAATCTATGGAGCCATTATACAGTATGGAGCAATCTATGGGGCCATTATGCAGCATGGAGCAATTTATAGGGCCATTACAGCATGGAACAATCTATGGGGCCATTATACTTATGGAGCAATCTATGGGGCCATTATACAGCATGGAGCAATCTATGGGGCCATTATACAGTAGGGAGCAATCTATAGGGCCATTATACAGTAGGGAGCAATCTATGGGGCCATTATACAGTAGGGAGCAATCAATGGGCCATTATACAGCATAGAGCAATCTATGGGGCCATTAGACTAATGGAGCAATCTATAGGGCCATTACAGCATGCAGCAATCTATGAGGCCATTATACAGCATGGGGCAATCTATGGGGCCATTATACAGCATGGAGCAATGTATAGGGCCATTACAGCATGGAGCAATCTATGGGGCCATTATACAGCATGGAGCAATCTATAGGGCCATCACGACATGGAGCAATGTATAGGGCCATTACACTTATGGAGCAATCTATGGTGCTACTACAGCATGGAGCAATCTATGGGGCCATTAAACAGCATGGAGCAATCTATGATGCCATTATACAGCATGGAGCAATCTATGGGCCCATTATACTTATGGAGCAATCTATAGGGCCATTACAGCATGGAGCAATCTATGGGGCCATTATACTTATGGAGAAATCTATGGGGCCATTGCAGCATGGAGCAATCTATGGGGCCATTATACTTATGGAGCAATCTATGGGGCCATTACCGCATGGAGCAATCTATGGGGCCATTACCGCATGGAGCAATCTATGGGGCCATTACCGCATGGAGCAATCTATGGGGCCATTACCGCATGGAGCAATCTATGGGGCCATTACCGCATGGAGCAATCTATGGGGCCATTACCGGATGGAGCAATCTATGGGGCCATTATACTTATGGAGCAATCTATGGGGCCATTATACTTATGGAGCAATCTATGGGGCCATTATACTTATGGAGCAATCTATGGGGCCATTATACTTATGGAGCAATCTATAGGGCCATTATACTTATGGAGCAATCTATGGGGCCATTACCGCATGGAGCAATCTATGAGGCCATTATACTTATGGAGCAATCTATAGGGCCATTATACTTATGGAGCAATCTATGGGGCCATTATACAGTATGAAGCAATCTATGGAGCCATTATACAGTATGGAGCAATCTATGGGGCCATTATGCAGCATGGAGCAATTTATAGGGCCATTACAGCATGGAACAATCTATGGGGCCATTATACTTATGGAGCAATCTATGGGGCCATTATACAGCATGGAGCAATCTATGGGGCCATTATACAGTAGGGAGCAATCTATAGGGCCATTATACAGTATTGAGCAATCTATGGGGCCATTATACAGCATGGAGCAATCTATGGGACCTTTATACAGCATGGAGCAATCTATGGGACCTTTATACAGCATGGAGCAATCTATGGGACCTTTATACAGCATGGAGCAATCTATGGGGCCATTATCCTTATGGAGCAATCTATAGGGCCATTACAGCATGGAGCAATCTATGGGGCCATTATACTTATGGAGCAATCTATGGGGCCATTATACTTATGGAGCAATCTATGGAGCCATTACAACATGGAGCAATCTATGGGGCCATAATACAGCATGGAGCAATCTATGGGGCCATTATACAGTAGGGAGCAATCTATGGGGCCATTATACAGTAGGGAGCAATCTATAGGACCATTACAGCATGCAGCAATCTATGGGGCCATTATACAGCATGGAGCAATCTATGGGGCCATTATACAGCATGGAGCAATCTATGGGGCCATTATACAGCATGGAGCAATCTATGGGGCCATTATACTTATGGAGCAATCTATAGGACCATTACAGCATGGAGCCAATCTATGGGGCCATTATACAGCATGGAGCAATCTATGGGGCCATTATACTTATGGAGCAATCTACAGGGACATTATACAGTATGGAGCAATCTATGGAGCCATTATGCAGTATGGAGCAATCTATGGGGCCATTATGGAGCATGGAGCAATCTATAGGGCCATTATACTTATGGAGCAATCTATAGGGCCATTATACTTATGGAGCAATCTATAGGGCCATTATACTTATGGAGCAATCTATGGGGCCATTACAGCATGGAGCAATCTATGGGGCCATTATACAGCATGGAGCAATCTATAGGGCCATTATACAGCATGGAGCAATCTATGGGGCCATTATACAGCATGGAGCAATCTATGGGGCCATTATACTTATGGAGCAATCTATGGGGCCATTATACAGCATGGAACAATCTATGGGGCCATTACAACATGGAGCAATCTATGGAGCCATTATGCAGCATGGAGCAATCCATAGGGCCATTATACAGCATGGAGCAATCTATGGAGCCATTATACAGTATGGAGCAATCTATGGGGCCATTAAGCAGCATGGAGCAATCTATAGGGCCATTACAGCATGGAGCAATCTATGGGGCCATTACAGCATGGAGCAATCTATGGGGCCATTATACTTATGGAGCAATCTATGGAGCCATTATGCAGCATGGAGCAATCTATGGGGCCATTATGCAGCATGGAGCAATCTATGGGGCCATTACAGCATAGAGCAATCTATGGGGCCATTATACTTATGGAGCAATCTATAGGGCCATTACAGCATGGAGCAATCTATGGGGCCATTATACTTATGGAGCAATCTATAGGGCCATTACAGCATGGAGCAATCTATGGGGCCATTATACACCATGGAGCAATCTATGGGGCCATTATACTTATGGAGCAATCTATGGGGCCATTATACTTATGGAGCAATCTGTAGGGCCATTATACTTATGGAGCAATCTATGGGGCCATTACCGCATGGAGCAATCTATGAGGCCATTATACTTATGGAGCAATCTATAGGGCCATTATACTTATGGAGCAATCTATGGGGCCATTATACAGTATGAAGCAATCTATGGAGCCATTATACAGTATGGAGCAATCTATGGAGCCATTATGCACCATGGAGCAATTTATAGGGCCATTACAGCATGGAACAATCTATGGGGCCATTATACAGCATGGAGCAATCTATGGGGCCATTATACAGTAGGGAGCAATCTATGGGGCCATTATACAGTAGGGAGCAATCTATGGGGCCATTATACAGTAGGGAGCAATCTATGGAGCCATTATACAGCATAGAGCAATCTATAGGGCCATTACAGCATGGAGCAATCTATGGGGCCATTATACAGCATGGAGCAATCTATAGGGCCATTACGACATGGAGCAATGTATAGGGCCATTACAGCATGGAGCAATCTATGGGGCCATTAAACAGCATGGAGCAATCTATGATGCCATTAAACAGCATGGAGCAATCTATGATGCCATTATACAGCATGGAGCAATCTATGGGCCCATTATACTTATGGAGCAATCTATGGGGCCATTATACTTATGGAGAAATCTATGGGGCCTTTGCAGCATGGAGCAATCTATGGGGCCATTATACTTATGGAGCAATCTATGGGGCCATTACCGCATGGAGCAATCTATGGGGCCATTACCGCATGGAGCAATCTATGGGGCCATTACCGCATGGAGCAATCTATGGGGCCATTACCGCATGGAGCAACCTATGGGGCCATTACCGCATGGAGCAATCTATGGGGCCATTACCGCATGGAGCAATCTATGGGGCCATTACCGCATGGAGCAATCTATGGGGCCATTACCGCATGGAGCAATCTATGGGGCCATTATACTTATGGAGCAATCTATGGGGCCATTATACTTATGGAGCAATCTATAGGGCCATTATACTTATGGAGCAATCTATAGGGCCATTATACAGTAGGGAGCAATCTATGGGGCCATTATACAGAATGGAGCAATCTATGGGACCATTATACAGAATGGAGCAATCTATGGACCTTTATACAGCATGGAGCAATCTATGGGGCCATTATCCTTATGGAGCAATCTATAGGGCCATTACAGCATGGAGCAATCTATGGGGCCATTATACTTATGGAGCAATCTATGGGGCCATTATACAGTATGGAGCAATCTATGGAGCCATTATGCAGCATGGAGCAATCTATGGGGCCATTATGCAGCATGGAGCAATTTATAGGGCCATTAGAGCATGGAGCAATCTATGGGGCCATTATACTTATGGAGCAATCTATGGGGCCATTATACAGCATGGAACAATCTATGGGGCCATTACAGCATGGAGCAATCTATGGAGCCATTATGCAGCATGGAGCAATCTATAGGGCCATTATACAGCATGGAGCAATCTATGGAGCCATTATACAGTATGGAGCAATCTATGGGGCCATTAAGCAGCATGGAGCAATCTATAGGGCCATTACAGCATGGAGCAATATATGGGGCCATTACAGCATGGAGCAATCTATGGGGCCATTATACTTATGGAGCAATCTGTGGGGCCATTACAGCATGGAGCAATCTATGGGGCCATTATACAGTATGGAGCAATCTATGCAACCATTATGCAGTATGGAGCAATCTATGGGGCCATTATGCAGCATGGAGGAATCTATGGGGCCATTATACTTCTGGAGCAATCTATGGGGCCATTATACTTCTGGAGCAATCTATAGGGCCATTACAGCATGGAGCAATCTATGGGGCCATTATACAGCATGGAGCAATCTATGGGGCCATTATACAGCATGGAGCAATCTATGGGGCCATTATACAGCATGGAGCAATCTATGGGGCCATTATACTTATGAAGCAATCTATAGGGTCATTATACAGTATGGAGCAACCTATGGGGCCATTACAGCATGGAGCAATCTATGGAGCCATTATGCAGCATTGAGCAATCTATAGGGCCATTATACAGCATGGAGCAATCTATGGAGCCATTATACAGCATGGAGCAATCTGTGGGGCCATTACAGCATGGAGCAATCTATGGGGCCATTATACTTATGAAGCAATCTATGGGGCCATTATACAGCATGGAGCAATCTATGGGGCCATTATACTTATGGAGCAATCTATAGGGCCATTACAGCATGGAGCAATATATGGGGCCATTATACAGTATGGAGCAGTCTATGGGGCCATTATACAGTAGGGAGAAATCTATGGGGCCATTATACAGCATGGGGCAATCTATGGGGCCATTATACAGCATGGGGCAATCTATGGGGCCATTATACAGCATGGAGCAATCTATGGGGCCATTACAGCATGGAGCAATCTATGGGGCCATTATACTTGTGGAGCAATCTATAGGGCCATTACAGCATGGAGCAATCTATGGGGCCATTATACTTATGGAGCAATCTATAGGGCCATTACAGCATGGAGCAATCTATGGGGCCATTAAACACCATGGAGCAATCTATGGGGCCATTATACTTATGGAGCAATCTATGGGGCCATTATACTTATGGACCAATCTATAGGGCCATTATACTTATGGAGCAATCTATGGGGCCATTATACAGTATGGAGCAATCTATGGAACCATTATGCAGTATGGAGCAATCTATGGGGCCATTATGCAGCATGGAGGAATCTATAGGGCAATTACAGCAAGGAGCAATCTATGGGGCCATTATACTTCTGGAGCAATCTATGGGGCCATTATACTTCTGGAGCAATCTATAGGGCCATTACAGCATGGAGCAATCTATGGGGCCATTATACAGCATGGAGCAATCTATGGGGCCATTATACAGCATGGAGCAATCTATGGGGCCATTATACAGCATGGAGCAATCTATGGGGCCATTATACAGCATGGAGCAATCTATGGGGCCATTATACTTATGAAGCAATCTATAGGGCCATTATACTTATGAAGCAATCTATGGGGCCATTATACTTATGGAGCAATCTGTAGGGCCATTATACTTATGGAGCAATCTATGGGGCCATTACCGCATGGAGCAATCTATGAGGCCATTATACTTATGGAGCAATCTATAGGGCCATTATACTTATGGAGCAATCTATGGGGCCATTATACAGTATGAAGCAATCTATGGAGCCATTATACAGTATGGAGCAATCTATGGGGCCATTATGCAGCATGGAGCAATTTATAGGGCCATTACAGCATGGAACAATCTATGGGGCCATTATACTTATGGAGCAATCTATGGGGCCATTATACAGTATGGAGCAATCTATGGGGCCATTATACAGTAGGGAGCAATCTATGGGGCCATTATACAGTAGGGAGCAATCTATGGGGCCATTATACAGTAGGGAGAAATCTATGGGGCCATTATACAGCATAGAGCAATCTATGGGGCCATTAGACTAATGGAGCAATCTATAGGGCCATTACAGCATGGAGCAATCTATGGGGCCATTATACAGCATGGAGCAATCTATGGGGCCATTATACAGCATGGAGCAATCTATAGGGCCATTACGACATGGAGCAATGTATAGGGCCATTACAGCATGGAGCAATCTATGGGGCCATTATACTTATGGAGCAATCTATGGTGCTACTACAGCATGGAGCAATCTATGGGGCCATTAAACAGCATGGAGCAATCTATGATGCCATTAAACAGCATGGAGCAATCTAGGATGCCATTATACAGCATGGAGCAATCTAGGATGCCATTATACTTATGGAGCAATCTATAGGGCCATTACAGCATGGAGCAATCTATGTGGCCATTATACTTATGGAGAAATCTATGGGGCCATTGCAGCATGGAGCAATCTATGGGGCCATTACCGCATGGAGCAATCTATGGGGCCATTACCGCATGGAGCAATCTATGGGGCGTTTATACTTATGGAGCAATCTATGGGGCCATTATACTTATGGAGCAATCTATGGGGCCATTATACTTATGGAGCAATCTATAGGGCCATTATACTTATGGAGCAATCTATGGGGCCATTATACAGTAGGGAGCAATCTATGGGACCATTATACAGCATGGGGCAATCAATGGGGCCATTATACAGCATGGAGCAATCTATGGGACCTTTATACTTTTGGAGTAATCTATAGGGCCATTACAGCATGGAGCAATCTATGGGTCCATTATACAGCATGGAGCAATCTATGGGGCCATTATACAGCATGGAGCAATCTATGGGGCCATTATCCTTATGGAGAAATCTATAGGGCCATTACAGCATGGAGCAATCTATGGGGCCATTATACTTATGGAGCAATCTATGGAGCCATTACAACATGGAGCAATCTATGGGGCCATAATACAGCATGGAGCAATCTATGGGGCCATTATACAGTAGGGAGCAATCTATGGGGCCATTATACTTATGGAGCAATCTATAGGGCCATTACAGCATGCAGCAATCTATGGGGCCATTATACAGTATGGAGCAATCTATGGGGCCATTATACAGCATGGAGCAATCTATGGGACCATTATACAGCATGGGGCAATCAATGGGGCCATTATACAGCATGGGGCAATCTATGGGACCTTTATACTTATGGAGTAATCTATAGGGCCATTACAGCATAGAGCAATCTATGGGTCCATTATACAGCATGGAGCAATCTATGGGGCCATTATACAGTATGGAGCAATCTATGGGGCCATTATACAGCATGGAGCAATCTATGGGGCCATTAAACAGCATGGAGCAATCTATGATGCCATTAAACAGCATGGAGCAATCTAGGATGCCATTATACAGCATGGAGCAATCTATGGGCCCATTATACTTATGGAGCAATCTATAGGGCCATTACAGCATGGAGCAATCTATGTGGCCATTATACTTATGGAGAAATCTATGGGGCCATTGCAGCATGGAGCAATCTATGGGACCATTACCGCATGGAGCAATCTATGGGGCCATTACCGCATGGAGCAATCTATGGGGCCATTATACTTATGGAGCAATCTATAGGACCATTACAGCATGGAGCCAATCTATGGGGCCATTATACAGCATGGAGCAATCTATGGGGCCATTATACTTATGGAGCAATCTATAGGGCCATTATACTTATGGAGCAATCTATAGGGACATTATACAGTATGGAGCAATCTATGGAGCCATTATGCAGTATGGAGCAATCTATGGGGCCATTATGGAGCATGGAGCAATCTATAGGGCCATTATACTTATGGAGCAATCTACGGGGCCATTACAGCATGGAGCAATCTATGGGGCCATTATACAGCATGGAGCAATCTATAGGGCCATTACAGCATAGAGCAATCTATGGGGCCATTATACAGCATGGAGCAATCTATGGGGCCATTATACTTATGGAGCAATCTATGGGGCCATTACAGCATGGAGCAATCTGTGGGGCCATTATACTTATGGAGCAATCTATAGGGCCATTATACTTATGGAGCAATCTATAGGGTCATTATACTTATGGAGCAATCTATGGGGCCATTATACAGTATGGAGCAATCTATGGAGCCATTATGCAGCATGGAGCAATCTATGGGGCCATTATGCAGCATGGAGCAATTTATAGGGCCATTACAGCATGGAGCAATCTATGGGGCCATTATACTTATGGAGCAATCTATGGGGCCATTATACAGCATGGAACAATCTATGGGGCCATTATACAGCATGGAACAATCTATTGAGCCATTATACAGCATGGAACAATCTATGGGGCCATTATACAGCATGGAGCAATCTATGGGGCCATTATACTTATGGAGCAATCTATAGGGCAATTACATCATGGAGCAATCTATGGGGCCATTATACTTATGTAGCAGTCTATAGGGCCATTACAGCATGGAGCAATCTATGAGGCCATTACAGCATGGAGCAATCTATGCGGCCATTATACTAATGGTGCAATCTATAGGGCCATTATACTTATGGAGCAATCTATGGGGCCATTATACTTATGGAGCAATCTATGGGGCCATTATACTTATGGAGCAATCTATGGGGCCATTATGCAGTATGGAGCAATCTATGGAGCCATTATGCAGCATGGAGCAATCTATAGGGCCATTACAGCATGGAGCAATCTATGGGGCCATTATACTTATGGAGCAATCTATGGGACCATTACAGCATGGAGCAATCTATGGGGCCATTATTCAGTATGGAGCAATCTATGGAGCCATTATGCAGTATGGAGCAATCTATTTGGCCATTATGCAGCATGGAGCAATCTATAGGGCCATTACAGCATGGAGCAATCTATGGGGCCATTATACTTATGGAGCAATCTATGGGGCCATTATACAGCATGGAACAATCTATGGGGCCATTATACAGCAGGGGTCAATCTATGGAGCCATTATACAGCATGGGGCAATCTATGGAGCCATTATACAGCATGGAGCAATCTATGGGGCCATTATACAGCATGGAGCAATCTATGGGGCCATTATACTTATGGAGCAATCTATGGGGCCATTATGCAGTATGGAGCAATCTATGGAGCCATTATGCAGCATGGAGCAATCTATAGGGCCATTACAGCATGGAGCAATCTATGGGGCCATTATACTTATGGAGCAATCTATGGGACCATTACAGCATGGAGCAATCTATGGGGCCATTATACAGTATGGAGCAATCTATGGAGCCATTATGCAGTATGGAGCAATCTATTTGGCCATTATGCAGCATGGAGCAATCTATAGGGCCATTACAGCATGGAGCAATATATGGGGCCATTATACTTATGGAGCAATCTATGGGGCCATTATACAGCATGGAACAATCTATGGGGCCATTATACAGCAGGGGTCAATCTATGGAGCCATTATACAGCATGGGGCAATCTATGGAGCCATTATACAGCATGGAGCAATCTATGAGGCCATTATACAGCATGGAGCAATCTATGGGGCCATTATACAGCATGGAGCAATCTATGGGGCCATTATACAGCATGGAGCATTCTATAGGGCCATTACAGCATAGAGCAATTTATGGGGCCATTACCGCGTGGAGCAATCTATGGGGCCATTATACTTATGGAGCAATCTATAGGGCCATTATACTTATGGAGCAATCTATAGGGCCATTATACTTATGGAGCAATCTATAGGGCCATTATACTTATGGAGCAATCTATGGGGCCATTATACTTATGGAGCAATCTATGGGGCCATTATACAGTAGGGAGCAATCTATGGGGCCATTATACAGTAGGGAGCAATCTATGGGGCCTGTGATGAACCTGTAGCCGCCATCTTGGTAATGATAAATCATATCCAGGGATGGCCACACTTCAGCAGCCCCCACCCTTGGGACCTTCTGTTAAAACGTCAACTAGATAGTTTCCCCCCATCCAGGCTCCTGTAAGATAAGAAGCCTACTTAACACTTGAATGCTAGGAGCTTCAAAGACTTCGAGAGGAAACACAGCCAGCAGGGGGGGGTGCTTCGTCTATCTGTACCTGACCATTTGTCCCATAGGACTAGTTTCTTTGTCTGTCACAAGCATGGAGGCATAAGATATAGAAACATGAAAAGTACACGCATGTTGCGTGGGATGGGCCAATAAAAAAAATATCACGGCGTCCCGGAGCCATTGCGCACACAAGCCTCCGCGGTAGACGTTTGTACGTGCTCTGGAAGCCAAGATATAGCGCTGAGCCATTCCTGAGGACCGTATGGTATCATAATTGATATCAAAAGGTCGGTTACGGCGGCCCGAATCCGTGGGAACCCCTGTGGGTATCCTGAGACCATCCCAGAAGAAGTTATTGGGTTCCTTAGAATTTGGGCTTCTGATCGAAGTTAGACCTGAGGGTGGAGACTGAGCCAGCTGACCTCACCAGCAGTGGGCGGGACGGGGCAGGTAAGATAGCAGGACAGACAAGAGATAAGTCAGTCTTGACCCAAGAGTGGTGTGCTGAACATCTGAGCACCAGCTGAGGCCACCAAGGGGAGGAGCAGTTTGACCATGCGGTGGTAGGCCTCAGCCTGTAACAAAGAACCGTGCCTGCGACCGCAGAATCCTCTCCCTGCGTCACAAGAAAATCAAGAAACCGGTAACTGATATGCTGTGGTGATTCTGTGTGTTGTATTCCATTGTTGTATAGTTTAGCCTGACCTTATACCTGTGTATATTTAGTTGTATATCGTGTATCTAGTGTATTATTATAATCAATTACCTCAAGTAATTGTGGGCCTGCCTTTTATTCTGCATAACGAACGCACGTCCGTGTGAGCTCGGCTCAAGCCAAAAACGCTACCCAGGGTTGGTTCCTGACCCGATATAGGCCCATTCACGGACTGGGCGTATATCTAAAATAGGGACTGGTGGCAGCATACCAACTGGGGATTGGGGAAGGCTGGTAGTGACGGTCGGAGGTTCAGATATATATATTCCTGGCGCGGCCAAGGAAGATATATATACCGCCCTCACTACAGAGGGCCCCGATACCCAGTAGGTTACAGGACAGTCTCTCTGGCGACCGCTTATCCTAGGTGCAGTTCCTTGACTGACCTGAGGCTAAGAGGGCGCTAGCGAGTTGTGCTGTGTAGTGACGTTGAAGGGATAACACACTACCGTGTTCCCTGCGCTGGTTGCAGCTACCTGGCACTACTTTCTCTAGGTGCAGTACCCTGACTGACCTGAGAGGTAAGGGGGCGCCAGAGAGCTGCACCCACCGGCCGGCTTTCATCACATTGGTGGCAGCGGTGGGATTGCAGAATAATAGTGTTGTGGGACCCCTACTCCCAGGCACTAAAGACTGCCAGTGGTAACTTCCACTGCTGGAGTCTTAAGGTCAGCCCAACGTTAGACGGTCAGGCTAAAAGTATAACAAGGTGTGTGCAAACTCAGGGTTGCAGCGGTGTCGGTTACCAAGATGGCAGACGGCACCAGGAGCAAGACCCTGCAAGAGGCTAATGCTACGGTCCGTGTGGCAGGAGGGGAGGACATTGTTACTCATGGCGAGGAGGAGTCCAGCCCGGGCACCTCAGGGAGCCAGTCCCCAGTATACGGTCCCGCAGTGGGCTGCCCACCACCTACCCAGCCCAGCCTGTCCAGATCACAAGCCCTTTTACAAGCGGCTATGGCAAGTCTCCAGTCTCATGGCGATGCCGTCTACAAAACCCTCCTGGCAGCATCAGAGAAGGCAGCGGAGGAGGAGCGTGCAGAGCGGGCTGCGGAGCGGGCTGCGGAGCGTGAAGCTGCAGAGCGCCGGGAGGCTGCGGAGCGTGAAGCTGCAGAGCGCCGGGAGGCTGCGGAGCGTGAAGCTGCAGAGCGCCGGGAGGCTGCGGAGCGTGCAGAGCGAGCTGCGGAGCGCCAGCACCAACTGGACCTGGCCCAGCGGGGGCTTCCGCTAGAGCAACCAACCCATCAGGAGACCAAGTCGTCCAAAGTCCGAGCTGAGGACTTCCCTCTACTGGAGAAGGATGGGGACCTGGACTCCTTTCTGGTGGCATTTGAACGGACCTGTCTTCAGCACCATCTGGCCCGGGATCAGTGGGCCAGATACCTGACCCCCCGTTTGAGGGGTAAGTCCCTGGATGCCTTGGGGGACTTACCTGCCGGGGAGGTACAGAACTACGACTGCATCAAGCGGGCCCTGATCCGGCAGTACAACCTCACTCCCGAGTCGTACCGCCAGAAGTTCCGGAGCCTGCTGCGTGGCCCCAAGGACACCTGGACCGATCATATGCGGGCGCTTTTTAGAGCCGCAGAGCACTGGACCTCGGGTCTAGCGCTTACTACCCGCCAGGAGGTCCAGGAACTGTTCGTCACGGAGCAGTTCTTGTGGAACTGCCCAGAGGACCTCCGACAGTTCCTCCGTGACCGAAAACCAACAGGGGCTTCTGCTACAGCCGCCCTGGCAGACGAGTATGCCAATAACAGGGCGCCTGAGCTGAAGAAGTCTGCCAGCAGCACCTGGAGAGGGGGTAAGCCCAGTCATGCCCCTGTTTCCCCGGCCCCTAGAACACAAGGGGTGTATCCCCCTGTTGCCCTCTCCAGGCAAGGACCAGACGTAAGACGTTGTCATCTATGCAACAAACCAGGACACTTTAGGGCTGAGTGTCCCCAGCGCCAAAAGACCCCATCCCAGTCCCAGAGAGCGCCCAATGTTTTGTGTGTGGGAGGGGGTGGTGGTAGGTCCCTGGACAACATCCAACCCGTCACCATAGGCCGTTCTGCGGTCATGGGACTGCGGGACACGGGCGCTGAACGAACACTGGTACGGCCTGAGGTGGTGTCCCCCCAGGACTTGGTACCAGGAAAGACTCTTTCCGTCTCCGGGGTTGGAGGCGTGGAGCCGGCACTTCCCGTTGCCATGGTGTATTTGGACTGGGGTGCCGGAAGGGGGATGCGGGAGGTGGGAGTAACGCCAAATATTCCCGCAAATGTTTTATTAGGGACCGACTTGGGGCGTCTAGTATCGCAGTATGTACCCTCTGAACCCCCAAGTTCGGCCCCCCAAGAGTGTATTGATTTGTCTGCTGCTAATGCCAACCATGTTGTATGTAGTGTGTGTCCTGCTGAGGAGGAGGGAGTGAAACCTGAGGGTAACACCTGCACAGACACAACACAAACAGGGTTAGTGAAAGCAGGTGGGGAGTGTGGGGATGCCCGCAGAGGTGCTCAGCCGGCGTGCCGTGACCTCTTGTCCTCCGGTGAGGGAGGGGGCGGGCAGGATTCTGTAGAGGGAAGCTCAGGGATGGAGAGGGGGGCAGCTACCGGCAGTGTAGGGCTCCCAGGGGTATCCAGGCTGCTGAGTATAGGCCCACTGCAGGGGGAGGAACAGGCCATGGGAGGTGGGGGTGTCCCAAGAGAGGAGCCGCCAGGTAAGACCCCAGGGCAGGAGTTCCCCACATCCGAGATGTCCAAAGGCCTAGGAAGCCTGCCTGATCGGGCGGCTTGGTCAGAAACAGAGGGGAAGCAGGCACTACCCACGGTCACAGCGGTCATAGCCGCTGTCACCAGGAGTGGGAGCGTCGGAGCCCAAGGAGCCTTGCAGAGGTCCGACGGCTTCCCCACTTCTGACCAAGTGTCTGCCGGGTCAGACAGCGGCCAGGTGACATGCCCGGAGGGGCTGACGGAGGATGTGGCAGTTTCGTCGATTCTGGCCACATCAAGTCAGGAATTTCAGGCTGCGTTGGAAGCAGACGACAGCCTGAAAGCTCTCAAGGAACAGGCGGCACAGCCTCCCATGGAGTCAGACTGCGAGCGTGTGGTCTGGGACCAGGGACGGCTGTACCGGGTAACGGTCCAGCAGGGTTCACCGGAGGCGTGGCCCAGGGACCGACAGTTAGTGGTACCCTATCCGTTCAGGGCGGAATTGTTGCGGATCGCACACGAGATTCCGATGGCCGGACACCTAGGGATCGCTAAAACCAAGGCCAGGATAGCTCAGCATTTCTACTGGCCTGGGATGGGAGCCGCGGTGGGTGCCTACTGCCGTTCGTGTGACACCTGTCAGAGGGTGGGGAAGGCGGGGCCGCGCCCCAAAGCCCCACTGGTAACTCTGCCAATCATCGAAGAGCCTTTCTCGAGGGTCGCTGTGGATCTTATTGGACCTCTGTCCACTCCCAGCCACTCCGGGAAATGCTTCATACTCACGGTAGTGGACTATGCCACCCGGTACCCGGAAGCGGTAGCTTTGTCGTCCATTCGGGCCGACAAGGTGGCTACCGCCTTACTGGAGATCTTCTCCAGAGTGGGTTTCCCCCAAGAAATGCTCACCGACCGAGGGACCCAGTTCATGTCGCGGCTGATGGAGTCCCTCTGTAAGCAAATGCAGGTGCAACATCTGGTGGCCAGCCCGTATCACCCACAGACTAATGGCCTGTGTGAGCGGTTCAATGGCACCTTAAAGCAGATGCTTAAGATGTTGGTCGACTCCCACGGGAGAGACTGGGAGCGTTACCTCCCACACCTCCTATTTGCTTACCGGGAGGTTCCGCAGGCCTCAACGGGGTTCTCCCCCTTTGAGCTCCTGTACGGGCGACGGGTACGGGGCCCCCTGGCTCTGGTGAAGGAAGCATGGGAAGGGGATTTGGCCACCCCCGAGGTGTCGGTCATCGAGTATGTCGTGCGCCACCGGGACAGGATGATGGCCTTGGCAAAGCTGGTGCAGGACAATATGGCCCAGGCCCAGGCCGACCAGAAGCGGTGGTACGACCAGAATGCTTGTGAGAGGACCTACCAGGTGGGTCAAAAGGTGTGGGTACTGGTCCCCGTACCACAGAACAAGCTTCAGGCAGCCTGGGAAGGTCCCTACTTCGTGCACCAGAAACTCAATGCCGTCACCTATCTGGTCACCCTGGATCACGCCCGTGGAAGGAGGAAGGCCTTCCACGTGAACATGATGAAGGCTCATCATGAGCGGGAAGCGACTGCCCACCCAGTGTGCAACCTTCCCGAGGAAGGAGAGGTAGAAACCCTCCTGGATCTGCTCACCCAAGCCAAGGCGGGTGGGTCCATCGAGGATGTGGGGGTTGGCCACCAGCTCACGGAGGACCAACGGTCCCAGCTGGGGACCACCCTGCACCCCTTCCGGGGGCTGTTCAGCAGCCTGCCCGGAAGGACTGAGATGGCTGTCCACGACGTGGACACTGGCGATCACCCGCCGATCCGGCGTTCAGCATATCGGGTCTCTTTCGAGGTGCAGGGAAACATGCGCCAAGAGATAGACGAGATGCTGAAGCTGGGGGTGATCCAGGCATCCAGCAGCGCGTGGGCCTCGCCTGTAGTCCTCGTACCAAAGAAGGACCGAACTACACGGTTCTGCGTGGACTACCGGGGGCTCAACGCTGTAACGGCCACCGATGCGTTCCCCATACCACGCATCGATGACCTGCTCGATCGGATGGCCGGGGCTAAGTACCTGACCATCATGGATCTGAGCCGGGGGTACTGGCAGATTCCTCTGACCCCCGCGGCAAGGGAACGCTCTGCCTTTATCACCCCTTTTGGACTGTACGAGTCCACAGTGATGCCATTCGGCATGAAGAATGCCCCTGCCACTTTTCAGCGGATGGTCAATACGCTGCTTGAGGGACTTGAAGGGTACGCGGCTGCGTACTTGGACGATATTGCAGTCTTCAGTCCCACTTGGGAGGATCACCTAGAGCACCTGCGGCAGGTGCTCGGTCGGATCCACCGGGCAGGCTTGACCATCAAGCCGGAAAAGTGCCAGCTGGGCATGAGTGAGGTCCTCTACCTGGGTCACCGGGTAGGCGGGGGGGTTCTGAAGCCAGAACCTGGGAAAGTGGATGCCATCGCATCCTGGCCCACTCCTAGGACCAAAAAGCAGGTGATGTCCTTCTTGGGGACCGCCGGGTACTATAGGAGGTTCGTCCCACACTATAGCACCCTGGCCAAGCCCCTGACGGACCTCACCAAGAAGAAGCTGCCCGTCGCAGTCGACTGGACAGTCGCCTGCGAGACAGCTTTCGGGGCACTCAAAGCCGCCCTAAGTAGCTCCCCTGTACTGCAAGCTGCCGACTTCGACCGGCCGTTTGTGGTACAGACCGACGCCAGTGACTTTGGCCTCGGTGCTGTGCTAAGTCAGGTCAACACGACAGGCCAGGAACATCCTGTCTTGTACCTGAGCAGGAAGCTACTGCCCCAGGAGGTGGCTTACTCCACGGTGGAAAAAGAATGCCTGGCAATTGTATGGGCCCTGCAGCGTCTGCAGCCCTACTTGTACGGGAGCCATTTCACCGTGGAGACGGACCACAACCCCCTCAGCTGGTTACACACGGTCTCTGGGTCGAATGGCAGGTTGCTACGCTGGAGCCTCGCTCTCCAGCAGTACCACTTCTCCATTCGCCACAGAAGAGGCCGTGACCACGGTAACGCTGACGGGTTATCCCGGCAAGGGGAGGGTGCAGAAGGACGCACGGGGGAACACAGGAATGTGCTACCCCCTCGCGCCCTCGTATAGGGGGAGGTGTGATGAACCTGTAGCCGCCATCTTGGTAATGATAAATCATATCCAGGGATGGCCACACTTCAGCAGCCCCCACCCTTGGGACCTTCTGTTAAAACGTCAACTAGATAGTTTCCCCCCATCCAGGCTCCTGTAAGATAAGAAGCCTACTTAACACTTGAATGCTAGGAGCTTCAAAGACTTCGAGAGGAAACACAGCCAGCAGGGGGGGGTGCTTCGTCTATCTGTACCTGACCATTTGTCCCATAGGACTAGTTTCTTTGTCTGTCACAAGCATGGAGGCATAAGATATAGAAACATGAAAAGTACACGCATGTTGCGTGGGATGGGCCAATAAAAAAAATATCACGGCGTCCCGGAGCCATTGCGCACACAAGCCTCCGCGGTAGACGTTTGTACGTGCTCTGGAAGCCAAGATATAGCGCTGAGCCATTCCTGAGGACCGTATGGTATCATAATTGATATCAAAAGGTCGGTTACGGCGGCCCGAATCCGTGGGAACCCCTGTGGGTATCCTGAGACCATCCCAGAAGAAGTTATTGGGTTCCTTAGAATTTGGGCTTCTGATCGAAGTTAGACCTGAGGGTGGAGACTGAGCCAGCTGACCTCACCAGCAGTGGGCGGGACGGGGCAGGTAAGATAGCAGGACAGACAAGAGATAAGTCAGTCTTGACCCAAGAGTGGTGTGCTGAACATCTGAGCACCAGCTGAGGCCACCAAGGGGAGGAGCAGTTTGACCATGCGGTGGTAGGCCTCAGCCTGTAACAAAGAACCGTGCCTGCGACCGCAGAATCCTCTCCCTGCGTCACAAGAAAATCAAGAAACCGGTAACTGATATGCTGTGGTGATTCTGTGTGTTGTATTCCATTGTTGTATAGTTTAGCCTGACCTTATACCTGTGTATATTTAGTTGTATATCGTGTATCTAGTGTATTATTATAATCAATTACCTCAAGTAATTGTGGGCCTGCCTTTTATTCTGCATAACGAACGCACGTCCGTGTGAGCTCGGCTCAAGCCAAAAACGCTACCCAGGGTTGGTTCCTGACCCGATATAGGCCCATTCACGGACTGGGCGTATATCTAAAATAGGGACTGGTGGCAGCATACCAACTGGGGATTGGGGAAGGCTGGTAGTGACGGTCGGAGGTTCAGATATATATATTCCTGGCGCGGCCAAGGAAGATATATATACCGCCCTCACTACAGAGGGCCCCGATACCCAGTAGGTTACAGGACAGTCTCTCTGGCGACCGCTTATCCTAGGTGCAGTTCCTTGACTGACCTGAGGCTAAGAGGGCGCTAGCGAGTTGTGCTGTGTAGTGACGTTGAAGGGATAACACACTACCGTGTTCCCTGCGCTGGTTGCAGCTACCTGGCACTACTTTCTCTAGGTGCAGTACCTTGACTGACCTGAGAGGTAAGGGGGCGCCAGAGAGCTGCACCCACCGGCCGGCTTTCATCACAGGGCCATTATACAGCATGGAGCAATCTATGGGGCCATTATCCTTATGGAGAAATCTATAGGGCCATTACAGCATGGAGCAATCTATGGGGCCATTATACTTATGGAGCAATCTATGGGGCCATTACAGCATGGAGCAATCTATGGGGCCATTATACAGTAGGGAGCAATCTATGGGGCCATTATACTTATGGAGCAATCTATAGGGCCATTACAGCATGGAGCAATCTACGGGGCCATTATACAGTAGCGAGCAATCTATGGGGCCATTATACTTATGGAGCAATCTATAGGGCCATTACAGAATGCAGCAATCTATGGGGCCATTATACAGTATGGAGCAATCTGTGGAGCCATTATACTTATGGAGCAATCTATGGGGCCATTATGGAGCATGGAGAAATCTATGGGGCCATTATACTTATGGAGCAATCTATGGGGCCATTATACAGCAATCTATGGGGCCATTATACAGCAGGGAGCAATCTAGGGGGCCATTATACAGCATGGGGCAATCTATGGGGCCATTATTCAGCATGGAGCAATCTATGGGGCCATTATACTTATGGAGCAATCTATAGGGCCATTACATCATGGAGCAATCTATGGGGCCATTATACTTTTGGAGCAATCTATAGGGCCATTACAGCATGGAGCAATCTATGGGGCCATTACAGCATGGAGCAATCTATGCGGCCATTATACTTATGGAGCAATCTATGGGGCCATTATACTTATGGAGCAATCTATGGGGCCATTACAGCATGGAGCAATCTATAGGGCCATTATAATTATGGAGCAATCTATAGGGCCATTATACTTATGGAGTAATCTATGGGGCCATTGTAAAGTATGAAGCAATCTATGGAGCCATTATGCAGTATGGAGCAATCTATGGGGCCATTACAGCATGGAGCAATCTATGGGGCCATTACAGCATGGAGCAAGCTATAGGGCCATTACAGCATGGAGCAATCTATGGGGCCATTACAGCATGGAGCAATCTATGAGACCATTACAGCATGGAGCAATCTATGAGGCCATTATACTAATGGAGCAATCTATAGGACCATTATAGTTATGGAGCATTCTTTGGGGCCATTATACTTATGGAGCAATCTATGGGGCCATCATACAGTATGGAGCAATCTATGGGGCCATTATGCAGTATGGAGCAATCTATGGGGCCATTATGCAGCATGGAGCAATCTATAGGGCCATTACAGCATGGAGCAATCTATGGGGCCATTATACTTATGGAGCAATCTATAGGGCCATTATACAGCATGGAGCAATCTATGGGGCCATTATCCTTATGGAGCAATCTATAGGGCCATTACAGCATGGAGCAATCTATGGGGCCATTATACTTATGGAGCAATCTATGGGGCCATTATACAGCATGGAGCAATCTATGGGGCCATTATACAGCAGGGAGCAATCTATGGGGCCATTATACAGCAGGGAGCAATCTATGGGGCCATTATACAGCAGAGAGCAATCTATGGGGCCATTATACAGCAGGGAGCAATCTATAGGGCCATTACAGCATGGAGCAATCTATGGGGCCATTATACAGTAGGGAGCAATCTATGGGGCCATTATACTTATGGAGCAATCTATAGGGCCATTACAGCATGCAGCAATCTATGGGGCCATTATACAGCATGGAGCAATCTGTGGAGCCATTACACTTATGGAGCAATCTATGGGGCCATTATGGAGCATGGAGCAATCTATAGGGCCATTACAGCATGGAGCAATCTATGGGGCCATTATACTTATGGAGCCATCTATGGGGTCATTATACAGCAATCTATGGGGCCATTATACAGCAGGGAGCAATCTAGGGGGCCATTATACAGCATGGGGCAATCTATGGGGCCATTATACAGCATGGGGCAATCTATGGGGCCATTATTCAGCATGGAGCAATCTATGGGGCCATTATTCAGCATGGAGCAATCTATGGGGCCATTATACTTATGGAGCAATCTATGGGGCCATTACAGCATGGAGCAATCTATGGGGCCATTACAGCATGGAGCAATCTATGGGGCCATTACAGCATGGAGCAATCTATGGGGCCATTATACTTATGGAGCAATCTATAGGGCCATTATACAGTATGGAGCAATCTATGGAGCCATTATGCAGTATGGAGCAATCTATGGGGCCATTACAGCATGGAGCAATCTATGGGGCCATTATACTTATGGAGCAATCTATGGGACCATTACAGCGTGGAGCAATCTATGGGGCCATTATACAGAGTGGAGCAATCTATGGGGCCATTATACAGCATGGAGCAATCTATGGGGCCATTATACAGCATGGGGCAATATATGGGGCCATTATACAGCATGGAGCAATCTATGGGGCAATTATACTTATGAAGCAATCTATAGGGCCATTACAGCATGCAGCAATCTATGAGGCCATTATACAGCATGGAGCAATCTGTGGAGCCATTATACTTAGGGAGCAATCTATGGGGCCATTATGGAGCATGGAGCAATCTATGGGGCCATTATACTTATGGAGCCATCTATGGGGCCATTATACAGCAATCTATGGGGCCATTATACAGCATGGAACAATCTATGGGGCCATTATACAGCAGGGAGCAATCTATGGGGCCATTATACAGCATGGGGCAATCTATGGGGCCATTATACAGCATGGGGCAATCTATGGGGCCATTATTCAGCATGGAGCAATCTATGGGGCCATTATACTTATGGAGCAATCTATAGGGCCATTACAGCATGGAGCAATCTATAGGGCCATTACAGCATGGAGCAATCTATGAGGCCATTATACTTATGGAGCAATCTATGCGGCCATTATACTTATCGAGCAATCTATAGGGCCATTATACTTATGGAGCAATCTATAGGGCCATTATACTTATGGAGAAATCTATGGGGCCATTATACAGCATGGAGCAATCTATGGGGCCATTATACTTATGGAGCAATCTATAGGGCCATTATACTTATGGAGCAATCTGTGGAGCCATTATACAGTATGGAGCAATCTATGGGGCCATTATACAGTATGGAGCAATCTATGGGGCCATTATACAGTATGGAGCAATCTATGGGGCCATTATGGAGCATGGAGCAATCTATAGGGCCATTACAGCATGGAGCAATCTATGGGGCCATTATACTTATGGAGCCATCTATGGGGCCAGTATACAGCAATCTATAGGGCCATTACAGCATGGAGCAATCTATGGGGCCATTACAGCATGGAGCAATCTATGCGGCCATTATACTTATGGAGCAATCTATGCGGCCATTATACTTATGGAGCAATCTATAGGGCCATTATACTTATGGAGCAATCTATAGGGCCATTATACATATGGAGCAATCTATAGGGCCATTATACTTATGGAGCAATCTATAGGGCCATTCTGCAGCATGGAGCAATCTATAGGGCCATTACAGCATGAAGCAATCTATGGGGCTATTACAGCATGGAGCAATCTATGGGGCCATTATACTTATGGAGCAGTCTATGGGACCATTACAGCGTGGAGCAATCTATGGGGCCATTATACAGCATGGAGCAATCTATGGGGCCATTATACAGCATGGAGCAATCTATGGGGCCATTATACAGCATGGGGCAATCTATGGGGCCATTATACAGCATGGGACAATCTATGGGTCCATTATACAGCATGGGGCAATCTATGGGGCCATTATACAGCATGGGGCAATCTATGGGGCCATTATACTTATGGAGCAATCTATGGGGCCATTATACTTATGGAGCAATCTATGGGACCATTACAGCATGGAGCAATCTATGGGGCCATTATACAGCATGGAGCAATCTATGGGGCCATTATACAGCATGGAGCAATCTATGGGCCCATTATACAGCATGGAGCAATCTATAGGGTCATTACAGCATGGAGCAATCTATGGGGCCATTATACTTATGGAGCAATCTATGGGGCCATTATACAGCATGGAGCAATCTATGGGGCCATTATACAGTATGGAGCAATCTATGGGGCCATTATACAGTATGGAGCAATCTATGGGGCCATTATACAGTATGGAGCAATCTATGGGGCCATTACAGCATGGAGCAATGTATAGGGCCATTACAGCAGGGAGCAATCTATGGGGCCATTATTCAGCATGGAGCAATCTATGGGGCCATTATACTTATGGAGCAATCTATGGGGCCATTATACTTATGGAGCAATCTATGGGACCATTACAGCATGGAGCAATCTATGGGGCCATTATACAGCATGGAGCAATCTATGGGGCCATTATACAGCATGGAGCAATCTATGGGCCCATTATACAGCATGGAGCAATCTATAGGGTCATTACAGCATGGAGCAATCTATGGGGCCATTATACTTATGGAGCAATCTATGGGGCCATTATACTTATGGAGCAATCTATGGGGCCATTACAGCATGGCGCAATCTATGGGGCCATTATACAGCATGGAGCAATCTATGGGGCCATTATACTTATGGAGCAATCTATAGGGCCATTATACTTATGGAGCAATCTATGGGGCCATTATACTTATGGAGCAATCTATGGGGCCATTACAGCATGGCGCAATCTATGGGGCCATTACAGCATGGAGCAATCTATGGGGCCATTATACTTATGGAGAAATCTATGGGGCCATTATACAGTATGGAGCAATCTATGGAGCCATTATGCAGTATGGAGCAGTCTATGGGGCCATTATGCAGCATGGAGCAATATATAGGGCCATTATACTTATGGAGCAATCTATGGGACCATTACAGCGTGGAGCAATCTATGGGGCCATTATACAGCATGGAGCAATCTATGGGGCCATTATACAGCATGGGGCAATCTATGGGGCCATTATACAGCATGGGGCAATCTATGGGGCCATTACACTTATGGAGCAATCTATAGGGCCATTACAGCATGAAGCAATCTATGGGGCCATTATACAGCATGGAGCAATCTATGGGGCCATTATACTTATGGAGCAATCTATAGGGCCATTATACTTATGGAGCAATCTATGGGGCCATTATACAGTATGGAGCAATCTTTAGGGCCATTACATCATGGAGCACTCTATGGGGCCATTATACTTATGGAGCACTCTATGGGGCCATTATACAGCATGGAGCAATCTATGGGGCCATTATACAGCATGGCGCAATCTATGGGGCCATTATACAGCATGGGGCAATCTATGGGTCCATTATACAGCATGGGGCAATCTATGGGGCCATTATACAGCATGGGGCAATCTATGGGGCCATTATACTTATGGAGCAATCTATGGGGCCATTATACTTATGGAGCAATCTATGGGACCATTACAGCATGGAGCAATCTATGGGGCGATTATACAGCATAGAGCAATCTATGGGGCCATTATACAGCATGAAGCAATCTATGGGCCCATTATACAGCATGGAGCAATCTATAGGGTCATTACAGCATGGAGCAATCTATGGGGCCATTATACTTATGGAGCAATCTATGGGGCCATTATACAGCATGGAGCAATCTATGGGGCCATTATACTTATGGAGCAATCTATGGGGCCATTATACAGTATGGAGCAATCTATGGGGCCATTATACAGTATGGAGCAATCTATGGGGCCATTATACAGTATGGAGCAATCTATGGGGCCATTACAGCATGGAGCAATGTATAGGGCCATTACAGCAGGGAGCAATCTATGGGGCCATTATTCAGCATGGAGCAATCTATGGGGCCATTATACTTATGGAGCAATCTATGGGGCCATTATACTTATGGAGCAATCTATGGGACCATTACAGCATGGAGCAATCTATGGGGCCATTATACAGGATGGAGCAATCTATGGGGCCATTATACAGCATGGAGCAATCTATGGGCCCATTATACAGCATGGAGCAATCTATAGGGTCATTACAGCATGGAGCAATCTATGGGGCCATTATACTTATGGAGCAATCTATGGGGCCATTATACTTATGGAGCAATCTATGGGGCCATTACAGCATGGCGCAATCTATGGGGCCATTATACAGCATGGAGCAATCTATGGGGCCATTATACTTATGGAGCAATCTATAGGGCCATTATACTTATGGAGCAATCTATGGGGCCATTATACTTATGGAGCAATCTATGGGGCCATTACAGCATGGCGCAATCTATGGGGCCATTACAGCATGGAGCAATCTATGGGGCCATTATACTTATGGAGAAATCTATGGGGCCATTATACAGTATGGAGCAATCTATGGAGCCATTATGCAGTATGGAGCAGTCTATGGGGCCATTATGCAGCATGGAGCAATATATAGGGCCATTATACTTATGGAGCAATCTATGGGACCATTACAGCGTGGAGCAATCTATGGGGCCATTATACAGCATGGAGCAATCTATGGGGCCATTATACAGCATGGGGCAATCTATGGGGCCATTATACAGCATGGGGCAATCTATGGGGCCATTACACTTATGGAGCAATCTATAGGGCCATTACAGCATGAAGCAATCTATGGGGCCATTATACAGCATGGAGCAATCTATGGGGCCATTATACTTATGGAGCAATCTATAGGGCCATTATACTTATGGAGCAATCTATGGGGCCATTATACAGTATGGAGCAATCTTTAGGGCCATTACATCATGGAGCACTCTATGGGGCCATTATACTTATGGAGCACTCTATGGGGCCATTATACAGCATGGAGCAATCTATGGGGCCATTATACAGCATGGCGCAATCTATGGGTCCATTATACAGCATGGAGCAATCTATGGGGCCATTATACAGCATGGAGCAATCTATGGGACCATTACAGCATGGAGCAATATATAGGGCCATTACAGCATGGAGCAATCTATGGGGCCATTATACTTATGGAGCAATCTATGGGGCCATTACAGCATGGCGCAATCTATGGGGCCATTATACAGCATGGAGCAATCTATAGGGCCATTATACTTATGGAGCAATCTATGGGGCCATTACAGCATGGCGCAATTTATGGGGCCATTACCGCATGGAGCAATCTATAGGGGCATTTTACTTATGGAGCAATCTATAGGGCCATTAGACTCATGGAGCAATCTATGGGGCCATTATACTTATGGAGCAATCTATGGGGCCATTACAGCATGGCGCAATCTATGGGGCCATTATACAGCATGGAGCAATCTATGGGGCCATTATATAGTAGGGAGCAATCTATGGGGCCATTATACAGCATTGGGTAATCTATGGGGCCATTATACAGCATGGAGCAATCTATGGGGCCATTATACAGCATGGAGCAATCTATGGGACCATTATACAGCATGGAGCAATCTATGGGGCCATTATACAGCATGGAGCAATCTATGGGGCCATTACAGCATGGAGCAATCTATGGGGCCATTATACTTATGGAGCAATCTATAGGGCCATTACAGCATGGAGCAATCTATGGGGCCATTATACAGCAGGGAGCAATCTATGTAGCCATTATACAGAAGGGAGCAATCTATGGGGCCATTATACTTATGGAGCAATCTATAGGGCCATTACAGCATGCAGCAATCTATGGGGCCATTATACAGCAGGGAGCAATCTATGGGGCCATTATACAGCAGGGAGCAATCTATGGGGCCATTATACAGCAGGGAGCAATCTATGGGGCCATTATAAAGCATGGAGCAATCTATAGGGCCATTACAGCATGGAGTAATCTATGCAGCCATTATACTTTTGGAGCAATCTATAGGGCCATTATACGTATGGAGCAATCTATAGGGCCATTATGCAGTATGGAGCAATCTATGGGGCCATTATACTTATGGAGCAATCTATGGGGCCATTATACAGCATGGAGCAATCTATGGGGCCATTATACAGCATGGGGCAATCTATGGGGCCATTATACAGCATGGAGCAATCTATGGGGCCATTATACAGCATGGAGCAATGTATAGGGCCATTACAGCATGGAGCAATCTATGGGACCATTACAGCATGGAGCAATCTATGGGGCCATTATACAGCATGGAGCAATCTATGGGGCCATTATACAGCATGGAGCAATCTATGGGGCCATTATACAGCATGGAGCAATCTATGGGGCCATTATACAGCATGGAGCAATCTATGGGGCCATTATACAGCATGGAGCAATCTATAGCGCCATTACAGCATGGAGCAATCTATGGGGCCATTACAGCATGGCGCAATCTATGGGGCCATTACCGCATGGCGCAATCTATGGGGCTATTATACTTATGGAGCAATCTATGGGGCTATTATACTTATGGAGCAATCTATGGGGCTATTACAGCATGGCGCAATCTATGGGGCCATTATACAGCATGGAGCAATCTATGGGGCCATTATACTTATGGAGCAATCTATAGGGCCGTTACAGCATGCAGCAATCTATGGGGCCATTATACTTATGGAGCAATCTATAGGGCCATTATACTTATGGAGCAATCTATAGGGCCATTAGACTCATGGAGCAATCTATAGGGCCATTATACTTATGGAGCAATCTATGGGGCCATTACAGCATGGCGCAATCTATGGGGCCATTATACAGCATGGAGCAATCTATGGGGCCATTATACAGTAGGGAGCAAACTATGGGGCCATTATACAGCATGGGGTAATCTATGGGGCCATTATACAGCATGGAGCAATCTATGGGGCCATTACAGCATGGTGCAATCTATGGGGCCATTATACTTATGGAGCAATCTATGGGGCCATTACAGCATGGAGCAATCTATGGGGCCATTATACAGCATGGAGCAATCTATGGGGCCATTACACTTATGGAGCAATCTATAGGGCCATTACAGCAGGGAGCAATCTATGGGGCCATAATACTTATGGAGCAATCTATGGGGCCATTACAGCATGGATAAATCTATGGGGCCATTATACAGCATGGAGCAATCTATGGGGCCATTATACAGTAGGGATCAATCTATGGGGCCATTATACAGCATGAGGCAATCTATGGGGCCATTATACAGCATGGAGCAATCTATGGGGCCATTATCCTTATGGAGCAATCTATAGGGCCATTACAGCATGGAGCAATCTATGGGGCCATTATACAGCATGGAGCAATCTATGGGGCCATTATACTTATGGAGCAATCTATGGGGCTATTATACTTATGGAGCAATCTATAGGGCCATTATACTTATGGAGCAATCTATAGGGCCATTATACTTATGGAGCAATCTATGGGGCCATTATACTTATGGAGCAATCTATGGGGCCATTACAGCATGGAGCAATCTATGGGACCATTATACTTATGGAGCAATCTATGGGGCAATTACAGCATGGAGCAATCTATGGGGCCATTATACTTATGGAGCAATCTATGGGGCCATTATACTTATGGAGCAATCTATAGGGCCATTACAGCATGCAGCAATCTATGGGGCCATTATACAGCAGGGAGCAATCTATGAGGCCATTATACAGCAGGGAGCAATCTATGGGGCCATTATACAGCAGGGAGCAATCTATTGGGCCATTATACAGCAGGGAGCAATCTATGGGGCCATTATAAAGCATGGAGCAATCTATAGGGCCATTACAGCATGGAGCAATCTATGGGGCCATTATACAGTATGGAGCAATCTTTGGGGCCATTATGCAGCATGAAGCAATCTTTGGGGCCATTATGCAGCATGAAGCAATCTATGGGGCCATTACAGCATGGAGCAATATATGGGGCCATTACACAGTATGGAGCAGTCTATGGGGCCATTATACAGTAGGGAGCAATCTATGGGGCCATTATACAGCATGGGGCAATCTACGGGGCCATTATACAGCATGGAGCAATCTATGGTGCCATTATACTTATGGAGCAATCTATAGGGCCATTTCAGCATGGAGCAATCTATGGGGCCATTATACTTATGGAGCAATCTGTAGGGCCATTATACTTATGGAGCAATCTATGGGGCCATTACAGCATGGAGCAATCTATGGAGCCATTACGGCATGGAGCAATCTATGGGGCCATTATACTTATGGAGCAATCTATGGGGCCATTACGGCATGGAGCAATCTATGGGGCCATTATACTTATGGAGCAATCTATGGGGCCATTACTGTATGGAACAATCTATGGGGCCATTACAGGATGGAGCAATCTATGGGGCCAGTATACTTATGGAGCAATCTATAGGGCCATTATACTTATGGAGCAATCTATAGGGCCATTATACTTATGGAGCAATCTATAGGGCCATTACAGCATGGAGCAATCTATAGGGCCATTACAGCATGGATCAATCTATAGGGTCATTACAGCATGGAGCAATGTATGGAGCCACTATACAGTATGGAGCAATATATGGGGCCATTATACAGTATGGAGCAATATATGAGGCCATTATACAGTATGGAGCACTATATGGGGCCATTATACATTATGCAGCAGCATGTGGGGGCATTATACAGTATGGAGTTATATATGGGGCCATTATACAGTTTGCAGCAGTATCATGTGGGGCCATTATGCAGCATGGAGCAATCTATGGGGCCATTATATTATGGAGCAATCTATGGGGCCATTATATTATGGAGCAATCTAGGGGGGCATTGTACAGTAGGGAGCAATCCATGGTGCCATTACAGTATGGAGCAATCCATGGTGCCATTACAGCATGGAGCAATCTATGGGGCCATTATACTTATGGAGCAATCTATGGAGCCATTACAACATGGAGCAATCTATGGGGCCATAATACAGCATGGAGCAATCTATGGGGCCATTATACTTATGGAGCAATCTATGGGGCCATTACGGCATGGAGCAATCTATGGGGCCATTATACTTATGGAGCAATCTATGGGGCCATTACTGTATGGAACAATCTATGGGGCCATTACAGGATGGAGCAATCTATGGGGCCAGTATACTTATGGAGCAATCTATAGGGCCATTATACTTATGGAGCAATCTATAGGGCCATTATACTTATGGAGCAATCTATAGGGCCATTACAGCATGGAGCAATCTATAGGGCCATTACAGCATGGATCAATCTATAGGGTCATTACAGCATGGAGCAATGTATGGAGCCACTATACAGTATGGAGCAATATATGGGGCCATTATACAGTATGGAGCAATATATGAGGCCATTATACAGTATGGAGCACTATATGGGGCCATTATACATTATGCAGCAGCATGTGGGGGCATTATACAGTATGGAGTTATATATGGGGCCATTATACAGTTTGCAGCAGTATCATGTGGGGCCATTATGCAGCATGGAGCAATCTATGGGGCCATTATATTATGGAGCAATCTATGGGGCCATTATATTATGGAGCAATCTAGGGGGGCATTGTACAGTAGGGAGCAATCCATGGTGCCATTACAGTATGGAGCAATCCATGGTGCCATTACAGCATGGAGCAATCTATGGGGCCATTATACTTATGGAGCAATCTATGGAGCCATTACAACATGGAGCAATCTATGGGGCCATAATACAGCATGGAGCAATCTATGGGGCCATTATACAGTAGGGAGCAATCTATGGGGCCATTATACTTATGGAGCAATCTATAGGGCCATTACAGCATGCAGCAATCTATGGGGCCATTATACAGTATGGAGCAATCTATGGGGCCATTATACAGCATGGAGCAATCTATGGGGCCATTAAACAGCATGGAGCAATCTATGATGCCATTAAACAGCATGGAGCAATCTAGGATGCCATTATACAGCATGGAGCAATCTATGGGCCCATTATACTTATGGAGCAATCTATAGGGCCATTACAGCATGGAGCAATCTATGTGGCCATTAAACTTATGGAGAAATCTATGGGGCCATTGCAGCATGGAGCAATCTATGGGACCATTACCGCATGGAGCAATCTATGGGGCCATTACCGCATGGAGCAATCTATGGGGCCATTATACTTATGGAGCAATCTATAGGACCATTACAGCATGGAGCCAATCTATGGGGCCATTATACAGCATGGAGCAATCTATGGGGCCATTATACTTATGGAGCAATCTATAGGGCCATTATACTTATGGAGCAATCTATAGGGACATTATACAGTATGGAGCAATCTATGGAGCCATTATGCAGTATGGAGCAATCTATGGGGCCATTATGGAGCATGGAGCAATCTATAGGGCCATTATACTTATGGAGCAATCTACGGGGCCATTACAGCATGGAGCAATCTATGGGGCCATTATACAGCATGGAGCAATCTATAGGGCCATTACAGCATAGAGCAATCTATGGGGCCATTATACAGCATGGAGCAATCTATGGGGCCATTATACTTATGGAGCAATCTATGGGGCCATTACAGCATGGAGCAATCTGTGGGGCCATTATACTTATGGAGCAATCTATAGGGCCATTATACTTATGGAGCAATCTATAGGGTCATTATACTTATGGAGCAATCTATGGGGCCATTATACAGTATGGAGCAATCTATGGAGCCATTATGCAGCATGGAGCAATCTATGGGGCCATTATGCAGCATGGAGCAATTTATAGGGCCATTACAGCATGGAGCAATCTATGGGGCCATTATACTTATGGAGCAATCTATGGGGCCATTATACAGCATGGAACAATCTATGGGGCCATTATACAGCATGGAACAATCTATTGAGCCATTATACAGCATGGGACAATCTATGGGGCCATTATACAGCATGGAGCAATCTATGGGGCCATTATACTTATGGAGCAATCTATAGGGCAATTACATCATGGAGCAATCTATGGGGCCATTATACTTATGGAGCAGTCTATAGGGCCATTACAGCATGGAGCAATCTATGAGGCCATTACAGCATGGAGCAATCTATGCGGCCATTATACTAATGGTGCAATCTATAGGGCCATTATACTTATGGAGCAATCTATGGGGCCATTATACTTATGGAGCAATCTATGGGGCCATTATGCAGTATGGAGCAATCTATGGAGCCATTATGCAGCATGGAGCAATCTATAGGGCCATTACAGCATGGAGCAATCTATGGGGCCATTATACTTATGGAGCAATCTATGGGACCATTACAGCATGGAGCAATCTATGGGGCCATTATTCAGTATGGAGCAAACTATGGAGCCATTATGCAGTATGGAGCAATCTATTTGGCCATTATGCAGCATGGAGCAATCTATAGGGCCATTACAGCATGGAGCAATCTATGGGGCCATTATACTTATGGAGCAATCTATGGGGCCATTATACAGCATGGAACAATCTATGGGGCCATTATACAGCAGGGGTCAATCTATGGAGCCATTATACAGCATGGGGCAATCTATGGAGCCATTATACAGCATGGAGCAATCTATGGGGCCATTATACAGCATGGAGCAATCTATGGGGCCATTATACTTATGGAGCAATCTATGGGGCCATTATGCAGTATGGAGCAATCTATGGAGCCATTATGCAGCATGGAGCAATCTATAGGGCCATTACAGCATGGAGCAATCTATGGGGCCATTATACTTATGGAGCAATCTATGGGACCATTACAGCATGGAGCAATCTATGGGGCCATTATACAGTATGGAGCAATCTATGGAGCCATTATGCAGTATGGAGCAATCTATTTGGCCATTATGCAGCATGGAGCAATCTATAGGGCCATTACAGCATGGAGCAATATATGGGGCCATTATACTTATGGAGCAATCTATGGGGCCATTATACAGCATGGAACAATCTATGGGGCCATTATACAGCAGGGGTCAATCTATGGAGCCATTATACAGCATGGGGCAATCTATGGAGCCATTATACAGCATGGAGCAATCTATGAGGCCATTATACAGCATGGAGCAATCTATGGGGCCATTATACAGCATGGAGCAATCTATGGGGCCATTATACAGCATGGAGCATTCTATAGGGCCATTACAGCATAGAGCAATTTATGGGGCCATTACCGCGTGGAGCAATCTATGGGGCCATTATACTTATGGAGCAATCTATAGGGCCATTATACTTATGGAGCAATCTATAGGGCCATTATACTTATGGAGCAATCTATAGGGCCATTATACTTATGGAGCAATCTATGGGGCCATTATACTTATGGAGCAATCTATGGGGCCATTATACAGTAGGGAGCAATCTATGGGGCCATTATACAGTAGGGAGCAATCTATGGGGCCATTATACAGCATGGAGCAATCTATGGGGCCATTATCCTTATGGAGAAATCTATAGGGCCATTACAGCATGGAGCAATCTATGGGGCCATTATACAGTAGGGAGCAATCTATGGGGCCATTATACTTATGGAGCAATCTATAGGGCCATTACAGCATGGAGCAATCTACGGGGCCATTATACAGTAGCGAGCAATCTATGGGGCCATTATACTTATGGAGCAATCTATAGGGCCATTACAGAATGCAGCAATCTATGGGGCCATTATACAGTATGGAGCAATCTGTGGAGCCATTATACTTATGGAGCAATCTATGGGGCCATTATGGAGCATGGAGAAATCTATGGGGCCATTATACTTATGGAGCAATCTATGGGGCCATTATACAGCAATCTATGGGGCCATTATACAGCAGGGAGCAATCTAGGGGGCCATTATACAGCATGGGGCAATCTATGGGGCCATTATTCAGCATGGAGCAATCTATGGGGCCATTATACTTATGGAGCAATCTATAGGGCCATTACATCATGGAGCAATCTATGGGGCCATTATACTTTTGGAGCAATCTATAGGGCCATTACAGCATGGAGCAATCTATGGGGCCATTACAGCATGGAGCAATCTATGCGGCCATTATACTTATGGAGCAATCTATAGGGCCATTATAATTATGGAGCAATCTATAGGGCCATTATACTTATGGAGTAATCTATGGGGCCATTATAAAGTATGAAGCAATCTATGGAGCCATTATGCAGTATGGAGCAATCTATGGGGCCATTATGCAGCATGGAGCAATCTATAGGGCCATTATGCAGCATGGAGCAATCTATAGGGCCATTACAGCATGGAGCAATCTATAGGGCCATTACAGCATGGAGCAATCTATGGGGCCATTATACTTATGGAGCAATCTATGGGACCATTACAGCGTGGAGCAATCTATGGGGCCATTATACAGCATGGAGCAATCTATGGGGCCATTATACAGCATGGAGCAATCTATGGGGCCATTATACAGCATGGAGCAATCTATGGGGCCATTATACAGCATGGGGCAATCTATGGGGCCATTATACAGCATGGGGCAATCTATGGGGCCATTACACTTATGGAGCAATCTATAGGGCCATTACAGCATGAAGCAATCTATGGGGCCATTATACAGCATGGAGCAATCTATAGGGCCATTACAGCATGGAGCAATCTATGGGGCCATTCTACTTATGGAGCAATCTATGGGGCCATTATACTTATGGAGCAATCTATGGGGCCATTACAGCATGGCGCAATCTATGGGGCCATTATACAGTATCGAGCAATCTATAGGGCCATTACAGTATGGAGCAATCTATGGGGCCATTATACTTATGGAGCAATCTATAGGGCCATTACAGCATGGAGCAATCTATGGGGCCATTATACAGCATGGAGCAATCTATGGCGCCATTATACTTATGGAGCAATCTATAGGGCCATTATACTTATGGAGCAATCTATAGGGCCATTATACTTATGGAGCAATCTATGGGGTCATTATACTTATGGAGCAATCTATGGGGCCATTATGCAGCATGGAGCAATCTATCGGGCCATTATGCAGCATGGAGCAATCTATGGGGCCATTATGCAGCATGGAGCAATTTATAGGGCCATTACAGCATGGAGCAATCTATGGGGCCATTATACTGCATGGAACAATCTATGGGGCCATTATACAGCATGGAGCAATCTATGGGGCCATTATACAGTATGGAGCTATCTATAGGGCCATTACAGCATGGAGCAATCTATGGGGCCATTATACTAATGGAGCAATCTATAGGACCATTATAGTTATGGAGCATTCTTTGGGGCCATTATACTTATGGAGCAATCTATGGGGCCATCATACAGTATGGAGCAATCTATGGGGCCATTATGCAGTATGGAGCAATCTATGGGGCCATTATGCAGCATGGAGCAATCTATAGGGCCATTACAGCATGGAGCAATCTATGGGGCCATTATACTTATGGAGCAATCTATAGGGCCATTATACAGCATGGAGCAATCTATGGGGCCATTATCCTTATGGAGCAATCTATAGGGCCATTACAGCATGGAGCAATCTATGGGGCCATTATACTTATGGAGCAATCTATGGGGCCATTATACAGCATGGAGCAATCTATGGGGCCATTATACAGCAGGGAGCAATCTATGGGGCCATTATACAGCAGGGAGCAATCTATGGGGCCATTATACAGCAGAGAGCAATCTATGGGGCCATTATACAGCAGGGAGCAATCTATAGGGCCATTACAGCATGGAGCAATCTATGGGGCCATTATACAGTAGGGAGCAATCTATGGGGCCATTATACTTATGGAGCAATCTATAGGGCCATTACAGCATGCAGCAATCTATGGGGCCATTATACAGCATGGAGCAATCTGTGGAGCCATTATACTTATGGAGCAATCTATGGGGCCATTATGGAGCATGGAGCAATCTATAGGGCCATTACAGCATGGAGCAATCTATGGGGCCATTATACTTATGGAGCCATCTATGGGGTCATTATACAGCAATCTATGGGGCCATTATACAGCAGGGAGCAATCTAGGGGGCCATTATACAGCATGGGGCAATCTATGGGGCCATTATTCAGCATGGAGCAATCTATGGGGCCATTATTCAGCATGGAGCAATCTATGGGGCCATTATACTTATGGAGCAATCTATGGGGCCATTACAGCATGGAGCAATCTATGGGGCCATTACAGCATGGAGCAATCTATGGGGCCATTACAGCATGGAGCAATCTATGGGGCCATTACACTTATGGAGCAATATATAGGGCCATTATACTTATGGAGCAATCTATAGGGCCATTATACAGTATGGAGCAATCTATGGAGCCATTATGCAGTATGGAGCAATCTATGGGGCCATTATGCAGCATGGAGCAATCTATGGGGCCATTACAGCATGGAGCAATCTATGGGGCCATTATACTTATGGAGCAATCTATGGGACCATTACAGCGTGGAGCAATCTATGAGGCCATTATACAGCATGGAGCAATCTGTGGAGCCATTATACTTATGGAGCAATCTATGGGGCCATTATGGAGCATGGAGCAATCTATGGGGCCATTATACTTATGGAGCCATCTATGGGGCCATTATACAGCAATCTATGGGGCCATTATACAGCATGGAACAATCTATGGGGCCATTATACAGCAGGGAGCAATCTATGGGGCCATTATACAGCATGGGGCAATCTATGGGGCCATTATACAGCATGGGGCAATCTATGGGGCCATTATTCAGCATGGAGCAATCTATGGGGCCATTATACTTATGGAGCAATCTATAGGGCCATTACAGCATGGAGCAATCTATAGGGCCATTACAGCATGGAGCAATCTATGAGGCCATTATACTTATGGAGCAATCTATGCGGCCATTATACTTATCGAGCAATCTATAGGGCCATTATACTTATGGAGCAATCTATAGGGCCATTATACTTATGGAGAAATCTATGGGGCCATTATACAGCATGGAGCAATCTATGGGGCCATTATACTTATGGAGCAATCTATAGGGCCATTATACTTATGGAGCAATCTGTGGAGCCATTATACAGTATGGAGCAATCTATGGGGCCATTATACAGTATGGAGCAATCTATGGGGCCATTATACAGTATGGAGCAATCTATGGGGCCATTATGGAGCATGGAGCAATCTATAGGGCCATTACAGCATGGAGCAATCTATGGGGCCATTATACTTATGGAGCCATCTATGGGGCCAGTATACAGCAATCTATAGGGCCATTACAGCATGGAGCAATCTATGGGGCCATTACAGCATGGAGCAATCTATGCGGCCATTATACTTATGGAGCAATCTATGCGGCCATTATACTTATGGATCAATCTATAGGGCCATTATACTTATGGAGCAATCTATAGGGCCATTATACTTATGGAGCAATCTATAGGGCCATTATGCAGCATGGAGCAATCTATAGGGCCATTACAGCATGAAGCAATCTATGGGGCTATTACAGCATGGAGCAATCTATGGGGCCATTATACTTATGGAGCAGTCTATGGGACCATTACAGCGTGGAGCAATCTATGGGGCCATTATACAGCATGGAGCAATCTATGGGGCCATTATACAGCATGGAGCAATCTATGGGGCCATTATACAGCATGGGGCAATCTATGGGGCCATTATACAGCATGGGACAATCTATGGGTCCATTATACAGCATGGGGCAATCTATGGGGCCATTATACAGCATGGGGCAATCTATGGGGCCATTATACTTATGGAGCAATCTATGGGGCCATTATACTTATGGAGCAATCTATGGGACCATTACAGCATGGAGCAATCTATGGGGCCATTATACAGCATGGAGTAATCTATGGGGCCATTATACAGCATGGAGCAATCTATGGGCCCATTATACAGCATGGAGCAATCTATAGGGTCATTACAGCATGGAGCAATCTATGGGGCCATTATACAGCATGGAGCAATCTATGGGGCCATTATACTTATGGAGCAATCTATGGGGCCATTATACAGTATGGAGCAATCTATGGGGCCATTATACAGTATGGAGCAATCTATGGGGCCATTATACAGTATGGAGCAATCTATGGGGCCATTACAGCATGGAGCAATGTATAGGGCCATTACAGCAGGGAGCAATCTATGGGGCCATTATTCAGCATGGAGCAATCTATGGGGCCATTATACTTATGGAGCAATCTATGGGGCCATTATACTTATGGAGCAATCTATGGGACCATTACAGCATGGAGCAATCTATGGGGCCATTATACAGCATGGAGCAATCTATGGGGCCATTATACAGCATGGAGCAATCTATGGGCCCATTATACAGCATGGAGCAATCTATAGGGTCATTACAGCATGGAGCAATCTATGGGGCCATTATACTTATGGAGCAATCTATGGGGCCATTATACTTATGGAGCAATCTATGGGGCCATTACAGCATGGCGCAATCTATGGGGCCATTATACAGCATGGAGCAATCTATGGGGCCATTATACTTATGGAGCAATCTATAGGGCCATTATACTTATGGAGCAATCTATGGGGCCATTATACTTATGGAGCAATCTATGGGGCCATTACAGCATGGCGCAATCTATGGGGCCATTACAGCATGGAGCAATCTATGGGGCCATTATACAGCATGGAGCAATCTATGGGGCCATTATACAGCATGGGGCAATCTATGGGGCCATTATACAGCATGGGGCAATCTATGGGGCCATTATACAGCATGGGGCAATCTATGGGGCCATTACACTTATGGAGCAATCTATAGGGCCATTACAGCATGAAGCAATCTATGGGGCCATTATACAGCATGGAGCAATCTATGGGGCCATTATACTTATGGAGCAATCTATAGGGCCATTATACTTATGGAGCAATCTATAGGGCCATTATGCAGCATGGAGCAATCTATAGGGCCATTACAGCATGAAGCAATCTATGGGGCTATTACAGCATGGAGCAATCTATGGGGCCATTATACTTATGGAGCAGTCTATGGGACCATTACAGCGTGGAGCAATCTATGGGGCCATTATACAGCATGGAGCAATCTATGGGGCCATTATACAGCATGGAGCAATCTATGGGGCCATTATACAGCATGGGGCAATCTATGGGGCCATTATACAGCATGGGACAATCTATGGGTCCATTATACAGCATGGGGCAATCTATGGGGCCATTATACAGCATGGGGCAATCTATGGGGCCATTATACTTATGGAGCAATCTATGGGGCCATTATACTTATGGAGCAATCTATGGGACCATTACAGCATGGAGCAATCTATGGGGCCATTATACAGCATGGAGCAATCTATGGGGCCATTATACAGCATGGAGCAATCTATGGGCCCATTATACAGCATGGAGCAATCTATAGGGTCATTACAGCATGGAGCAATCTATGGGGCCATTATACAGCATGGAGCAATCTATGGGGCCATTATACTTATGGAGCAATCTATGGGGCCATTATACAGTATGGAGCAATCTATGGGGCCATTATACAGTATGGAGCAATCTATGGGGCCATTATACAGTATGGAGCAATCTATGGGGCCATTACAGCATGGAGCAATGTATAGGGCCATTACAGCAGGGAGCAATCTATGGGGCCATTATTCAGCATGGAGCAATCTATGGGGCCATTATACTTATGGAGCAATCTATGGGGCCATTATACTTATGGAGCAATCTATGGGACCATTACAGCATGGAGCAATCTATGGGGCCATTATACAGCATGGAGCAATCTATGGGGCCATTATACAGCATGGAGCAATCTATGGGCCCATTATACAGCATGGAGCAATCTATAGGGTCATTACAGCATGGAGCAATCTATGGGGCCATTATACTTATGGAGCAATCTATGGGGCCATTATACTTATGGAGCAATCTATGGGGCCATTACAGCATGGCGCAATCTATGGGGCCATTATACAGCATGGAGCAATCTATGGGGCCATTATACTTATGGAGCAATCTATAGGGCCATTATACTTATGGAGCAATCTATGGGGCCATTATACTTATGGAGCAATCTATGGGGCCATTACAGCATGGCGCAATCTATGGGGCCATTACAGCATGGAGCAATCTATGGGGCCATTATACAGCATGGAGCAATCTATGGGGCCATTATACAGCATGGGGCAATCTATGGGGCCATTATACAGCATGGGGCAATCTATGGGGCCATTATACAGCATGGGGCAATCTATGGGGCCATTACACTTATGGAGCAATCTATAGGGCCATTACAGCATGAAGCAATCTATGGGGCCATTATACAGCATGGAGCAATCTATGGGGCCATTATACTTATGGAGCAATCTATAGGGCCATTATACTTATGGAGCAATCTATGGGGCCATTATACAGTATGGAGCAATCTTTAGGGCCATTACATCATGGAGCACTCTATGGGGCCATTATACTTATGGAGCACTCTATGGGGCCATTATACAGCATGGAGCAATCTATGGGGCCATTATACAGCATGGCGCAATCTATGGGGCCATTATACAGCATGGAGCAATCTATGGGGCCATTATACAGCATGGCGCAATCTATGGGGCCATTATACAGCATGGGGCAATCTATGGGTCCATTATACAGCATGGGGCAATCTATGGGGCCATTATACAGCATGGGGCAATCTATGGGGCCGTTATACTTATGGAGCAATCTATGGGGCCATTATACTTATGGAGCAATCTATGGGACCATTACAGCATGGAGCAATCTATGGGGCGATTATACAGCATGGAGCAATCTATGGGGCCATTATACAGCATGGAGCAATCTATGGGCCCATTATACAGCATGGAGCAATCTATAGGGTCATTACAGCATGGAGCAATCTATGGGGCCATTATACTTATGGAGCAATCTATGGGGCCATTATACAGCATGGAGCAATCTATGGGGCCATTATACTTATGGAGCAATCTATGGGGCCATTATACAGTATGGAGCAATCTATGGGGCCATTATACAGTATGGAGCAATCTATGGGGCCATTATACAGTATGGAGCAATCTATGGGGCCATTACAGCATGGAGCAATGTATAGGGCCATTACAGCAGGGAGCAATCTATGGGGCCATTATTCAGCATGGAGCAATCTATGGGGCCATTATACTTATGGAGCAATCTATGGGACCATTACAGCATGGAGCAATCTATGGGGCCATTATACAGGATGGAGCAATCTATGGGGCCATTATACAGCATGGAGCAATCTATGGGCCCATTATACAGCATGGAGCAATCTATAGGGTCATTACAGCATGGAGCAATCTATGGGGCCATTATACTTATGGAGCAATCTATGGGGCCATTATACTTATGGAGCAATCTATGGGGCCATTACAGCATGGCGCAATCTATGGGGCCATTATACAGCATGGAGCAATCTATGGGGCCATTATACTTATGGAGCAATCTATAGGGCCATTATACTTATGGAGCAATCTATGGGGCCATTATACTTATGGAGCAATCTATGGGGCCATTACAGCATGGCGCAATCTATGGGGCCATTACAGCATGGAGCAATCTATGGGGCCATTATACTTATGGAGAAATCTATGGGGCCATTATACAGTATGGAGCAATCTATGGAGCCATTATGCAGTATGGAGCAGTCTATGGGGCCATTATGCAGCATGGAGCAATATATAGGGCCATTATACTTATGGAGCAATCTATGGGACCATTACAGCGTGGAGCAATCTATGGGGCCATTATACAGCATGGAGCAATCTATGGGGCCATTATACAGCATGGGGCAATCTATGGGGCCATTATACAGCATGGGGCAATCTATGGGGCCATTACACTTATGGAGCAATCTATAGGGCCATTACAGCATGAAGCAATCTATGGGGCCATTATACAGCATGGAGCAATCTATGGGGCCATTATACTTATGGAGCAATCTATAGGGCCATTATACTTATGGAGCAATCTATGGGGCCATTATACAGTATGGAGCAATCTTTAGGGCCATTACATCATGGAGCACTCTATGGGGCCATTATACTTATGGAGCACTCTATGGGGCCATTATACAGCATGGAGCAATCTATGGGGCCATTATACAGCATGGCGCAATCTATGGGGCCATTATACAGCATGGAGCAATCTATGGGGCCATTATACAGCATGGAGCAATCTATGGGACCATTACAGCATGGAGCAATATATAGGGCCATTACAGCATGGAGCAATCTATGGGGCCATTATACTTATGGAGCAATCTATGGGGCCATTACAGCATGGCGCAATCTATGGGGCCATTATACAGCATGGAGCAATCTATAGGGCCATTATACTTATGGAGCAATCTATGGGGCCATTACAGCATGGCGCAATTCATGGGGCCATTACCGCATGGAGCAATCTATAGGGGCATTTTACTTATGGAGCAATCTATAGGGCCATTAGACTCATGGAGCAATCTATGGGGCCATTATACTTATGGAGCAATCTATGGGGCCATTACAGCATGGCGCAATCTATGGGGCCATTATACAGCATGGAGCAATCTATGGGGCCATTATATAGTAGGGAGCAATCTATGGGGCCATTATACAGCATTGGGTAATCTATGGGGCCATTATACAGCATGGAGCAATCTATGGGGCCATTATACAGCATGGAGCAATCTATGGGGCCATTATACAGCATGGAGCAATCTATGGGGCCATTATACAGCATGGAGCAATCTATGGGGCCATTATACAGCATGGAGCAATCTATGGGGCCATTACAGCATGGAGCAATCTATGGGGCCATTATACTTATGGAGCAATCTATAGGGCCATTACAGCATGGAGCAATCTATGGGGCCATTATACAGCAGGGAGCAATCTATGTGGCCATTATACAGAAGGGAGCAATCTATGGGGCCATTATACTTATGGAGCAATCTATAGGGCCATTACAGCATGCAGCAATCTATGGGGCCATTATACAGCAGGGAGCAATCTATGGGGCCATTATACAGCAGGGAGCAATCTATGGGGCCATTATACAGCAGGGAGCAATCTATGGGGCCATTATAAAGCATGGAGCAATCTATAGGGCCATTACAGCATGGAGTAATCTATGCAGCCATTATACTTTTGGAGCAATCTATAGGGCCATTATACGTATGGAGCAATCTATAGGGCCATTATGCAGTATGGAGCAATCTATGGGGCCATTATACTTATGGAGCAATCTATGGGGCCATTATACAGCATGGAGCAATCTATGGGGCCATTATACAGCATGGGGCAATCTATGGGGCCATTATACAGCATGGAGCAATCTATGGGGCCATTATACAGCATGGAGCAATGTATAGGGCCATTACAGCATGGAGCAATCTATGGGACCATTACAGCATGGAGCAATCTATGGGGCCATTATACAGCATGGAGCAATCTATGGGGCCATTATACAGCATGGAGCAATCTATGGGGCCATTATACAGCATGGAGCAATCTATGGGGCCATTATACAGCATGGAGCAATCTATGGGGCCATTATACAGCATGGAGCAATCTATAGCGCCATTACAGCATGGAGCAATCTATGGGGCCATTATACTTATGGAGCAATCTATGGGGCCATTACAGCATGGCGCAATCTATGGGGCCATTACCGCATGGCGCAATCTATGGGGCTATTATACTTATGGAGCAATCTATGGGGCTATTATACTTATGGAGCAATCTATAGGGCCATTATACTTATGGAGCAATCTATAGGGCCATTATACTTATGGAGCAATCTATAGGGCCATTAGACTCATGGAGCAATCTATAGGGCCATTAGACTCATGGAGCAATCTATGGGGCCATTACAGCATGGCGCAATCTATGGGGCCATTATACAGCATGGAGCAATCTATGGGGCCATTATACAGTAGGGAGCAAACTATGGGGCCATTATACAGCATGGGGTAATCTATGGGGCCATTATACAGCATGGAGCAATCTATGGGGCCATTACAGCATGGTGCAATCTATGGGGCCATTATACTTATGGAGCAATCTATGGGGCCATTACAGCATGGAGCAATCTATGGGGCCATTATACAGCATGGAGCAATCTATGGGGCCATTACACTTATGGAGCAATCTATAGGGCCATTACAGCAGGGAGCAATCTATGGGGCCATAATACTTATGGAGCAATCTATGGGGCCATTACAGCATGGATAAATCTATTGGGCCATTATACAGCATGGAGCAATCTATGGGGCCATTATACAGTAGGGATCAATCTATGGGGCCATTATACAGCATGAGGCAATCTATGGGGCCATTATACAGCATGGAGCAATCTATGGGGCCATTATCCTTATGGAGCAATCTATAGGGCCATTACAGCATGGAGCAATCTATGGGGCCATTATACAGCATGGAGCAATCTATGGGGCCATTATACTTATGGAGCAATCTATGGGGCTATTATACTTATGGAGCAATCTATAGGGCCATTATACTTATGGAGCAATCTATAGGGCCATTATACTTATGGAGCAATCTATGGGGCCATTATACTTATGGAGCAATCTATGGGGCCATTACAGCATGGAGCAATCTATGGGGCCATTATACTTATGGAGCAATCTATGGGGCAATTACAGCATGGAGCAATCTATGGGGCCATTATACTTATGGAGCAATCTATGGGGCCGTTATACTTATGGAGCAATCTATAGGGCCATTACAGCATGCAGCAATCTATGGGGCCATTATACAGCAGGGAGCAATCTATGAGGCCATTATACAGCAGGGAGCAATCTATGGGGCCATTATACAGCAGGGAGCAATCTATAGGGCCATTACAGCATGGAGCAATCTATGGGGCCATTATACAGTATGGAGCAATCTTTGGGGCCATTATGCAGCATGAAGCAATCTTTGGGGCCATTATGCAGCATGAAGCAATCTATGGGGCCATTACAGCATGGAGCAATATATGGGGCCATTACACAGTATGGAGCAGTCTATGGGGCCATTATACAGTAGGGAGCAATCTATGGGGCCATTATACAGCATGGGGCAATCTACGGGGCCATTATACAGCATGGAGCAATCTATGGTGCCATTATACTTATGGAGCAATCTATAGGGCCATTTCAGCATGGAGCAATCTATGGGGCCATTATACTTATGGAGCAATCTGTAGGGCCATTATACTTATGGAGCAATCTATGGGGCCATTACAGCATGGAGCAATCTATGGAGCCATTACGGCATGGAGCAATCTATGGGGCCATTATACTTATGGAGCAATCTATGGGGCCATTACGGCATGGAGCAATCTATGGGGCCATTATACTTATGGAGCAATCTATGGGGCCATTACTGTATGGAACAATCTATGGGGCCATTACAGGATGGAGCAATCTATGGGGCCAGTATACTTATGGAGCAATCTATAGGGCCATTATACTTATGGAGCAATCTATAGGGCCATTATACTTATGGAGCAATCTATAGGGCCATTACAGCATGGAGCAATCTATAGGGCCATTAAAGCATGGATCAATCTATAGGGTCATTACAGCATGGAGCAATGTATGGAGCCACTATACAGTATGGAGCAATATATGGGGCCATTATACAGTATGGAGCAATATATGAGGCCATTATACAGTATGGAGCACTATATGGGGCCATTATACATTATGCAGCAGCATGTGGGGGCATTATACAGTATGGAGTTATATATGGGGCCATTATACAGTTTGCAGCAGTATCATGTGGGGCCATTATGCAGCATGGAGCAATCTATGGGGCCATTATATTATGGAGCAATCTAGGGGGGCATTGTACAGTAGGGAGCAATCCATGGTGCCATTACAGTATGGAGCAATCCATGGTGCCATTACAGTATGGAGCAATCTATGGGGCCATTATACAGTATGGAGCAATCTATGGGGCCATTATACAGTATGGAGCAATCTATGGGGCCCATTATACTGTATGGTGGTTTATGTGGGGCCCATTACATTTTATAGAGGACTTTGTGGTGCCCATAATTCTGTATGGAGGACTATGTGGGGGCCGGGAATTGGATGGTTCGCCCCCGCACAGTTCGCCCCCGCACAGTTCGCCCCCAGGATGTTTCGCCCCGAACATTTCGCCCCCAGCAGTTCGCCCCCAGGATGTTTCGCCCAGAACATTTCGCCCCCAGCAGTTCGCCCCCAGGATGTTTCGCCCCGAACATTTCACCCCCAGCAGTTCGCCCCCAGGATGTTTCGCCCCGAACATTTCGCCCCCAGCATTTCATCCCTGGATGTTTTGTCTCTAGCAATTTGCTCCTGGATCTTTCGCATACGGGAAAGACCTGCCTGAACTGAACTTTGGCAGGTTCGCTTATCACTAATAATACACCATATGAGTCTAAGATATAGAATTCTGATCAAATGAGTTTTTTTTATTCTAAAACATTGTTTTCTAGATAAGTCATTTTACAAACAGACAGGAAAATAGTAGGATTTCATTGGTTACTAAGGAGGTCGAGCCCCCTTGGTAGCAGAACGGATCCTGGCTCCCTGTGATACATTCAGGGCTGCTTGTTCACAGCCCTCTGCAAAGCTCCCCTTCACCCTCCGCTCATGTGCTCTGTCCTGGACGAGGAGGGCTCCCCCCCGCCTGTGTAAAGCCGTTACAGGACGGAACACATAGGGGGGGGCTCTGCAGAAGGCTGTAAACCAGCAGCCCTTTATACATCATAGGGAATCTATTGTTACGGTAGTTGCATGCTCCTGTGCAGCCACAGCCTCTAGAATCCATCCACAAGTTCTGCTACTAAGGAGAAACAACCTCCTTAGCCACCACTGAAATCCTGCAGCACATGGAGCTTTAACTTGGAGGAGACTTTTCACACAGAAGTGAAGCCGCTGGAAGGTCTCCTTTGGAAATGAATATCATGGGCACAGGTACTATAACAGAACTTATGTTTTTTGGAGAGTTATGCTTTAACTGTATATATCAAAACTGTTGTAACAAGAAACATAAAAAGGTATAGAGGGGAAGGATTAGAGAAAAAGAGAAAAGACAAATTACAGGTTATAATGCTTGAATGATTTTACAGCTAAAAACACTGCTCTCAAAACATACAATATGTGACCATGAACTAAAATCCAAAGCTGTAGGCAATGCCTCTCAGATAATCCATCACGCTTCTATTATTGAAATCTTGCTCGATACGTTTAACCCTTGCTGAAATTGCAGCATACTTTTTGTTTCTTGCAGCGATGGGATTTCCTGCTATTATCTGAATAATTTCAAAACTATGGAGCTCTTGCTGATGTTTCAGACAGTTAATGAACCGGTATATATTTTGGAAAAGAGTACCACATGTTTCTGGAAAGCTACGGTGCCATCCTTCGACATCATTATTTGTTCGCTGTTGATCATTCAATGTTCGTTCATACACATTCCAGAGTTGAACTGGAAACAAAGGTGCTTGACGTCCTCTGCGATTCATTCGACCGATATTAGCCGTCTTCAAAATAGTTGGCGATAGGTATTGCTTCTCGTGGAAAGTCAGGATCTTCCACCAATTCTTCAAATGATTGCACAACATTCTGTGGTGGTATAAAGGCCAGGGCAGGTATCATGCGTATCCAACGGGCAAATTCATGGTCACCTTGGTATTGCATCTTGAGTCCTTCATTTTGAACTTTACGCCAAACCGACTATGATAGGTGGAAAAAGCAACCAGTCTTCTCAAGGTTGGGGAATTCACTTTCAAATGCCTGTATTGCAGCTAGTTCAAAATCCAACATCAGGTTGTCTGGCTGCCGTCCAGGCTGCAAGTTCTTCAGCTCTTGCAGCAACCTCTGGTATGTAGAACAGCTCTTGTCTGTCAGCAAGGTGCACACTAGCGGAACAACAAGGCCGCTATGGACTACATGGATTGTGTAAAGTTGCTTAAACAAGGCTGGTGTAGTGAAAAACATGCCATCAGCAAACCACTCTTTAGTTTGTGCCAGTAGATGGAGATTGTCTCTTGTTCCAAATATCAACATACGGCTGTGTCCATTTCCTAATTTAAAATGAAAGTATTAGTAGAGGAAATAACAGAAAAAGTGTAACAAGCATCAGACAGATAATTTTGGGATGAATTCACGAAAAAAAATATCCTAATCAGAAGCCTCTGTTCATATCTCACATTAAAAACTCACATTTTGCTCCAGATTTTCTGATTTCATAACTGAAGCAAAATCTAGTGTAAAGGGGCCAACCAATACTTTTTGACAACATATATTGTCCCAGTGGAAAATGATATATTTTTGTTTAAAAAAAAAATTATGCATAATGGAATTGTTTTAATACAATGTTAAATAGTTAAGTAGCTTACCAGAGTCATGCAGAAGGTACTGCTGCTGGACACCATCAATACTGATCTCCTGAAACTCCTGGGGGATAGCAAGTTGATCAAGGGTTTGAGGGAACCTTGGGATATTGCTAAACTGCCTTGCTAATCGTATTGTTCTCTTCAGAGATGCTTTCCTTGGGAGAAGTGCTACAACATTAGAATGGGCTCCTGAAACGACGTCTGTGAGAATCTGTTGTGGTGTCTCCTGTGTTGTCCTTGTCCTGGTCCTGCCACATTAACAAGTCGGATTGCTTCAGGTCTTGCAGCTGGTGCTGCGTGACTGTGAAGATTGACTACTTTCACAACTTTGCCAGATTCTTCATTGGTCCAAACACGTCCCATGCAAGTCGACCGTTTTTCACATACCCAGATGGAATGGACATCATCAGCGGTTCGTTTGGAAAATAAGTAAATGTGATTCTCATGGACCAACTTCCTCCTTCCACGTTTGGACAGAACTGAATTCATAGTTGTAGAAAGTGAATTGCTGTGGAAGCTGACTGATTTTTTGTGGCAGTACACTTCTCTCTTTGTGGAGATTTCAGACACTGCTATATTCTGATGTACAAATGGAATAAAAGCTAGTCTAATGTAACTTGCTGGACACCTGACCTGCTACTTGTTACATCTGCAACAAAACTTGCAACAAAGCAGGCCTGTGCTGGGTCAGGTAAAAGTTGAAAATTGTTTTGATTTTAGGCCTCTTGCACACTGTAATTTTAGAGTGGTTTCACACTTGTGTTTGGGGCTGCCAGAGGTCGATCCGCTCTGGATCTGACATCCAGCTGACCCCGGGGCAATGCTGGCAGAATGCTGGCATTCTGCTTGCATTGCCCATAGATGTGAACGGCTGGGTTCCGCGATCTGCAGCCGCCCGTTCGCTTTCGTAATACCGCATTCCGCTATCAGTGTCAGAACAAAAAGAAAAGCATTTTCTTCTTTTCATTCCGCTGCAGGTTAGCGGAACGGCGGCATTACAGAAGCGAACAGGAGGCCTGTAGTACATATGTAGTGGAAGTGTGAAAGCACCCTTATGCTGCCACTGTTTTAGAACTCCAAAGCACGTGCTTTACTAGCATTTTTGAGAGCACTTTTGTGAGCGCTCTCGGTAATGACCCATAAGATACAGGCTATTGATGAACGCTAAGTGCTCAAAAATAGCTCCTGTAATAAAATAAAAAGAGCTGGCCGAAACAACACCTCGCTTTTCCAGCCATTGACTTATATATTCAAAATTGGCAATCTTCTTAGCAATTTTCCAGTGCTTAGCACTTGGGAAAGTGCCTACTGTGAAAGAGGTCATAGGGCTAAAACACAAGACCGAAATTCCCTGCCTAATTTGGGGCCAAAACATCTGGGGGCAAAAAGCTGGGGGCGAAATGTTCGGGGGCGAAACATCCTGGGGGTAAAATGCTGGGGGCGAAATGTGCGGGGGCTAAACATCCTGGGGGCGAAATGTGCGGGGGCGAAACATCCTGGGGGCGAAATGTACCTGGGGGCAAACTGCTGGGGGCGAAACTTCCTAGAACCGTTTGAGGGTACCGTTGAATCGCTCACACAAACCATTGGTTTGGGGATGATACGTGCTCGATACCAGATGCTGCACCTGCATTTTCTTACATAGGGCCTCCATTAAGCAACACATGAACTGGGTCTCCTGGTCGGTAAGCATCTCACTGGGGAAGCCTACTCGCGAAAAGATGGCCAAGAGGGCGTCCGACACCTTATCCGCCCTAATTGAGGACAGGGCTACTGCCTCCGGATACTGGGTAGCATAGTCTATCACAGTAAGGATGAAACGTTTTCCAGAGCTGCTGGGTATGGCCAGTGGTCCCACAATGTCCACAACAATCCTCTGGAAAGGCTCCTCTATCACTGGCAAAGATATCAGGGGGGGCATTGGGAGCCGGCCCTGACTTTCCCACTCTGACACGTGGTACAGGAGTGACAGTAGTTCACCACATCTGTCCTCATTTTGGGCCAATAAAAGTAGTGAGACAGCCGGGCCTTGGTTTTGCTGACCCCCAAGTGTCCAGCAAGTGGAATCTCATGGGCGATCTGCAACAACTCACCCCTGAATTGGTAGGGGACGACCAGCTGTCTTCCCCTCAGCCACTCCTGTTGGGGTGTACAGGGAACTGTCTCCCAGTACAACCTCCTATGGTCCCACAATACCCTCTCCTTATCCGACTCGGAGGTGGGTTTCTCAGCGAGGCTCCTTAACGCCTCTAGGCTAGCATCTGAGTGCAGAGCTGCTTGAAACTCCTGGCTGGAGGAAGCCAGAAGTGAGGTTAAGGCCACGTCCTCACTGGGACCGGCTCTGGGTCCCTAACTGATTCCGTTATTCCTCTGTCCGAGGAGGGTCCAGAAGGCAGGGCGTTACTTGCGTTCTGGGCACTCTGACTGCGGGTAACAGCGGCTATATAGGCCGTCTCCCCGGGGAATAACACCGTCCCATCAGCCTGCGCGGCTATGCGTGCCACTTCCCCATCCTCCCCCATTACCTCAGGCGCAGTGCTACTTATGGGGCAGCTACCATCAGCCAGATCACAGTCTGACACTGGTCGCTGGCACAGCACCACCTGCTTCATGGTCCCCGTGCCTCTCTCCATTACCCATAGCACTGACACTTGCTCCTGCTAGGGGATCTTCAGCAATATCACCCTGCAGCGTGACATGGCTGAGTTCTCCTGTACCTTCAAATACATCATCATCAGGTAAAGCTTTGACATTCACATTATCAGCATTAACCTTAACAACTGTATCAGATCGGGCAGGGGTGTCAGGGATATAATAAGCAAATATCCTCCCCAAATCAGATCCCAACAAAACATTTGCAGGCAGGTTTTCAGATACTCCCACTTCCTTCACCCCACTCCCCGCACCCTAATCCATAAAAACCTGGGCAAGGGGCATCGGACACCACCAATCCCGGTGACAGTCAGGGTCTTTCCTGGAATAAGCTTCAGCGGACTCCATTTCGGGTCGGATGAGGGTTCGTTCGGCCCCAGTGTCCTTGAGGCCTACAGTGACAGTATCCACCACAGTGACAGACTGCAAGTTTTCACAGGCCCTCCCAACCGGCCCACCCACCAAAAGAATTGATGCATTAGGCCCTGGGACCTTGGATGGGGGGTTCTTCCTCTGCTTCTCTGGGCAAGTGGCGCTGAAATGACAAGTCTGGTTGCAGAAATAACACTTGCGGGCATCAGATGCAGGCCGGGCGTTGGTAACGGGGACAAGGCCTCCAGAAGGTCGGATGCTGGGGCAGGGATGGCGGTTGATGGCTTACCCCCTTTCCAGCTGGCAACGCCCGGCTTCCGCACCTCCGGTTGGCCTTGTAGGTGTCTGCGATCTGCGCTGCTTTATTGGCATCTGGTGGCTCCCGATCCATTACCTCAGTCGGACACAGATGCAGGAACTGGTCTTTCACCATCAGGTCCTTTAACTGCTCAAAGGTGGTCGCTGACAGTCGTTGGATCCACTGCTTGAAGTTGGTTCTGAGCCCATGCACCACATCGCTGTAACTGTCGTGCGGTCCACGTTGGAGGTTCCGGAACTTTTTACAGTACACCTCAGGAGTCAGTTGGAACCTCTGGATTAGGGCCTGCTTAATGGCATCATAGTTCCCATCTAGGCCCTGAGGAAGAGCCACAAACACATCCAGAGCTTTGCCTCGCAGCCCTGCAGTTAAGTACCGGGCCCACTGGTCCACAGGCAGCTGGTACTGTCTGCAAGTCTTTTCAAAACCCCTCAGAAAGGTGTCGAGGTCGCTGTCCTTTAACATCACAGGAAAATGCTCTGGACGGGGTTTAAACAGGGTCGCATTGTTGGTCTCACCGTTCCGTGAGGTGGATGGTGAGATCCTGAGCTGGGCCATCTGCAGTTCATGGGCCTTCTGAGCTTGGGCCTGCCGCTCGGCCTCTCGCTCGGCTCTCTCTGCCTCTGACTGGGCTTGGGCCTCCGCTCGTCAGCCTCCTGGTGCTGCTGAATTACTTTCAGCCGTCCTTCATGATCCTCTGCAGGAAGTTGCTGTAGAGCCATCTGCAGATAAGGGTCCAGGCTGCCCTGGTCGCTGACGCGGCATGCGTCTACAGGTGGGACCCCTGCAGCAGTACTGTCCATATCTTGGCTGACCCCTGGCCCTGCTGAGGTCTGGAGAAGGGCTTGCTCTGCCTCCAGTTGCGCCAGCGCAGCAGCCATTTGTTCTTTGTTTTTGCCGAGGGGGTCCATGCCTTTGGTTATACATATTCCAATAAGAGTGTCCATTTTCTGCTGGCTGTACCAGAACTCCCCAACAATGACCTTGATCACCAAAATACAAATAGAAAGAAAAAACTAAGAAGGGTAGGGGTGACTGCTGCACATACAGTATTGTCTCAGATCTAATAAACACTGAGTTCAATCTTCAAAACTTTTGTGCAGGGTCCAGGTAAGAACCGTGCAAGTTTTTAGTGAGAGGAATGATTGCTCAAACCAGATCACTAATGTCCTATGATCCCACTGCTTGCCACCAATTGTCAGGAAAACTTGGTCAGACCTTGCAGCACTCTGGCACCCCCTTATCCTGCTGGTGAAACACGGTATTGACCGAGGATAAGCAACAGGGCGCAGCTGCTCTCATTTATGTCGACTATTGCGGCACGTGATGTGACAGGATGTATATATACCACCAGTTCCGTCCAGGAACGTATATATACCTCAATCCCACCACCCTCAACCACAATATCACATAAATACACCGTATGCTGCCACCACCGATCTCTTAACAGGTGGATCAGGTACCCGTTCGGTAACGTGAATTAGCGGGTGAGGAACGGGTTTGCTCAACATAGGACAAGAAGAACGAAGCTAGTAAATAATAATTTACTCCTGAAAGTTGGCAGTGTTTGCAAAAGATATACAAGATATTATAAAAGACAATTTACATATATGCACAAAACAGTTATTAAAATAAAAGGGGTAAATAATAGCAAAACCTGCGCCACGAGGTGATGGTCTCAGATTCTGTGGGGGGGGACGGCTCCCCGGAAATTAGGTGTGATTCCTCCACGCAGCTAGGAGTGCTTGCATCTGACGTCCCTGGGTCGGAATGAGCCAACATGGACGTTCTGGTTTTTAGTAAGGAGGCAAAACACTAGGACACACCCATGTTGTTTACCTCACACGGGGGCTCGGTTTTGTGAACCCACCCAGCTGCACAAGACATAAAAATCCTTCATCTTCCATATCTTGGTATGGGGGGGCCCACATCCAAGATGGATACATCATGTTTGCCGTCACCAATATTCACGGAGATTGATATCAAATTTGATATTTCTATGATGTTCAGAAGCTCAGAACCCATTTCCTAGGTTTCTGGTGGTTTCCCAGTTATGAAAGATACATCATAACTGGAAAAAGGTGAGCATCCCAAAAATGTGGTCCATGTGTTTGTGACAGTCATGTGCATTGTTAACCCCATTTGACGTACTAATACGCGTCTGTGCCCTGGGACTTAAGAGCCAGACCCGTATTAGTACGTCATGGCGATCGCGCGCGCATACAGGCTGTGCGGGCGCGATCGCCGCCGGGTGTCAACTGATTGTCACAGCTGACACCCGGTACTATGTGCAGGGAGCGGTCACGCACCGCTCCCAGCACATTAACCCCCGCGATGCTGCGATCGAAGTCGATCGCAGCATTGCGGTGGCAAGAGGAGGTGATCGCAGATACTCACCTCCTCTTCCGGCTTCCAGCGCTGTCTGCCATGGCTTCCAGGATGTTGCCATGATGACCCGATGTTGTCATGACAACATCCGGGTCACCAGACAGCAGGAAGATTTTTTGGACATGCGCAGTGCATCTCCAAAAATCTTCTCCCTGTCCAGCGCTGACAGCCTGCATGACACAGGGATGGTGCTGCATTCCTGTGCCATGCAGGCGATCAGAGAAAAAAAAGTGAAAGTCCCATAGTGGGACAAAGTAATAAAGTATAAAAACTATCAGAAAGTGAAAAAAAAAATAAAAAAAAATTGTAAAAATATATATATAAAAAAATAAAAAAAAATAATCCACCAAAAATAAAAATATAATGTACCCATCAATGAATATTATTATATATAAAAAAAAAAACAAACAATAAAAGTACACATTTGGTATTGCCACGTCCGGAACAACCAGACCTATAAAACTGTCCCACTAGTTAACCCCTTCAGTGAACACGTTAAAAAATAAAAATAAAAAACGAAGCAAAAAACAATGCTTTATCACCATACCGCCAAACAAAAAATGGAATAACACGCGATCAAAAAGACAAATATAAATAAAAATGGTACCGCTGAAAAAGTCATCTCGTCCCGCAAAAAACAAGCTGCCATACAGCTCCATCAGCCAATAAATAAAAAAGTTATAGCTCTCAGAATAAAGCTATGCTAAAAAATAATTTTTTCTATAAAATTGCTTTTATTATGTAAAAGTGCAAAACATAGAAATACGATATAAATGTGGTACCGCTGTAAACGTACTGACCCAAAGAATAAAGCTGCCTTATCAATTTTACCACACGCGGAACAGAATAAAAAAAAAAACAAAAAAAACAATTCCTGAATTGTTGTTTTTTGTTTATTCTGCCTCCAAAAATCGGAATAGAAAGCGATCAAAAAATGTCACGTGCCTGAAAATGGCACCAATAACAACGTCAACTCATCCCGCAAAAAAAAAAGCCGTCAAATGACTGTCTGCCAAAATCTGGAAAAATTATAGCTCTCAAAATATGGCGATGCAAAAACTAGATTTTACAAAAAATGCGTCTTTTAGTGTGTGACAGCTGTCAGTCATAAAAACCCCATATGATTCTGGTATCTCTGTAATCACACCGACCTGAAGAATAAGGTCATCTAATCACTTATACCGCATGAGGAACGGTGTAAAAAATAAACTCTCGAGTTGTGCTAGGGTTAGGGTTGTGCTACGGTTAGGGTTGTGCTACGGTTAGGGTTGTGATGGGGTTGGGATTTTTTTCAAAAGTAAGAAAAAAAGATGACGATATGGCGACTAGTGTTGAGCGCAAGTGCTCGCTACTTGAGTTTGCATCGGGTGTTCTGGTATGCATTGAGTATCGTGGGTATTTGAGTGACATGCTCGAGTCTCCGCCCCATATGCTTCACGGCCCAAAAAACTTTGCGGGGATTGCCTGCCATGCACGAGCGATCCCTGCATGTTTTTTTTTGGGTGTCTAATAACCGTGAAACATCCGGGCGGGGACTCGAGCATTTCACTCAAGCACACGCAGTACATGGTGCATACCTGAGTACCCGATGCAAACTCAAGTAGCGAGCACTTGCGCTCAAGACTAATGACAACTTATTCAATATGATGACCTAATGTTATCAAATTCTGTGTCGTACCTCCAAATGCAACATGGTGTCCACTAACAAATTGTCGGCTCAAATTGTTAGCGGACACCATGTTGCATTTGGAGAGTCCCTGTGTGCCCAAACATTGGAGCTCCCCCACAAAGTGACCCCATTTTGGAAACTAGACCCCCCAAGGCACCTATCTAGATGCATAGTGAGCACTTGGAACCCTTAGGTGCTTCACAAATTGATTCATAAAAATGGAAAAGTATTTTTTTTCCACTTTTTCATTTTTACGAATCAATTTGTGAAGCACCTGGGGGTTCCAACTGCTCACTATGCATCTAGATAGGTGCCTTGGGGGGTCTAGTTTCCAAAATGGGGTCACTTTGTGGGGGAGCTCCAATGTTTGGGCACATCAGGGGCTCTCCAAACACAATATGGCGTCCGCTAATTATTCAAGCAAATTTTACAATCAAAAAGTCAAATGGCGCTCCTTCCCTTCCGAGCCCTGCCGTGAGCCCAAACAGTGTTTTTTCCCCACATATGGGGTATCTGCGTGCCCAGGGGAAATTGCACAACAAATTTTATGTAGATACAAGTCTGTACATCAGTACAGGGGAGAACACAAGAGCGGTGTATGATCCGAGCTGCGGTAATACATTATACCTGTATAACAATTGGCGCAGGCTTTGGCACTTTCCGGTCTCCTTTCAGAGGCTGCCCGTTCTTCTGGGTCATTACTTGCTTGTTGCCATTTCCTAGAGCTTTTCTTGATGTTTTCCCACATGATACAGAACCGCGCACTTTGTCCTGGTGGCTTTTGACAAGTGACTTTACTTTAGGGAAATATAGATCATGTGAGGACGGTTCCTGAGCCAACCATGTGGAGCATCAATGGGCATGAAAGTGAAAGATTGCCAACACCAAAGCTGCAGAGGCAAAAGTCTTCCAATACACAAGGAACAGAATTATGCCCACCTGGATGTCAGGTGTACTAGTAATCCCAGCACCCAACCCTCATGCCCAAAAGGACTACGTCATTTCTGCACTAAAAGTATTTCACGTGTCAAAACCCCACTGAAGTGGCACTTTAACCCCTTACCAACATGATTTGCAGTTACATCATATGCCAGCTCTGACTTCTTGCCTGGAAGATGATGGCTGTGATATTTAGCCATCTGCCTTTAATAGCCACATGTAGAGCAGAGCTCCACCTGTTAGAGATGGACAGCAGCATTAACAGCGAACTGAGAAGGGAGTCATGCCATGTGCCCAACTGTGCCCCTGTAACACGATCGTGGGATGCCATCACTGCCAGGAAGGAGTCTGCTGAAAAGACCCATGCCTGTCATGACAGATCTGTGAGTGCTGGCTATATACTGCAGTATTGCTGTACATAACACAAGAAATCAGATGATTGCATGTTCACGTCCCCTAAGGCTATGTGCCCACGATGCAGAAATGCTCCGGATTTTTCCTGAGCCTTTCTGCATCTCTCCTGGCAGACAAAACGCATGCGGATTGTACATGCGGATAGTACATGCGTTTTTCCTGCCAGGGACATGCGGATGTGAAGCGTTCTTCACATGCATTTCTGCATGCGGGTTGACAAGCGCTTTTCAAGCGATTTTAGCATCACTTGGAAAGTGCTTGTCAACTTGGTCACACTATATAAATCCATGCAAATGGAGTGTGACCCGAGAGAATGTCAAAAAAATAAAAAATAAATCTATACTTACCTTGCGATGGCGCCCGGAGTCTTGCTTCACTCGGTGCTGACTGCCGGCAGATCGCGGTACAGTGCACTGAAGGACCTGCCGACGTCAGCGTCGCGTGACCAGTCACAAGAATATGACGTCAGCGCAGGTCCTTCAGTCCATCGCGATTTGCCGGCATGAGAGGAGGAGCGCAACGGGGGCCGCCAGAAGGTAAGTATCATATTTATTTTTTATTTTATTCTTTTTTTCACAGTTTCTATGGTACCTGGGTCTGGAGGAGAGTCTTCTCTCCTCTAGACCTGGGTACCATCCGCACATTGGAACACGTGGATTGCGCATCTACAAATACAGTGATGCGTAGTCCATGCGTTCTAATGCAAGTCAATGGCGTATAGCAAATGTGGTGCCAATATTCAAAAAGGGGACAAAAACTGAACTTGGAAATGATAGGCCAGTAAGCTTAACCTCTACTGTGGGTAAAATCCTGGAGGGTTTCCTAAGATATGCTATGATAGAGTATCTGAAGAAGAATAACCTCATGACCCAATATCAACATGGGTTTATGAGGGACCGTTCCTGTCAAACTAATCTGATCAGTTTTTATGAGGAGGCAAGTTCTGGACTGGACCAAGGAAATGCAGTGAATGTTGTGTATATGGACTTTTCAAAAGCTTTTGATACGGTTCCACACAAAAGGTTGATACATAAAATGAGAACATTGGGGATAGGGGAAAATATATGTATGTGGGTTAAGAATTGGCTCAGTGATAGGAAACAAAGGGTGGTTATTAATGGAAAACACTCAGACTGGGTCTCAGTTAACAGTGGGGTACCACAGGGGTCAGTATTGGGCCCCCTTCTTTTTAACATTTATTAATGACCTTGTAGGGGGCATATAGAGTAATATTTCAATATTTGCAGATGACACTAAACTCTGCAGGGTAATCAATACAGAGGAGGACAATTTTATATTACAGGAGGATCTATGTAAACTAGAAGCTTGGGCTGATAAATGGCAAATGAGCTTTAATGGGGATAAATGTAAGGTAATGCACTTGGGCAGAGGAAATAAAATGTATAATTATATACTTAATTGTAAAACACTGTGCAAAACTGGAACTGAAAAAGACCTGGGTGTATTGGTGGACGACAAGCTCACGTTTAGTGGCCAGTGTCAGGCAGCTGCTGCAAAGGCAAATAAAATAATGGGATGCATTAAAAGAGGCATAGATGCTCATGAGGAGAACATAATTTTACCTCTATACAAGTCACTAGTGCGACCACACTTAGAATACTGTGTACTGGTCTCCGGTATATAAGAAAGACATGGCTGAACTAGAGCGGGTGCAGAGAAGAGCGACCAAGGTTATTAGAGGACTGGGGGGTCTGCAATACCAAGACAAGTTATTACACTTGGGGTTATTTACTGTGGAAAAAAGAAGGCTTAGAGGTGATCTTATTACTATGTACAAGTATATGAGGGGACAGTACAAAGACCTTTCTACTGATCTTTTTACTCTGAGGCCTGAGACGGGGACAAGGGGGCATCTTCTACGTCTGGAGGAAAGAAGGTTTAATCATAATCACAGACGGGGATTCTTTACTGTAAGAGCAGAGAGACTATGGAACTCTCTGCCGCATGATGTTGTAATGAGTGATTCACTATTAAAATTTAAGAAGGGCATGGATGCCTTTCTTGAAAAGTACAATATTGCAGGTTATAAATACTAGATTCCTTGATAGGGCGTTGATCCAGGGAACTAGTCTGATTGTCGTATGGAGTCGGGAAGGAATTTTTTTCCCCAATGTGGAGCTTGGTGTTTGCCACATGTTTTTTTTTTGCCTTCCTCTGGATCAACATGTTAGGCTATGGGTTGAACTAGATGGACTTAGTCTTCCTTCAACCTTAAAAACTATGTTACTATATAATGGTGGCGAAAACGCAGCACTTCCGCAAAATAATTGGTAGTGCTGTTTTTTTTTCCGCAATGATAATCCGCAGCGGAAATTTCCACAGCATGTGCACAGCACATGCGGATCATTGGGGAACATGGCAGGCCTTCTACCATGCGTTTTTTAAGCATTTCTGCAGCGTTTTTGCCGCTGCGGAAACACTTAAAAAGGAATCGTGGGCACACAGCCTAAGGGGACAAAAAGGAAAAAGTTTAATCTGAATATTCAAATCACTCCTGCCCCTCTATGACCCATTTTAAAATAAAACATATGGGCGTTATCCAATCAAAATATAAAAATAATTAACCTGATCAGTGAATGGCATAAAAACAAAAACCCTCATATGGCTGTATTGACAGAAAAATAAAGCTACTGCTCTTAGAAGAATAAGAAAAATGCAGAGCCGGGAAATAACATGGTCAGGAAGGGGTTAAATTCTGCCACTTCTATAGAAAATTGAACCCATTTCGCTGACTGCCTTCAATGGCAGCCAAATAAGGCAGAGGGTTAGAGGAATACCGACCTTATATTGTAGACTTCTAGGATGCTTAAGAAGTGGACAATCCCTTTAAGCTACATTGTGCAGACAAAGCCATGGCAGTGTAGAAGGCCGACAAGATCTCAGTGGAAAGGCTGCAGGTTTGCGTCTGCATTAGGCAAGTTATAGAGGTAGAAGTGTTGGGACCTTGTTGCTGTGCAGGTAGAATCTGGAGCCTCGGCACCGTCCTGCGGAGCCCATACTACAGGGAGGAGGAGCAGCGCCATGTGTAGTAATCTGAGCAGGATAGTCAGTGTTCAGCCAGCACTGATGGAGACTGACACCCCAACTCATTACCCAATACATGACCGGCTTAAAGAACCTCTCCCATCAGAGCTTATCCTCTTACTATATTGTAATCAGATTATACAGCACTGCACTTACAGCTGCTCATTATACCTTTCTACTGGGCTAATTATTCTCTTTTCTCTGCTCTATGTAGAATTAGGTGGGTCCCCTCCTGACCCAGCCGCTCTCATCCCCCTGCCAGGCACTTTTGCAGTGACTTATGACTCATACAAGGAAAACTGACCTCCTGTTTCTACATACAGCTTATAAATATTAGCAAAAATGTCCAATCACATTGTAAATATAACGACATCCAAAAATTTGAGCGTCCAAAGGACACTCCACACGGACAGTGTAGAGCAGGGGTCTCAAACTCGGCTGGGTATATGGGCCGCATATGGAAAAAATTGGAATTTGGGGGGCCGCATTCTTTGCAGGTCAAAGTGACATTTTTAGTGATGCCATTTTTTTTGTATACACCGTCTGAACATTTTTGCTGTGTTTATTTTATTTTTTTATAGCTTGGGTCGTTACGGATGTGGCGATAATAAATGTGCACTTTTTGTGTTTACTTTAGTTTATATATTTAGTTTATATATAAAGCAGCATTTTTAGTTGCAAAATATTTTTTCATGCTTTATTTTTATTTTTACAATTTTGTTTCCCTCTTTTGGCCACAGAGTAATATAGTTTCAGAATTAGCACCATATATAGTAATTCTGGCAAACATCTAGTAATTTGCCCCATCCTGGTCCCCACCTTGTAGTAATATGCCCCATCCTGGTGGTCCCCATCTTGAAGTAACGTGCCCCATCCTGGTGGTCCCCATCTTGCAGTAACGTGGCCCATCCTGGTGGTCCCCATCTTGCAGTAACGTGGCCCATCCTGGTGGTCCCCATCTTGCAGTAACGTGGCCCATCCTGGTGGTCCCCATCTTGCAGTAACGTGGCCCATCCTGGTGGTCCCCATCTTGCAGTAATGTGGCCCATCCTGGTGGTCCCCATCTTGCAGTAATGTGGCCCATCCTGGTGGTCCCCATCTTGCAGTAATGTGGCCCATCCTGGTGGTCCCCATCTTGCAGTAATGTGGCCCATCCTGGTGGTCCCCATCTTGCAGTAATGTGGCCCATCCTGGTGGTCCCCATCTTGCAGTAATGTGGCCCCCATCTTGCAGTAATGTGGCCCCCATCTTGCAGTAATGTGGCCCATCCTGGTGGTCCCCATCTTGCAGTAATGTGGCCCATCCTGGTAGTCCCCATCTTGCAGTAATATGCCCATCCTGGTGGTCCCCATCTTGCAGTAATGTGCCCCATCCTGGTGGTCCCCATCTTGCAGTAATGTGGCCCCCATCTTGCAGTAATGTGGCCCATCCTGGTGGTCCCCATCTTGCAGTAATGTGGCCCCCATCTTGCAGTAATGTGGCCCATCCTGGTGGTCCCCATCTTGCAGTAATGTGGCCCATCCTGGTAGTCCTCATCTTGTAGTAATATGCCCCATCCTGGTGGTCCCCATCTTGTAGTAATGTGCCCCATTCTTGTCCCCACCTTGTAGTAATGTGCCCCATCCTAGTGGTCCCCATCTTGTAGTAATGTGCCCCATCCTGGTGGTCCCCATCTTGTAGTAATATGCCCCATCCTGGTGGTCTCCATCTTGTAGTAATATGCCCCATCCTGGTGGTCCCCATCTTGCAGTAATATGCCCCATCCTGGTGGTCCCCATCTTGCAGTAATATGCCCCATCCTGGTGGTCCCCATCTTGTAGTAATATGCCCCATCCTGGTGGTCCCCATCTTGTAGTAATATGCCCCATCCTGGTGGTCCCCATCTTGCAGTAATATGCCCCATCCAGGTCCCCATCTAGTAGAATTGTCCTCTGCGCTGTTCTTCACACACCTAAAAAAGTAAAAAAAAAAAAAAAATAGATTCCTTTCACCTGTCCTCCGTTCCCTCTGCTTCCTTTGTGCACATGTGGCCCGCGGGCCGCATGTTTGAGACCTGTGGTGTAGACGGTTATGTAAAAGAATGGGAAGCCACTAGGCGGCAGCACAACGTCACAGAACAGGATTTTTTATCCAGATGGCTGTGAATCTACTAGTCATTAGGTTACCTGACTCAAGTAATCATTCATAGATCTCCACAGCCCAATGTAGATGTATTGAAGTAGAACAGTGAGAGCAGAACCAGTTAGGCTTGTATTTTACCATGGAGATTCAAAAACACAATTTAAACTTCCTTGACATTACAATAATAAATACCAACCAAGGCCGGTTACCACAACACTGAAAACTGACAGCCACAAGTGGGTTACTATCCTGGCAGAGCTACCATCCGGCTCCCCTACGTAGAGGAATACCGAAAAGCCAATATATACGCCTAAGGAGAAATTGCTCAACGGTGAATGAGTACATGATAAAATCGAGGGAATTACAAAAACGCTTCCTACAAAAGGGATGTCCTAAAAAAGTGCTAGGCCAACGCCCTTACAAGAGACAGAAATTCTCTATTGACCCCTAAAGCACGAGAACAAGATAATGAGATCCATCTAATAGGAACCTACGACGACCGAAATCAGGGGGTGATGAACATACTCTATGATCTTTGGGCAATTTTGAGATCAGATAAAGATCTGCAAGATGTGGTCCCTGAGAGCCCCAGGGTCACATACAGGAGAGGCAGGAACCTTAGAGATCACCTTGTGCGCAGCCACTTTGTGGAGGACAACACGGGCAAAACAACGTGGCTGAGCAGTGACACCACGGGGACTTATAGATGTGGTGACTGCAAAGCCTGCAAATACATCTGTAAAAGCAAGAAATGTATCAGTGCCACAACCAAACTAGAAGACCAAAATCGCGAATTCACAAACTGCAAGACGCAAGGAGTAATCTATATGGCAACTTGCCAATGTCCGATGAACTACATCGGCAAAACCAAAAGAGTTCCGGAGACGGATATTGCACCATATCGGTTATGTCAGACGTAGGGAGGACACAACTCTCTCGAGACACATGCTTGAGAAACACACCTTGGACCCGTTTTCTTTATACTTTCAAGCCATCGAAGTAGTACGCCCCCCCGAGAGGAGGTAATTGGGACCAACTGCTGCTTCAGAAAGAAAGTAGATGGATCCATAGAATGAAATCCTATAACCCACACTACATAAATGAAACATTGTCCTTCTCATGTTTCATTGACACATAATAACATTTTCACCCCCTATGAAACCTCTTGAACCTCGCTAGACCTAAAACCTCTCTAATATATAATATGTAGAATCCAGTCCATGTTCTTCATAATGGATATTGGTCCACATAACTATCAAATCAGCGCCTTATAGGACCAAAACTATTAAAGTTATTATACTTTAAAATCACAAAATGACCTCTTGAACAAATTGAACTTTGATAACAATTGGACAAATTTCATCAGAATTTCTTCCTTTGTTTTTAGATTATAAAATACTCATCTGAAGACTTAATAATACAGATACATCGATACAGACACACTGATACAATCAGAATAAAAGTCATCCCAATGTCTATTATTATGGACATATTGATCCGATCAAATGAAATGAACTTTGAGGAAATAGACGTCCGCAAGCGTTTGCTGGTGCGGAAGCAGTGACATAGCCAGATGGCATTGGTCACGATGAAAGGAAGTTCTGCATCGATCTAAGTGTAGGTGGGACGAGGTAGCACATGAAACAGGCAGATCTGTCTGTAAACCAAACAAATGACAAACTACGAACAAACACTATTAACAACTCATATCGCAACAAACTCGTAGAGACTACATTATAAGATGCAATGCAATATACCAGTCTCCTTCCCTAGATATAAAAGACATATTAATACTGTGAGATCGCAGTGCAGCCAAGACATCTCTGTGAGAAAAGATCCTACTGGAAGAATGAGACGAGTCCCTGCATGATTATATGATCGGAACATGATACGCCTGCAACGCACCCGAGTCACTCGATTGGATGACAGAAGGGGGGGCGCACAAGAGGTGGCACCAACTTTCCTATAAAGTCACGCTGGTTTAGCCGCCAGACGCTGCCGGCAACCCTGCCGATAAGTTTATTACAAAACTATCGTACTATCAAACCAAAAAAGATCATAGACTGTGAGCCCCTGATGACCATGAGAGTCTCATATAAGAATGATGAAACGCGTAGGGCTGAGCATTTCTATAGAAAGTCCTACAAGAGATGATTAGCCAGGCTACCTCAATATAAAGCTCCTAGATCAGGAGAAACAAGCACCGCACCGGTATATGACGGCAGCACTATAAAGCCGTTCTGAAGAGAATAGCACAGGACATGGTAAAATGAATATTATTAATGCCATTATCAGACTGCAGACTCACAATGAGGAGAGATGAGATGGCATGATTTCTAATAGCCAGAGGCTAAATTGAAAGGGAGCTATACATATAAATAAAGAGATACCCCTAGGAATTGTGACTAATCCCTGGCCTCCCAACAAGACAATATATATAAATGGTTAGCCGGTGAGATAAATTAAAACCATACACAATAGTCCTATGTTTAGGATAATTTTAGGAAATTTGTCACGGATTTTGGACACTTAAAAAAAAATCCTTTTTAAAATATTGAATAAAGGTTATTTTTTATATTTTACTCCCATTGGATTTGACTGTGAAATACTGCAGAATTATCTTGGAGCATATTTATACTATATAAAACAGTGAGGGGTCAATATTGGTTTAGTAGTTTCCATATTACTCTGGATAGGCTTCTCAGTGTCTGCGGCATGGCAGGCTGGATGGCAGCGTTCTGCTACGATCCAGCCTGCCATCTCAATGTAGCAGAGCTGGAGCCGTCGTAGGAACCATGGAAAGGTAAAGATGAGGTTTGTTAATTATTTTACTTCTATTGCAGGAGACATTGGCTTCAGCTGGAATGGGCGTGATGGTAAGTATGGTTTAATTTAGGATATTAAAGTATTGTGTGTTTATTTCAATTAAAAGATTTTATTCTGGGTGTTGGTGTTTTATTCACTTTCACTATGGGGTTAGTAATGGGCGCGTCTTATAGACACCTCCTCATTACTAACCTGGGCTTGATGTCAGCTGGCATTATAAGCTGACATCAACCCCAGCCCTATTACTCCAGTGCCACCGCTACAGGGCAGTGGGAGAGCGAGGCTAAGTGCCAGAATTGGCGTATCCTATGGATGTGTCATTTCTCGGGCGGCTGACGGCTGGTGTTTCTAGCCTGTGAGGCGGCCAATATTCATGGCACCCTTCCTGGGCTATTAATATCAGCCCCCAGCTGTCTGCCTAGCCTTTGCTAGCTATTAAAATAGGGGGAACCCACGTCATTTTTCTTTGGGTCCCCCATTTTAAGATGGCGGATACACAGGTGCAAAATACTGATGAAACAATCACTCACAACCTACAATTTCATGGAGGGGGTGACTGCCTAGTATTAGAATTGCACAAAGATAGGCTTGTATAGGGTGCTGTTCACACTAGGGTAGTGCACAGTATCCGGCCCTGGGCACGGAGCGGGTCTGGGCCATGGCTGCACCCCATCGACAACATAGGACCCGGCTCCGAGTCCCCCATCCCCCAGGGTAGGGCTTCCAGCGTCACACATCTGCTATCTTTATGTGGGTCTGCTGCATCCTGGTAGTGCATTTGGCTTTGAAGATCAGGCCAGGTAAACACTGCTGCCCTTTCCTTACCCCCAGCATAGTGAGCGGGGGTGAGGAGCAAGGGGGAATGTGTGTGTGGAAATATAAGGAACAGGGGGGTAATGTGTCAGGAGACAGAGTAGGGGGAGAAAAGTTTGTGCGGGCACATAATAGAGACTGGGTAATGTGGGGAAAGGAGTAACATGAAGAGACAGTGTGAGGGCATACCAAAGAGGAGACAGTACATGTACTGATGGTGGTTCTGGTGATGTTGTACTGTACTGATGAGGGTTGTGATGCTGTATTTCTGCATACTGCTGGTAGTTCTATTGATGTATTTTTGTGCAGCTATTGGTTCTGATCCTGTACACATGGAACAGTCCATAACTTGTAAGATTACATGATACATGGCCATGTTAATAAAGTGTTGTGCTGTCTGAGAAGAGTTACTGTTTTTATTTGTTTTAGGAAAATTAAAGGGTTAGATCAAGTTTGTGATGAAAGTCTGCAATCACTGACAGCACACCTCTGAATTCTCATCGTGCGCATGTGCACTGCATGCGGTCAGGATTCTCTGGTGCTAGTGGTGAGAGCAGGAAGTCTTGAAACCACAATTATGCGAATTGCATACACATGATCACATGCCGACTAGACATGCATGGCCTCATTCTATACAAATTACTTGAGTGAGGCTGGTCACGTTTAGTTGGAATGTGGCCAGAAGTATGAAAATCTCATACTTGCACGCACATGACCTTTCAGGATTCTCCTGTACTGGAGGAAAGGTGAAAGTGTGCAGTGCATGCGCTGCGAGTATTCAGAAGTCTGCAGTCACCTAGAGTTCTTCAGACTTTAATCACAAACCTGGACAACCCTTTTAATTATACAATTAAGTACTGTAGCATGCCCAATCCTAAGAGCGTGTAATATACTCAATGTCAGGATTCAGCTCTGCTAGCTGGGTCCAGCAGACACCACATGACCACTCGTATGTGATTTCCATACTTACGGTTATGTGACAACTAGCCTTTAATCCTGCTTCTCTTCATGAAATAGGGGCTGTAGTTTTTGACTGAAATTGAGAGAATTAGGAAGAGTAGCTAGTCACGTGACTGTCAAAAAGCAAATCGTATATGAGCGGTCACATGACTACTATTCAAACTGCATGAGCGGTGTGTGTGGGGGGCGCCAAACTGAATTCCTGCTCCGGGTGCCGGAAAACAGATCTGCCTCTGTGCTAAGCTTGCAGATATGGTCAGAAGGTTCTGTAAGACATTGCTCTATAGATCAGATATTCTTCCAGAAACAAACCGCCTGGAAGCCTCCTTGTCAGATTTATGCTTAAGAACTAATTATATTTTACTTTAAATATTTCTAATAAAGAAAATAATCAATACAGTAATTATAATCCATAATATTCCAATATGTTCTATTACTTGTGATACGTCTGATATAGTCTAGCTTTATTAAATCTTGTTTTGATTCTGTAAAGGAAATCAAGGCTGAGCCTGCAGATATTGTTAGAAAGTTCTGTACCATGTTATTCTATAGATAAAATGTACTCACAGAAACCAGGTGTCTGGAGGTCTCCTGCAACAGACTTATCCTTGAGAACTAAGAATTGTAATGTTTAATCTGAACATGCATGGAAACTTTGTTACTGTGAGCCAGAACTTTGGTTTAGATACTGCACTCTTCTGTAACAGAGTAGGTCCCTCTCTCATTCATAGGGGTCCTGTATACACAATTTATGTCTCATCTCCATCTCTGAACTGTAACTATTATTCAAAATACATTTCTCTCATTCTAATCACCTGTGAATATGGATGTTTTGCTTGGAATACAGATTTCCATGTCATTTCATTATATTGTCTGGGCGTGCGTGGAAACTCCATGCAGGAGAGAAATTTACATTTAAATATTTCATCCTTTTGCAAGAAGGCCGACCCACTCCTCATTCCTAGAGGTTTCTGTAGAAGTGTTTTTATATCTTAGCCTTATCTATACCTTTTTTAATTGTAAGTTTATTCTAAATTAACCTCCATTTTATTCAATTACCTATGAAGACCTGGTTTGTCCAGAAGTCTGCACCGACTTCTGCTCTCAAGCTCATCCAGTGGCCGGTATCGTTATGGTATGGCATCCAGCGGCCAGTATCGTTATGGTATGGCATCCAGCGGCCAGTATCGTTATGGTATGGCATCCAGCGGCCAGTATCGTTATGGTATGGCATCCAGCGGCCAGTATCGTTATGGTATGGCATCCAGCGGCCAGTATCGTTATGGTATGGCATCCAGCGGCCAGTATCGTTATGGTATGGCATCCAGCGGCCAGTATCGTTATGGTATGGCATCCAGCGGCCAGTATCGTTATGGTATGGCATCCAGCGGCCAGTATCGTTATGGTATGGCATCCAGCGGCCAGTATCGTTATGGTATGGCATCCAGCGGCCAGTATCGTTATGGTATGGCATCCAGCGGCCAGTATCGTTATGGTATGGCATCCAGCGGCCAGTATCGTTATGGTATGGCATCCAGCGGCCAGTATCGTTATGGTATGGCATCCAGCGGCCAGTATCGTTATGGTATGGCATCCAGCGGCCAGTATCGTTATGGTATGGCATCCAGCGGCCAGTATCGTTATGGTATGGCATCCAGCGGCCAGTATCGTTATGGTATGGCATCCAGCGGCCAGTATCGTTATGGTATGGCATCCAGCGGCCAGTATCGTTATGGTATGGCATCCAGCGGCCAGTATCGTTATGGTATGGCATCCAGCGGCCAGTATCGTTATGGTATGGCATCCAGCGGCCAGTATCGTTATGGTATGGCATCCAGCGGCCAGTATCGTTATGGTATGGCATCCAGCGGCCAGTATCGTTATGGTATGGCATCCAGCGGCCAGTATCGTTATGGTATGGCATCCAGCGGCCAGTATCGTTATGGTATGGCATCCAGCGGCCAGTATCGCTATGGTATGGCATCCAGCGGCCAGTATCGTTATGGTATGGCATCCAGCGGCCAGTATCGTTATGGTATGGCATCCAGCGGCCAGTATCGTTATGGTATGGCATCCAGCGGCCAGTATCGTTATGGTATGGCATCCAGCGGCCAGTATCGTTATGGTATGGCATCCAGCGGCCAGTATCGTTATGGTATGGCATCCAGCGGCCAGTATCGTTATGGTATGGCATCCAGCGGCCAGTATCGTTATGGTATGGCATCCAGCGGCCAGTATCGTTATGGTATGGCATCCAGCGGCCAGTATCGTTATGGTATGGCATCCAGTGGCCAGTATCGTTATGGTATGGCATCCAGCGGCCAGTATCGTTATGGTATGGCATCCAGCGGCCAGTATCGTTATGGTATGGCATCCAGCGGCCAGTATCGTTCTGGTATGGCATCCAGCGGCCAGTATCATTATGGTATGGCATCCAGCGGCCAGTATCATTATGGTATGGCATCCAGTGGCCAGTATCATTATGGTATGGCATCCAGTGGCCAGTATCATTATGGTATGGCATCCAGTGGCCAGTATCATTATGGTATGGCATCCAGTGGCCAGTATCATTATGGTATGGCATCCAGTGGCTAGTATCATTATTATACACACTATAATCCTCCCAATTGGCATCAAGATAACAGAACAGTAGTGTTGCGCAGACATGCTTGGATAAGGTGTCATCTGAGCATGCTCGGGTGCTAACAGATTATCTTTTGCGTGCTCTAATAATATGTTCACACCGCCGCGGCTCCACACAAACTGGCAAGCCCTGCATGTATTGCGGCGGTCTAACAGCCGTGAGACATGCAGCCGCGGTGACGCAAACATATTTTTCAAGAACGCCGAAGATACTCTTAGCACCCGAGAATACTCGGATAACGCCTTATCGGAGCACGTTAGCTTATCACTACAGAACAGATCTGAACAGTGCTCAGGATTCTGCTCACCTAGCACCCTGCCGAGAATAATAAATGCCTGTAGCCAATTTCCAAAAGTCCCTCCTACATTGCTCACCCTCCACCTCCCTATGCTTTTTCCCTGCTCCCACATTTCAGTGACAAAACACTCAAGTGGCAGTAAAGTAGATATAGCTGCAGTTTTCCTTTTCCAAATATTTTTAACTTCCATTTTTTAAATGAGGCCCTAATGGTCCTTGAAAGCATACACACACGCTCCCAAGTCAGACTTTGTTGCAGACGGACAAGCCTATTTTTGGTAACAGTCTCTGCTGCCACTGGCCAAGTCCCAACACATCCTTCTGCATCATCAACCCTAACAGACCATGCTGCTACAGGCCCCTCACACTGTGGTCCCAACTTCAACACCCGGTGGCCTAAAAGATGTACCCAGGTCACCGTACGTGAGGTGTGAAAGCGTGTAACTGGCATGTCTCACCGGAGGTCATCACCACAACCCACTAATGGTCCATCCTAACTGACTCTGGGCATTTTGAGGACCTGATGCAAAGTATCTTCTGGATTAACGACCTCTGATGAAGTCTGCAATAATGAAAAATAATAATAATAAAAAAGTAAACGCTGCATTGCACCGAATGACCAGCAGGTGGCAACGAAGTCACAACATTAACTAGCCCCCTATTGTAGAAAACCTAAACACCATCAGGAGGTGCTGAGGCTTCATGAGAACGCGCCACCCCCAAACTTAAAAGGCTTTTCCACTATTCAGACAACTTCTCAATCACTGTTTCCCCTGAGTAAAATAATAACTATTCTACTCTGCACTGGCTCTCCCAGGGTCCGCGATCCCTGCGGCCAATCAGAGGTGTCTTCACTCTCTCGAACTTTGGAGGAATTGACCGCTGCAGCTGCTCTCCCACTTCCTCCAGATGTCAATGATGTCTGTAGGAGAGGAAAGTGAAGCCAGCGCTGAATGTCACGCCAAAGATGGCTGCCCTCCTATTATATAAATCTCACTATAACTCCACCACCAGCCTATCACATTCCTAGTTCCACATCCAACCTCCATATCAAACCCTGTAATAAACCCTTCATTACCTGGTCTTGTCAGGACCTCAATAAACCCAGCCTTTTTGAGGCCTAGTTCTGTACGGCCATTAATAATGCACTGGTGTAAATAATGTGTGTGAGGTAAATGGTGTGGAAAACCGGATTGTAATCAAGCAATGATTTCTTCAATTGGACTGCAATGTCCTGAACCATACGACTTGTACCAGTCATGTGACTTATGCTGCCCCAGGACTACAGCCATATTGGCCAAAGCTGTGATATCACAGAGGCACATACCAGCATGTGGAAGCATGGCGACATAGCGATGACATCACAATGGCAGGTGTCGGAATGTGGATTCTATGACATAGCGATGACATCACAATGGCAGGCGCCTATATACACCGGAGCGCAGGTGAGAGGAGACACACGGGAGCTCACAAACCACAAGGAAGGCAAGAAGAATCGATTGGAGAACAGGGACAGGAGAAGCCAAGAAGAACAGAATAACCCGCTTCTTAGCCTTCACTGAGCCATGACAAGACTGAGCGGATGGAAGCGGAGGAGGAGACCCAGGACCCCGTCACATCCACCTGACTGATGAGAAAGGGGAGAAATTATGTAGATTATGTAGCAGCATTACAACTATTCTCGTTACCCATAGCAACCAGTCAGAGCTCAGCTTTTATTAAAGGGGTATTCCCATCTCCAAAATCCTCTACCAATATGTAGTAGGTGTAATAATAATAATATTAGATATCCATGCTTACAACCACCAGTTATCTAGTTGCTAGTGGTCGTAACCATGGATACCTAAGGTCCTGCAATGCCTGCACATGAGGAAAGAGACAGCGAAGCAGAAAAACTATTCTACATTTCTAATTGAAGTTTTTTCTAATATTATTATTACACCTACTACATATTGGGATAGGATCTTGGAGATGGGAATACCCTTTTAATCTCTGATTGCTATGGGTAACTAGGAGAGTTTGTTGCTCAGCTTTGATGAGGGATGACAGATTTTACTAGACTAAGTGGATATCATTGGTGCTACCAGAGCAGCTGCACAGGGGGCTAATAGGTTAGGGGGTCACTCACCTTCATTTTGTTAATTCTGTGTATTGCTGTAGCAGTGCTGTGCGCGTATATTGATGCTGTGGGGCAGGGGCGTACATAGAAATCATCGGGGCCCATAGCAGAAGTTTGAGTTGAGGCCTCCCCCTTCAAAAGATATTTTTAAAAAAATTATATTTGTCAGTGTCACAACTTTCCAGCCTTTACATAGTAATTTTCCCCCTGCTGAAGTCCTAGATTCCCCTCTCATTGCCACCATAACGTATGATGCCAACAAAAGTGCCCCCCAAACACAGTATGATACCCCCCATGGTGAATTCCTCTACCTTAGCCTCCACATGTACAGTAGGGTCATCAAACTATGCCCCCCCTCAACTCCCAAGGCAAAGTAAGGTGACCACAACACAGCAATCCCCCAACTGTGACCCCCACACAGCCCTCCATGTAGAGTAATGGGCCTACATACAGTATAATGGCCCCACACTGTATAATAGTCTGCACTAGCCCTCCAAACAGTATGATGGACACCACATAGGTCAGAGTAATATTCAGCTCACCCTTGAAGGATTCCCAGTGGGTTCCATATAACGAAGCACAGGATCCAGTCTCTGCCAGATGTAGAAGCAAGGTGCATCCAAATCCAGTACAAAAAAAGTCTTTATAAGAACGATTGAAACAATGGCATTGTTGTGACACACCATTTAGGTGTAGTTGGGGGTTTGGAAGGTGCACAAAATATGAGTCTAAGAACATGCAGAGTGTTTGAAACGCGTTCGGTGTTGCACATTTTCTACACCTTCCAAACCCCCAACTACAGCTAAATGGTGTCACAGCAATCCATTTGTTTTTTTACTGGAGCTGGATATTCACTTCAATCCAAGCATGATGGACCCCACACAAACCTTAACACTGTATAATTGCTTGCATACTGTATAATGGCCCCACACAACCCTTCAAATATTATAATGGCCCCCCATAGTATAACACGCCACCATAATCCTCCATACAATAAAATACTCACTATAGTCCTCCACAGAGCATAATTCACTTCCCCATGGTCCTCCACACAGTAATATGCACCCGCCCATAGGGTAAAACTCAACCCCCCCGCCCATAAGGTAAAACTCAACCCTCCCCTCCATAGGGTGAAATACAACCCCCCCATAGGGTGAAACGCAAACCCCCGCCCATAGGGTAAAACACAACCCCACCCCCCATAGGGTAAAACGCAGCCCACAGTTTTCCAGTATTATGGGCACCACGTACTCACTGATTTTTTTTAAGAAAAATACAATACTCACCGCTCCTTGTTCCCCCACTGCTTCAGTCTCTGCAGCGCATATACTCACCTCAGCAGCTACACTATCTGACACAGCATGGAGTGCGATGAAGTGTCATCATCGTGCCCGCTGTGTCAGATGCAGGAGGGAGGGAGCATTAAATGCTGCCGTTCAGTCAATACCATGGCTAATCACTAACAGAGGCATTTAAGTGTCCTGGTAGCTACTTCACTCATGTACCTCTTCCCATCGCCCCATAGAAGTGATTGCCGAAGATTTACCATGGCAGTCAGGGGCCTTAAAGAAGGATTCAATCACTGCCATCTTAGTACTCCTATAAAGCTCGGCTTCACAAGAGAATGTCAATTAAACTACATGTATATACTGCAATAATACAAAATTACAAAATATAGTATAAGAGGTTAAATGATCACATAAGTCCACTAAGTTAACTTAAAAATAAAGTAAAAATTGAAAAAGTTTTGAAAAATATGAACGTTTAAATTATACTTCAACCGTTATGTTAAAATACCCCCCAAAACATAAAATGAAATGCTCTTCTTCACAAAAAAAACACAATCAAAAGCAATGGCATTTAATGCAACCCAAAAAGGTATCAAAAACGGATCAATTCACTTGTATTGAGAGAGGCTGAACACATCCAGTCGGCACGTGATAGCGTGTATGCAAATTGCAATCTTGCGGCGCCAGTACTAGAGAAATTCTGTCCGCTCGCACACTGTGCACTTTAAGGAGCCACAAGTCTGACTGCAGATGGCGCCCCAAACCTGGGCAAACCTTTTAATATACCCCAAAATTGTATCAATAAAAGCTACGCAAAATCACGCCCTCACAAAGGTCCATCAACAGAAAAAAAAATGTAAAAGGTCTCAGAATATGGTGACCCAAACCAATTTCTTTAGTGTTGTTACATAGTTGTTTAACCACCGTGGGAGATAAAACACCTTGAGTTTGGTATTGCGGTTATCTCAATGACCTGGAGAATTATATTATAATCTAAAAACAAATCCTTAAAAGACAATAGTGGAATTGCTTTTATCTCATTATTTCATCCCAACACAGATTTTGTTTCTCTCCACATTTCAGACCTATGATAAATATATAGTTGTATAGTTTGTTTTTATCTTAGTGGTGAAAACATTTTATTTTGTTTCATTTTGCAACAAAGAAAATAACTCGTTTCCCACTATTTCCTGTGGCCAAATATTTTCCTATTGGTAAAGCAAAATGAGGATTTAGTTTGTGTGAGTGAAGCTCATGTTTTTATTGACAAAAGTTTGGGGAACATAGAAGATTTTGATTCTTTTTTAAAATCATTATTTGGGTATGTTATATGGTTATTAAAGGGGTAAATACTTGTTATGGTGCTAATATTATGGGTTCAATAATTTAACGTTTTAAATTTTTATACCTTTGAAATCAGATCGGGGGCCCGTCTGCCCACCAGGGACAGGTGGTCGGGGGCCCGTCTGCCCACCAGGGACAGGTGGTCGGGGGCCCGTCTGCCCACCAGGGACAGGTGGTCGGGGGCCCGTCTGCCCACCAGGGACAGGTGGTCGGGGGCCCGTCTGCCCACCAGGGACAGGTGGTCGGGGGCCCGTCTGCCCACCAGGGACAGGTGGTCGGGGGCCCGTCTGCCCACCAGGGACAGGTGGTCGGGGGCCCGTCTGCCCACCAGGGACAGGTGGTCGGGGGCCCGTCTGCCCACCAGGGACAGGTGGTCGGGGGCCCGTCTGCCCACCAGGGACAGGTGGTCGGGGGCCCGTCTGCCCACCAGGGACAGGTGGTCGGGGGCCCGTCTGCCCACCAGGGACAGGTGGTCGGGGGCCCGTCTGCCCACCAGGGACAGGTGGTCGGGGGCCCGTCTGCCCACCAGGGACAGGTGGTCGGGGGCCCGTCTGCCCACCAGGGACAGGTGGTCGGGGGCCCGTCTGCCCACCAGGGACAGGTGGTCGGGGGCCCGTCTGCCCACCAGGGACAGGTGGTCGGGGGCCCGTCTGCCCACCAGGGACAGGTGGTCGGGGGCCCGTCTGCCCACCAGGGACAGGTGGTCGGGGGCCCGTCTGCCCACCAGGGACAGGTGGTCGGGGGCCCGTCTGCCCACCAGGGACAGGTGGTCGGGGGCCCGTCTGCCCACCAGGGACAGGTGGTCGGGGGCCCGTCTGCCCACCAGGGACAGGTGGTCGGGGGCCCGTCTGCCCACCAGGGACAGGTGGTCGGGGGCCCGTCTGCCCACCAGGGACAGGTGGTCGGGGGCCCGTCTGCCCACCAGGGACAGGTGGTCGGGGGCCCGTCTGCCCACCAGGGACAGGTGGTCGGGGGCCCGTCTGCCCACCAGGGACAGGTGGTCGGGGGCCCGTCTGCCCACCAGGGACAGGTGGTCGGGGGCCCGTCTGCCCACCAGGGACAGGTGGTCGGGGGCCCGTCTGCCCACCAGGGACAGGTGGTCGGGGGCCCGTCTGCCCACCAGGGACAGGTGGTCGGGGGCCCGTCTGCCCACCAGGGACAGGTGGTCGGGGGCCCGTCTGCCCACCAGGGACAGGTGGTCGGGGGCCCGTCTGCCCACCAGGGACAGGTGGTCGGGGGCCCGTCTGCCCACCAGGGACAGGTGGTCGGGGGCCCGTCTGCCCACCAGGGACAGGTGGTCGGGGGCCCGTCTGCCCACCAGGGACAGGTGGTCGGGGGCCCGTCTGCCCACCAGGGACAGGTGGTCGGGGGCCCGTCTGCCCACCAGGGACAGGTGGTCGGGGGCCCGTCTGCCCACCAGGGACAGGTGGTCGGGGGCCCGTCTGCCCACCAGGGACAGGTGGTCGGGGGCCCGTCTGCCCACCAGGGACAGGTGGTCGGGGGCCCGTCTGCCCACCAGGGACAGGTGGTCGGGGGCCCGTCTGCCCACCAGGGACAGGTGGTCGGGGGCCCGTCTGCCCACCAGGGACAGGTGGTCGGGGGCCCGTCTGCCCACCAGGGACAGGTGGTCGGGGGCCCGTCTGCCCACCAGGGACAGGTGGTCGGGGGCCCGTCTGCCCACCAGGGACAGGTGGTCGGGGGCCCGTCTGCCCACCAGGGACAGGTGGTCGGGGGCCCGTCTGCCCACCAGGGACAGGTGGTCGGGGGCCCGTCTGCCCACCAGGGACAGGTGGTCGGGGGCCCGTCTGCCCACCAGGGACAGGTGGTCGGGGGCCCGTCTGCCCACCAGGGACAGGTGGTCGGGGGCCCGTCTGCCCACCAGGGACAGGTGGTCGGGGGCCCGTCTGCCCACCAGGGACAGGTGGTCGGGGGCCCGTCTGCCCACCAGGGACAGGTGGTCGGGGCCCGTCTGCCCACCAGGGACAGGTGATCGGGGCCCGTCTGCCCACCAGGGACAGGTGATCGGGGCCCGTCTGCCCACCAGGGACAGGTGATCGGGGCCCGTCTGCCCACCAGGGACAGGTGATCGGGGCCCGTCTGCCCACCAGGGACAGGTGATCGGGGCCCGTCTACATGGTGGGCGCTTCTAGAAGTACTCCTAGTGTGCAGTTCTAGAACTACCCGTAGTGCTGTGAGCAGTTCTAGAACTTCTAGTGTGCAGTTCTAATACTGCTCCCGCTGGGCGCTTCTAGAACTACCCCCCCGGTGGGCGCTTCTAGAACTACCCCCCCCCCCCCCGGTGGGCGCTTCTAGAACTAGCCCCGGTGGGCGCTTCTAGAACTACCCCCGGTGGGCGCTTCCAGAACTACCCCCGGTGGGCGCTTCTAGAACTACCCCCGGTGGGCGCTTCTAGAACTACCCCCGGTGGGCGCTTCTAGAACTACCCCTGGTGGGCGCTTTTAGAAGTCCTCTTAGTGTGCAGTTCTAGAACTACACCTGGTGTCTGTGGGCGGTTATAGAACTACCCCTGGTGCCGTGAGTAGTTCTAGAACTTCTTTTAGTGTGCGGTTCTAATACTGCTCCTGGTGGGCGCCTTTAGAACTTCCCCTGGTGGGCGGTTCTAGAAGTACTCCTAGTATGCAGTTCTAGAACTACCCCTGGTGGGTGGTTCTGAAACTACCCCTGGTGCCGTGAGTGGTTCTAGAACTTCAACTAGTGTGCAGTTCTAATAATGCTCCTGGTAGGTGGTTCTAGAAGTACTCTAGTGAGCAGTTCTAGAAATACCCCTGGTGCCGGTGGGCTCTTCTAGAACTATCCCTCGTGGGCGCTTCTAGAACTACACATAGTGCCGGTGAGCGGTTCTGAAGCTACCTCTGGTGGGCGCTTCTAGAAGTACTCGTAGTGTGCAGTTCTAGACCTACTCCTGGTGGGCGGTTATAGAACTACACCTGGTGGGCGGTTATAGAACTACACCTGGTGCCGTGAGCAGTTCTAGAACTTCTTTTAGTGTGCGGTTCTAATACTGCTCCTGGTGGGCGCTTTTAGAACTTCCCCTGGTGGGCGGTTCTAGAAGTACTCCTAGTATGCAGTTCTAGAACTACCCCTGGTGCCGGTGGGCGCTTCTAGAACTACCCCTGGTGGGCAGTTCTAGATCTACACCTGGTGCCGGTGGACGGTTCTAGAACCACTCCTAGTGTGCAGCTCTAGAACTGCCCCTGGGAGCGCTTCTAGAACTACCCCTCACGGGCGCTTCTAGAAGTACTCCTAGTGTGCAGTTCTAGAACTACCCGCAGTGCCGTGAGCAGTTCTAGAACTTCTAGTGTGCAGTTCTAATACTGCTCCTGGTGGGCGCTTTTAGAACTACCCCCGGTGCCGTCGGGCGCTTCTAGAACTACCCCTCGTGGCCGCTTCTAGAACTACCCCTTGTGGGCGCTTCTAGAACTACACCTAGTGCCGGTGAGCGGTTCTGAAACTACCCCCGCTGGGCGCTTCTAGAAGTACTCTTAGTGTGCAGTTCTAGAACTACTCCCGGTGCCGATGGACGGTTCTAGAACTACCCCCCGGTGCCGATGAGCGCTTCTAGAGCTACCCCTGGTGGGCGCTTCTAGAAGTACCCCTTGTGGGCGCTTCTAGAACTACACCTAGTGCCGGTGAGCGGTTCTGAAACTACCCCCGCTGGGCGCTTCTAGACGTACTCTTAGTGTGCAGTTCTAGAACTACTCCCGGTGCCGATGAGCGCTTCTAGAGCTACCTCTGGTGGGCTCTTCTAGAAGTACTCCTAGTGTCCCGTTCTAGAACTACCCCTGGTGCCGTGAGCGGTTCTAATACTGCTCCTGGTGAGCGGTTTTAGACCTACCCTTGGTGGGCGGTTCTAGAAGTACTCCTAGTGTGCAGTACTAGAACTACCCCTGGTGCCGGTGTGCGCTTCTAGAACTACCCCTGGTGCCATGATCGGTTGTAGAACTTCTTCTAGATTGCGGTTCTAATACTGCTCCTGGTGGGCGCTTCTAATACTATCACTGGTGGGCAGTTCTAGTACTACTCATTGTGCTGGTGGGCACTTCTAGAACTACCCCTGGTGGGTGGTTCTGAAACTACTGGTGCCGATGGACTCTTCTAGAAATACCCCTGGTGGGCAGTCATAGAACTACCTCTGGTGCTGGTGGGCGCTTCTAGAACTACCCCTGGTGGGCGCTTCTAGAACTAACCGCAGTGTAGTGTGCGGTTCTAATACTGTTCCAGGTGGGCGCTTCTAAAGCTACCCCTGGCGGGCGCTTCTAGAACTACCCCTGGCGGGCGCTTCTAGAACTACCTGCAGTGTAGTGTGCGGTTCTAATACTGTTCCAGGTGGGCGCTTCTAGAACTACATCTTGTGGGTGCTTCTATATGTACTCCGTGTGCGGTTCTAGAACTACCCCTGGTGCAGGTGGGCGGTTCTAGTACTACCTCTAGTGTGCAGTTCTCGAACTACTGCTAACATGCAGTTCTAGAACTACCCCTGGTGCCCGTGGGGGGTTCTAGAGCTACCCCTGGTGGGCGCTTTTAGAACTTCCCCTGGTGGGCGGTTCTAGAAGTACTCCTAGTATGCAGTTCTAGAACTACCCCTGGTGCCGTTGGGTGGTTCTGAAACTACCCCTGGTGCCGTGAGTGGTTCTAGAACTTCAACTAGTGTGCAGTTCTAATAATGCTCCTGGTAGGTGGTTCTAGAAGTACTCTAGTGAGCAGTTCTAGAAATACCCCTGGTGCCGGTGGGCTCTTCGAGAACTACTCCCTCGTGGGCGCTTCGAGAACTACTCCCTCGTGGGCGCTTCGAGAACTACTCCCTCGTGGGCGCTTCGAGAACTACTGCCTCGTGGGCGCTTCGAGAACTACTGCCTCGTGGGCGCTTCGAGAACTACACCTAGTGCCGGTGAGCGGTTCTGAAGCTACCTCTGGTGGGCGCTTCTAGAACTACCCCTGGTGGGCGCTTTTAGAACTACCCCTGGTGGGCAGTTCTAGACCTACTCCCGGTGCCGTGAGCGGTACTAGAACTACTCCTGGTGGGCAGTTCTAGAACTACACCTGGTGTCTGGGCAGTTCTAGAGCTACATCTGGTGGGCGGTTATAGAACTACCCCTGGTGCCGTGAGCAGTTCTAGAACTTCTTTTAGTGTGCGGTTCTAATACTGCTCCTGGTGGGTGCTTTTAGAACTTCCCCTGGTGGGCGGTTCTAGAAGTACTCCTAGTATGCAGTTCTAGATCTACACCTGCTGCCGGTGGACGGTTCTAGAACCACTCCTAGTGTGCAGCTCTAGAACTACCCCTGGGGGTGCTTCTAGAACTACCCCTCGTGGGTGCTTCTAGAACTACATCTAGTGTCGGTGAGCGGTTCTGAAACTACCCCCGGTGGGCGCTTCTAGAAGTACTCTTAGTGTGCAGTTCTAGAACTACTCCCGGTGCCGATGGAAGCTTCTAGAACTACCCCCCGATGGGCGCTTCTAGAACTACCCCTCACGGGCGCTTCTAGAAGTACTCCTAGTGTGCAGTTCTAGAACTACCCGCAGTGCCGTGAGCAGTTCTAGAACTTCTAGTGTGCAGTTCTAATACTACCCCCGGTGGGCGCTTCTAGAACTACCCCCTGTGGGCGCTTCTAGAACTACCCCCGGTGGGCGCTTCTAGAACTACCCCCGGTGGGCGCTTCTAGAACTACACCTAGTGCTGGTGAGCGGTTCTGAAACTACCCCCGCTGGGCGCTTCTAGAAGTACTCTTAGTGTGCAGTTCTAGAACTACTCCCGGTGCCGATGGACGGTTCTAGAACTACCCCCGGTGCCGATGGGCGCTTCTAGAACTACCCCCGGTGCCGATGGGCGGTTCTAGCACTTCTAGTGTGCGGTTCTAATACTGCTCCTGGTGAGCGCTTTTAGACCTACCCTTGGTGGGCGGTTCTAGAAGTACTCCTAGTGTGCAGTACTAGAACTACCCCTGGTGCCGGTGTGCGCTTCTAGAACTACCCCTGGTGCCATGATCGGTTGTAGAACTTCTTCTAGATTGCGCTTCTAATACTATCACTGGTGGGCAGTTCTAGTACTACTCATTGTGCTGGTGGGCACTTCTAGAACTACCCCTGGTGGGTGGTTCTGAAACTACTGGTGCCGATGGGCGCTTCTAGAAAAACCCCTGGTGGGCGCTTCTAGAACTACCCGTAGTGTGTGGTTCTAATACTGTTCCAGGTGGGCGCTTCTAGAACTACATCTTGTGGGTGCTTCTATAAGTACTCAGTGTGCGGTTCTAGAACTACCCCTGGTGCAGGTGGGCGGTTCTAGTACTACCTCTAGTGTGCAGTTCTCGAACTACTGCTAACATGCAGTTCTAGAACTACCCCTGGTGCCCGTGGGGGGTTCTAGAGCTACCCCTGGTGGGCGCTACTAGAACTACACCTGGTGGGTGCTTCTAGAAGTACTCCTAGTATGCAGTTCTAGAACTACCCCGGTGCCGTGAGTGGTACTAGAACTAGTCCTGGTGGGCAGTTCTAGAACTTCTTCTAGTGTGCAGTTCTAATACTGCTCCTGGTGGGCGCTTTTAGAACTTCCCCTGGTGGGCGGTTCTAGAAGTACTCCTAGTATGCAGTTCTAGAACTACCCCTGGTGCCGGAGGGTGCTTCTGGAACTACCCCTGGTGGGTGGTTCTGAAACTACCCCTGGTGCTGTGAGTGGTTCTAGAACTTCTACTAGTGTGCAGTTCTAATAATGCTCCTGGTAGGTGGTTCTAGAAGTACTCTAGTGAGCAGTTCTAGAAATATCCCTGGTGCCGGTGGGCTCTTCTAGAATTACTCCTAGTGTGCAGTTCTAGAACTTCCCCCTAGGGGGTGCTTCTAGAACTACACCTAGTGCCGGTGAGCGGTTCTGAAGCTACCTCCGCTGGGCACTTCTAGAACTACCCCTGGTGGGCGCTTTTAGAAGTACTCTTAGTGTGCAGTTCTAGAACTACACCTGGTGTCTGTGGGCGGTTCTAGAGCTACATCTGGTGGGCGGTTATAGAACTACCCCTGGTACCGTGAGCAGTTCTAGAACTTCTTTTAGTGTGCGGTTCTAATACTGCTCCTGGTGGGCGCTTTTAGAACTTCCCCTGGTGGGCGGTTCTAGAAGTACTCCTAGTATGTAGTTCTAGAACTACCCCTGGTGCCGGTGGGCGGTTCTAGATCTACACCTGGTGTCGGTGAACGGTTCTAGAACTACCCCCTGGTGGGTGGTTCTGAAACTACCCCTGGTGCTGTGAGTGGTTCTAGAACTTCTACTAGTGTGCAGTTCTAATAATGCTCCTGGTAGGTGGTTCTAGAAGTACTCTAGTGAGCAGTTCTAGAAATACCCCTGGTGCCCGGTGGGCTCTTCTAGAACCACTCCTAGTGTGCAGCTCTAGAACTACCCCCGGTGGGCGCTTCTAGAACTACCCCCGGTGGGCGCTTCTAGAACTACCCCTAGTGTGCAGTTCTAGAACTACCCGCAGTGCCGTGAGCAGTTCTAGAACTTCTAGTGTGCAGTTCTAATACTGCTCCTGGTGGGCACTTTTAGAACTACCCCCGGTGCCGATGGGCGCTTCTAGAACTACCCCTGGTGGGCGCTTTTAGACCTACCCTTGGTGGGCGGTTCTAGAAGTACTCCTAGTGTGCAGTACTAGAACTACCCCTGGTGCCATGATCGGTTGTAGAACTTCTTCTAGATTGCGGTTCTAATACTGCTCCTGGTGGGCGCTTCTAATACTATCACTGGTGGGCAGTTCTAGTACTACCCATTGTGCTAGTGGGCAGTTCTAGTACTACCCATTGTACTGGTGGGCAGTTCTAGTACTACCCCTGGTGGGTGGTTCTGAAACTACTGGTGCCGATGGGTGCTTCTAGAACTACCCCTGGTGGCCAGTCATAGAACTACCCCTGGTGGCCAGTCATAGAACTACCCCTGGTGGCCAGTCATAGAACTACCCCTGGTGGCCAGTCATAGAACTACCCGCAGTGTAGTGTACGGTTCTAATACTGTTCCAGGTGGGCGCTTCTAGAACTACATCTTGTGGGCGCTTCTAGAAGTACTCTTAGTGTTCCGTTCTAGAACTACCCCCAGTGCCGTGAGCGGTTCTAGAACTTCTAGTGTGCGGTTCTAATACTGCTCCTAGTGGGCGCTTTTAGACCTACCCTTGGTGGGCGGTTCTAGAAGTGCTCCTAGTGTGCAGTACTAGAAGTACCCCTGGTGCCGGTGTGCGTTTCAAGAACTACCCCTGGTGCCATGATTGGTTCTAGAAATTCTTCTAGATTGCGGTTCTAATACTACCCATTGTGCTGGTGGGCAGTTCTAGAACCACCCCTGGCGGGCAGTTCTAGAACCACCCCTGGCGCCGTGAGCGGTTCTAATACTGCTTCTGGTGGGCGCTTTTAGCACTAACCCTGGTGGGCGGTTCTAGAAGTACTCCTAGTATGCAGTTCTAGAACTACCCCTGGTGCCGGTGGGCGCCTCTAGAACTATCCCTGGTGCCAGAGTGCACTTCTAGAACGACTCCAGGTGGGCGCTTCTAGAACTACCCCTGGAGGGCGGTTCTAATACTGCTCCTGGTGGGCGCTTTTAGAACTACCCGTGGTGGGCGGTTCTAATACTGCTCCTGGTGGGCGCTTCTAGACCTAACCCCGGCGGACGCTTCTAGAACTACCCCTGGTGGGCGCTACTAGAGCTACCCCTGGTGGGCGCTACTAGAGCTACCCCTGGTGGGCGCTACTAGAGCTACCCCTGGTGGGCGCTACTAGAGCTACCCCTGGTGGGCGCTACTAGAACTACATCTTGTGGGCGCTTCTAGAACCGCACATGAGGAGTACTTCTAGAACTGCCCCCGGTGCAGGTGGGCGATTCTAGAACTACCTCTAATGTGCAGTTCTAGAACTACTGCTAATATGCAGTTCTAGAACTACCCATAGAGAGCGCTTCTAGAACTACCCCTGGTGTCTGTGGGCGGTTCTAGAGCTACACCTGGTGGGCGGTTATAGAACTACCCCTGTTGCCGTGAGCAGTTCTAGAACTTCTTTTAGTGTGCGGTTCTAATACTGCTCCTGGTGGGCGCTTTTAAATCTACACCTGGTGCCGGTGGACGGTTCTAGAACTACCCCTGGTGGGTGGTTCTGAAACTACCCCTGGTGCTGTGAGTGGTTCTAGAACTTCTACTAGTGTCCAGTTCTAATAATGCTCCTGGTAGGTGGTTCTAGAAGTACTCTAGTGAGCAGTTCTAGAAATACCCCTGGTGCCGGTGAGCTCTTCTAAAACTACTCGCAGTGCTGTGAGCACTTCTACAACTACCCCCCTCGTGGGCACTTCTACAACTACCCCCCTCGTGGGCACTTCTACAACTACCCCCCTCGTGGGCACTTCTACAACTACCCCCCTCGTGGGCACTTCTAGAAGTACTCCTAGTGTCCAGTTCTAGAACTACCCCTGATGCCGATGTGATCTTCTATAACTACCCTTGGAGGGCGGTTCTAGAACTACCCCTGGTGCCATGATCGGTTCTAGAACTTTCTTCTAGTGTGCGGTTCTAATACTGCTCCTGGTGGGCGCTTCTAGAACTACCCCTGGTGGGTGGTTCTAGAACTACTCCTGGTAGTATACATCTATTCTATATTTTTAGATTTTAACTATTGTATGTACATTGGTGTGAGTGCCTGTCTCTAGGGTGTCTTACTTAACCGTGTATTTATTATAGGTTTTTTAATTTCCTATTTATGCATAATTTGACAATTTTGTTCGGTTGTTCTTGATTGGTTCTTTGACATTCCTAGTTTGCCTATGGGGTCAATGCACCAAAATGAGTCATCTAGCGTCAATGAACTTTAACCACCTTCACTGCACACGTCAGTGTTGTGCCCTTCTCCCCCGCCCCCCCAAATAGCTGCAAAGTCCCACCTGTATACTGGAGCCCAAGACCACAAGATCACAAGATCACATGCTGGATCTCTGGCACTCATGAAGTCATGTGCAGGGGCCTCAGGAGCCTCCGAACACCACACTGACATCTGTCTGCTCTCCTCCACAACTGAGCAGCATCCGAAACCCAGCTAACAGACATTGCTGTCACTGCAAACACTCATTGGATTAACTGACACGATGTCAGCAAGTTGCTGAAGATCTGGATACTGCAGCCATGAGATCTGTGGCAGCATTAGGCAGATGGGACACTACAGCTAATAGAGAGTAAGAGTGCAACAGAGATGGCCCTAAACTGCATTTAAAGGGTGTCAGGAAAACTTAGTCAGACTTTGCAGCCCTCTGGCGCCCCCTTATCCTGCTGGTCAAACACGGTATTGACTGAGGATAAGCAACAGGGCGCAGCTGCTCTCATTTATGTCGACTATTGTGGCACGTGATGTGACAGGACGTATATATACCACCAGTTCCGTCCAGGAACGTATATATACCTCAATCCCACCACCCTCAACCACAATATCACATAAATACACCGTATGCTGCCACCACCGATCTCTTAACAGGTGGATCGGGTACCAGTTAGGTAACGTGAATTAGTGGGTGAGGAACGCGTTTGCTCGACATAGGACAAGAAGAACGAAGCTGGTAAATAATAATTTACTCCCGAAAGTTGGCAGTGTTTACAAAAGATATACAAGATTTTATAAAAGACAATTTACATATATGCATAAAACAGTTATTAAAATAAAAGGGGTAAATAATAGCAAAACCTGCGCCACGAGGTGATGGTCTCAGATTCTGTGGCGGGACGGCTCCCCGGAAATTAGGTGTGATTCCTCCATGCAGCGAGGAGTGCTTGCATCTGACGTCCCTGGGTTGGAATGAGCCAACATGGACATTCTGGTTTTTAGTAAGGAGGCAAAACACTAGGACACACCCATGTTGTTTACCTCACGCGGGGGCTCTGTTTTGTGAACCCACCCAGCTGCACAAGACATAAAAATCCTTCATCTTCCATATCTTGGTATGGGGGAGCCCCACATCCAAGATGAATACATCATTTTTTTATTTTTTTTTTTAAGGTTGAAGGAAGACTAAGTCCATCTAGTTCAACCCATAGCCTAACATGTTGATCCAGAGGAAGGGAAAAAAAAACCATGTGGAAAACACTAAGCTCCACATTGGGGAAAAAAATTCCTTCGACTCCATACGACAATCAGACTAGTTCCCTGGATCAACGCCCTATCAAGGAATCTAGTATTTATAACCTATAATATTATACTTTTCAAGAAAGGCATCCATGCCCTTCTTAAATTTAAAAAGTGAATCACTCGTTACAACATCATGCAGCAGAGAGCTCCATAGTCTCACTGCTCTTACAGTAAAGAATCCCCGTCTGTGATTATGATTAAACCTTCTTTCCTCCAGACGTAGAAGATGCCCCCTTGTCCCCGTCTCAGGCCTCAGAGTAAAAAGATCAGTAGAAAGGTCTTTGTACTGTCCCCTCATATACTTGTACATAGTAATAAGATCACCTCTAAGCCTTCTTTTTTCCACAGTAAATAACCCCAAGTGTAATAACCTGTCTTGGTATTGCAGACCCCCCAGTCCTCTAATAACCTTGGTCGCTCTTCTCTGCACCCGCTCTAGTTCAGCCATGTCTTTCTTATATACCGGAGACCAGAACTGTACACAGTATTCTAAGTGTGGTCGCACTAATGACTTGTATAGAGGTAAAATTATGTTCTCCTCATGAGCATCTATGCCTCTTTTAATGCATCCCATTATTTTATTTGCCTTTGCAGCAGCTGCCTGACACTGGCCACTAAACGTGAGCTTGTCGTCCACCAATACACCCAGGTCTTTTTCAGTTACAGTTTTGCCCAGTGTTTTACAATTAAGCATATAATTATACATTTTATTTCCTCTGCCCAAGTGCATTACCTTACATTTATCCCCATTAAAGCTCATTTGTCATTTATCAGCCCAAGCTTCTAGTTTACATAGATCCTCCTGTAATATAAAATTGTCCTCCTCTGTATTGATTACCCTGCAGAGTTTAGTGTCATCTGCAAATATTGAAATATTCCTCTGTATGCCCCCTACAAGGTCATTAATAAATATGTTAAAAAGAAGGGGGCCCAATTCTGACCCCTGTGGTACCCCACTGTTAACTGAGACCCAGTCTGAGTGTTTTCCATTAATAACCACCCTTTGTTTCCTATCACTGAGCCAATTCTTAACCCACATACATATATTTTCCCCTATCCCCATTGTTCTCATTTTATGTATCAACCTTTTGTGTGGAACCGTATCAAAAGCTTTTGAAAAGTCCATATACACAACATCCACTGCATTTCCTTGGTCCAGTCCCGAACTTGCCTCCTCATAAAAACTGATCAGATTAGTTTGACAGGAACGGTTCCTCGTAAATCCATGTTGATATTGGGTCATGAGGTTATTCTTCTTCAGATACTCTATTATAGCACCTCTTAGGAAACCCTCCAGGATTTTACACACAGTAGAGGTTAAGCTTACTGGCCTATAAATTTCCAAGTTCAGTTTGTCCCCTTTTTGAATATTGGCACCACATTTGCTATACGCCAGTCGTGTGGACCCTGTTATTGAATCTTTAAAGATTAAAAATAATGGTCTATCTATGACGTTACTTAATTCCTGCAGTACTCGCGGGTGTATCCCACCTGGGCCTGGGGATTTGTCAACTTTAGTGATTTTTAGACGCCGCCGTACTTCCTGCTGGGTTAAGCAAGTGACATTTAATGGAGAATTTTTGTTATCACTAATCATGTCTTCGGTCATGCGATTTTCTTGTGTAAATACGGTTGAAAAAAAAATCATTTAGCATATTGGCTTTTTCCTCATCCTCATCCACCATTTCACCCAGACTATTTTTAAGGGGGCCAACACTATTATTTTTTAGTTGTTTACTATTTATGTAGTTAAAGAATATTTTGGGGTTATTTTTACTTTCTCTGGCAATGATTCTCTCTGCCTCAATCTTTGCCGCCTTGATTTGCTTTTTACATAATTTATTTAATTTTCTATATTTATTTAATGCCTCATCACTACCTACATGCTTTAGTTCTCTAAATGCTTTCTTTTTGTCACTTATTGTGCCCCTTACAGCTCTATTTAGCCATAGTGGTTTCCTCCCATTTCTAGCATGTTTATTCCCAAAGGGTATATATTGTGCACAGGTCCTATTCAGGAGGTTAATAAATGTCTCCCATTTGCTTTGTGCAGCTTTATGTCTCAGGATATCGTCCCAGTTTATTGCACTAAGATCATCTCTCAACCGTTGGAAATTAGCCTTCCTGAAGTTTAGTGTCCTTGTAACCCTTCTACTACACATCTTATTAAAGGTTACATGAAAATGTATTATTTTGTGATCACTATTACCCAAGTGACCCCCAACTCGTATATTTGATATGCGGTCTGGCCTATTGGTTAATATTAGGTCTAGCAGTGCCCCCCTTCTTGTTGGGTCCTGAATCAGTTGTGAAAGGTAATTGTCTCTCATAGTTGTCAAAACCTATTACCTTTGCTTGAAGTACAGGTTTCTGTCCCCCAACGTATTTCAGGGTAGTTGAAGTCTCCCATAATAATGACTTCTCCTTGAGTCGCTGCTTCATCTATTTGCTTTACGAGGATATTCTCCGCTACTTCCATTATTTTTGGAGACTTATAACAAACCCCTATCAGTAATTTATTATTTTTTCCCCCTCCCCTTATCTCCACCCACAGGGACTCTACATTTTCATTAGATTCACATATATCCTCCCGCAAGACAGGTTTTAAGGATGATTTTACATATAAACACCCCCCCCCCCTCGCTTGTTTGTACGGTCATTTCTAAACAGACTATAGCCCTGTAAATTAGCTGCCCAGTCATGGCTCTCGTCCAGCCACGTCTCAGATATTCCTACCATGTCATAATTATTTTCCAACAAAATTAATTCTAATTCCTCCATTTTGTTGGTGAGGCTTCTGGCATTAGTGTACATGCATTTTATGTATCTCTCTGTACCTCTATTCCTTCTTACTTTATTGGCTGTTCTAACCCCACCCCCAATTTATTTGTGCCCAGGTCACTATCTGCACTATCTTCCCCACCTATAAAATGAATACCCCCCCCCAATCCCTAGTTTAAACACTCCTCCAACCTTCTAGCCATTTTCTCCCCCAGCACAGCTGCACCCTCCCCATTAAGGTGCAGTCGGTCCCTAGCGTAGAGTCTGTAGCCAACTGAGAAGTCGGCCCAGTTCTCCAGGAACTCAAATCCCTCCTTCCTACACCAGTTCTTGAGCCACTTATTTATCTCCCTAATCTCCCGTTGCCTCTCTGGCGTGGCACGTGGTACCGGTAGTATTTCAGAGAATACCACCTTGGAGGTCCTTGCTTTCAGCTTGCAGCCTAATTCCCTGAAGTCATCTTTAAGGACCTTCCACCTACCTCTAACTTTGTCATTTGTGCCAATGTGCACCATGACCGCTGGGTCCTCACCAGCCCCTCCCAGTAATCTGTCAACCCGATCAGCGATGTGCCGGACTTGAGCGCCAGCTAGGCAGCACACTGTTTGATGATCCCTGTCTTTGTGACAGATTGCCCTATCTGTTCCCCTAATAATTGAGTCGCCCACTACCAGCACCTGCCTGGCCTGCCCTACTCTCCTATTTCCCTCTTTACTGGAGCTGACACTCCTCCGGCTTTCAGGATACATGCCTTGCTGCAGCAGTGCTACCCCTGTACCATCACTCCCCTCATCTGCCAACTTTGCAAACTTATTGGGGTGTGCCAGATCAGGACTAGCCTCCCTTGCACTCTTCCCTCTACCCCCCCTTCTAACTGTCACCCAACTAACGGCCTCACTGTCCTGCAGCTCCAGACTACCACCCTCCCCCACATCTACCCCAGTGAGCGGCTGCTCAGTGAGCAGCAGACTCCTTTCCATGTTGTCAATGGATCTCAGTGTTGCCAGCTGCTCATTTAGATCCAGTATCTGGGCTTCCAAACGCACAACGTGCTCACATCTCGCGCAGCAATAAGCAACCACGACCGGCTGTTCAGGATTGCCTACATGTGGCAAGATGTACACTGGATAGCATTGTCAATAATGGAGCTCATTTCCTAATGGGGATTGCAATAGACAGAATGTTAAGTAAAAAGAAAAGCAAAGAATTAATGAAATACAGACAGCAATTCAGTCCAAAGTCCTGCCTTCCAAACTTCCTGAATCCAAGTCACTGAAAAATAAGTCACACACTTACTTTCGTTCGCACTTACGCTCTGGTCACACTCCGCTCGTTCACACTCGCAAATTAAGAGATTTAAAGAGGTTTTGTTTTGTTTTTTCCCCTTTTCCAGCAATACACCCTTCACCTCAATGCACTTCCAAAGGCAAGTTTGCCGTCACCAATATTGACGGAGATTGATATCAAATATAATATTTCTATGACGTTCAGAAGCTCAGAAACCATTTCCTAGGTTTCTGGTGGTTTCCCAGTTATGAAAGATACACCATCATAACTGGAAAAAGGCGAGCATCCCAAAAATGTGGTCCATGTGTTTGTGACAGTCATGTGCATTATTAAACTTGACATTAAAAGTTTGTACAGTTACACAATAGGGCTTTGGAGGGGAAATCCAGTGTAAACCAGTATGCTTGCCCTGGGCTGAGGTTTATGGCGGTTATAAAAATTCCTTGTTTGGGGGAAGCAAGAGTAGAGTTCTATGGAGGTCCCTTCCAAGTGAACAGGGGACGGAGATTTAAGACATCTCTGGCTGTCCTTTCAACATTTTTAAAACTAGGACAAAAATACATTTTGCCTGACAAAGGGAATGTCACTAGGTTTATTGCCACCTGATCTGAGCACAGCACAACGTGTGGACAAAGATCCCCAATTCCAACGACATGTTGCTCTCTGGGCTGACTGATGTAGTTTTGATAAGTGATCCTCCACCAGCAGGAGACTGCCACCAGAGGACTAGTAAAGCTGCTGCCATGTAGTCCAACCCTGTCCCCACAACTGATGAATAGCTCTGTACACTGTGCATTGGTAGCTTTCTGCCTATCAGTGGTGTGGGTTGGGTTATAAAGAGCCCAGCATTCAGAGAATTAGATCTGCAGCAGACACAGAGTATGTGCCCACGAAGCGTTTTTCAAGAGGATATGCTGCAGAATTTCCGCAGCGTAAAGGCTTTTTTAGCGCTATGTTATCCGCCCCCCATGGTCCCCAATGTGATTACGCAAGTTCAATGCCCATGCTGCGTTTTTTTCCGCAGCGTTTTTCCGGCGGGGAAAAATCCGCAGCACGCTCATTAATTTTGCGTTTCCGCAAGCGGAATTGCCTTTGCAGTGCAATTAAAAACTCAAGGCAATTCCGCATGCGTTTATCCGGGAGAGGACATGCAGAAATGAAGCAGAAAATTTCTGCTTCATTTCCACAGCATGGGAACATAGCCTTACTCTGAACTGCACCAAGCGATCCATCACTGTAATCAGGATCTCTGCCCCTAAATCACCCTGCTCTCAGATGGGGCAGCAAAATCCTGGTGACAAATTCACTAACCCCATCCAGCTTCAGATGCAAGTATTAGAATTGATTCTGATGCTCAAAATTAAATGTAATGGCCAGTGGCTAATGGCAGGCAATAGGTACAGCAAAGTGTGGAAAAGTTACCTGCAGGATTGTAGGGAACTAACTTCTCAGTGTCGGGGTACTGCTGCTCGTCTGTCTTATCAGAAGTGCCAGAAACCTAGTGGGGAACAGGAACCAGGTCACAAGCTTCATTTATCCAGGGTTTACCATTAGGTTCTCCATATAGGATCTGAAAAGTAGTGTTGAGCCACCCCCGTAGTGTTCGAGTTCGGTTCGTCGAACACCCGTATGTTCGCCGAACACCTTCGAACACTGTTAAAACCAATGGCAGGCAAACAAAAACACATAGAAAACACCTTCAAAAGGTGTCCAAAAGCTGACAAACTGCTCAGTAGACACAACTAACACATGGAAAAGTGACAAGTACAAATAGTCATGCGAAAAGAAAAGAGGTGGAGGAGTAAAAGGAGGGGGAGACACAGATATAGGCATGTCATGCCCTTCTAAAGCCAAAAAAATGCGAAGCTAACACGGCCAGTCCGTTCCTGCCCGTGCGACCTCCGTGACGCCGGGTTTGTGCCAGAGCTGCGGTGGACCCTGACGGCTAGCACCCTCTCCCAATACTGGTGCCTGTCCGCTGGTGGGTCGAGCGAGCCCCCCTGCGGTGGAGACAGGTCTAAGCTTTTTAATTTAAATTGTCTCTCTAATTTGAATGAGTACACTTTAAATCCTTTTACAAGGATCTATTGGAGGGCAAGCCTGATGCCAGTAGCCGCGGGAATTCCAGCTCTAGTAGCGTCCACTAAAGCTGCTGCAGTTAAAAAGCTTTTATAAGATCGAGCTCGGCGGTCCACCGCAAGGCGTCCTACCGCCAGTCCCAGGCCCTGTGCCTTGGGGTGCCTCCCCGAAGCTCTTCACCGAGTGTCCCGGGGGCCCGAGGCATTTCCTTTGAAAAAATTAAGTGTCCAAACTACAGGTGGTGCAGCTTGCTTAACAGTTGGGATAATCCGCTGACTAGCAGACACTGCTACTAGGTCCAAAGTATTTCCTGGGCTAGATACAGTTAAAAATTTGTAATTAGATACTCTCGTTGGATGCTGAGAAAGCATTCCATAGAGTCTCCTGGCACGCCATATATTATTTTCTTAAAAAGCTTGGGGTAGGGATCTAGGGGACCCTTTCATAGGCAAAATCACAGCCCGGTATCGCAATACGTCACCTAGGCTGAAGATGAATGGAACATTTTCATCACCTTTCATAATCACCAATGGGACAAGGCAGGGATGTCCTCTGTCCCCTCTCTTATACATCCTAGTGATGGAGCACCTGCTCTCATCAATTCGCCATAACCCCAATATTAGGTGGATTGAGGTGGCAGGCACAAAGTACAAGTGCTCTGCATTTGCTCATGATGTCCTAGTATATAGCACTCAATCACATATATCCATCCCTGCTGTTATGGCTGAAATAGATCACTTTGTTACATGGTCAAATTTTAAAATCAATGCAGCGAAGTCTGAGGCCCTCGATGTCTCCCTCCTCAAATCCATACAGGATTCCATCCAGTCCAACTTTCCCTTTGCCTGTCCCTCACAGGGTATCAAATACTTAGGAATTCGTATTCATAGAGACCTCTCCCGTCTAGGTTATCTTAATTTTGGGCCCTTTATTGAACAACTCCATACAGACCACGGTTGGCAAGTTAGAACTGTAAGATTCACTACGTGAACCACTGGTGTTTTGTGGAAAAGCACATGTACACTGTGTTCCAAATTATTATGCAAAAAGTGTTTAGGAGTGATAAGGGAAGAATTTGTTTGTTTGTCAGTTAAACTCATTGATGGTGATGTGTGTCAGGGCTCTTTATATCACTGTAAGCAATTGCAGACACCTGTGCTAATTAGTTTGGCAGGGGTGTCCAATGAAAGGCAAGACTTCTTAAGAAGGCTGTCCCACATTATTAAGCAGCCTACATTTTCTGCCAAAATGGGAAAGAAAAAGGATGTGTCGGCTGCTGAGAAGCAACAAATTGTGGATTGTTTAGGTCAAGGCATGACTACAATCAACATTGCCAAGACACTTCATCCTGATCATCGCATAATCAAGAAGTATGTAGCTGATTCACAGTACACATGTGTGCGTGCTGATAAGGGAAAATTGAGGACTCTTTCCTACAGGCAATTACGTCAGGTTAAAAGAGCAGCGGCAAAAAAGCCTTGTCATAGCAGCAGACAACAAGATGCAGGGTCCTTCAGAGGTTTGCAGCTGTGCGCAAGTTATCCTGTCGACCTCCTCTATCTAATGTACACAAGCAGAAAGGGCTACAGTGGGCCAAACAATACATGAAGACTGACTTCAAAACTGTTTTGTTCACCGATGAGTGCCGTGCAACGCTCGATGGTCCAGATGGATGGAGTGGAGGATGGCTGGTTGATGGACACCCCATGCAAACACTGCTACGGCACCAACAAGGAGGAGGTGGAGTAATGTTTTGGGCTGGAATCATGGGGAGAGAGATTGTCGGCCCCTTTAGGATCCCTGAAGGGGTAAATATGAACTCCATAATGTATGTGGAGTTTCTCAAACAGCACTTCCTGCTATGGCTCAAGAAGAAGAACCGTGTATTCCGCAGCAAGATCATTTTCATGCATGATAATGCACCGTCTCATGCTGCACATAACATCTGCATCTCTGGCTGATATGGGCATAAAAGGGGACAAAGTTATGGTGTGACCCCCATGCTCCCCTGACCTCAACCCCATTGAGAACCTCTGGAGCATCATCAAAAGGAGTGTCTATGATGGCGGGAGGCAGTTCACATCTAAGCAACAGCTCTGGGAGGGTATTCTGTCCTCATGCAAAACAATTGAAGCAGAAACCATCCAAAACCTGACAAATTCAATGGACGAGAGAGTTCAGAAGCTCCTTTCGAACAAGGGGTCCTATGTGCAAATGTAACATGACCTAGAATAAAGTTTTGAGCTGAAAACTGTTTGATTACAGTTTGTAATAACCGGCTAATGCTTATAATTTCAAAAATGACCATTTTTTTGCTCTTTATTAAAATGAAAAGGTTGATCGTAGAGTGTGGGGGATCTAAGAGTGTGGCAACCCAGTAGTCAGGATTATTTCGAATTCTCACAATTCGAGGGTCATGTTGCAGGTAGTGCAGCAAGAAGGCACTCATGTGTCTTGCGCATCCAGGAGCACCAAGTCCCTGTTGTGTTGGTGGCGAGGTAACAATCATGCTTCCTTCCTCTGCCCTCTCCCCCCAACCTCGCACAACAGAAATGTGATCAAGGTCTCCCTCATCTGATGAGTCTTCCATCAGTTCGTCCTCCACTCCTGCACCTTCCTCACTAGTTTGGCTGCTACCATGCGCCCTGGTAAAACCATCTCCCCCACCCTCACATGCCTGCCGCCTTGGTGCTGCCGACCATCTGGACCTTGCAGATGTTAGCCCTTCCTCATGCAACTCCTCCTCCTCTACTTCCTCCACCTCCTCTTCTGCCACCACCTGACTCCGAATTCTGTTTAACATGTGCTCCAGCATGTAAATCACCGGAATAGTCATGCTGATAATGGCATCGTCAGCACTAAACATCTTCTTCGCCATTTCAAAACTGTGCAGAAGGGTGCATAGGTCCCTGATCTGAGACCACTCCTCCAGCGTGATTTGCCCCACCTCTGGATCTCGTTGGCCCAGGCTATACGTCAGAACGTATTGCACCAGGGCTTGTCGGTGCTGCCACAGTCGCTGCAACATGTGCAGAGTTGAATTCCACCGGGTAGGCACATCGCATTTTAGCCGGTGAAGTGGCAGGCCCAACGACTTCTGTAGAGATGTAAGTCGCTGAGCTGCGGGATGCGAATGGCGGAAGCGAGCACACAGCGACCGTGCCCTCTGCAGAAGGCCATCTAGTCCGGGATAGTGGGCTAAAAGTTGCTCGACAACCAGGTTCAACATGTGAGCCATACAAGGCACGCGTGTGACATTGCCTCGGCAAAGGGCCGCACCCAGGTTTGCAGCATTGTCGCACACGACTTTCCCTGGTTTCAGGTCCAGTGGAGACAACCATTCATGAAATTGGTTCTCCAGAGCTGACCACAACTCCTCAGCTGTATGACTCACATTTCCCAGACATTTCAAAGTAAAAACCGCCTGATGACGTTGAGCCCTGCTGCCAGCATAGTAAGGAGGTGTGCAGGATCCCTTCTGCGCAGTTAGAAAGCTTGTGGAATGACCAGACAGGCTTTGGGTGCAGGTGGAGGACCGAGAGGAGGTTGAGGAGGCAGAAGCAGTGGAGGAAATTCGAGATAAATAGGATTGACGCACAACTCATGGGGACGGCAAGACTTGGACAGCAGCCCCTTGTCCTGCTGTCACCATAGTTACCCAGAGCCCAGTCAGCGACATGTAACGCCCCTGTTCATGCCTACTCGTCCAAGTGTCTATGGTGAAATGCACCCTGTCACACACAGTTTCTCAAAGAAGCGGTGATGTGTGCGACATGCTGGTGGAGGAGCGCAGGCACACCTTTCTTTGAGAAGTAGTGCCAACTGGGCATCTGGTACTGGGTCACTGCGACAGACATAAGGTCTCGAAAATCCTCTGTGTCCACCAGGCGGAAAGGCAGCATTTCTGTAGCCAAAAGCTTGCAGATGGTGAAATTCAACGTCTTAGCTTTCTCATGGCTAGGAGGAAATGGTCTTTTACTTGTCCACATCTGAGGGACCGAGGGCTGGCTGTTGTGCTTAGACGGGGTTGAGAAGGGTGTCACCGGCAAACTGCCGGTCCGTGAGGAAGATGCAGGCGGACATGTTAGGTTGCCTTGATCCAAAGGTGGTGCTATCGATGTCGGACAGCGCTGAACACCAGCTGGTGTTTCCACCTCCAAAGAAAATGATGACCTGCCAATCACGCTGGCTGTTGCAGGTAAAGAGGTGGCAGGTCTGCGTCCCAAAACAGGTGTGACTGCTGTCCCCCCAGTCACAGAGGATGAAGAGGCCGCGGATGCACAAGATGTGGCAGACGGCGGTTGGCCCGGCCGGCTAGGCCGCATTGTAGCACAGTGAGCTTCCCACTGCAATTTATGCTTCATATCCATGTGCCGGTTCATGCATGAAGTGCTCAAACTATGTATTTTTTGGCCTCTACTTAGCTTTTGCTGACAAATGTTACAGATAACACAAGTTGGGTCATCCTCATCGATCTGAAAAAATGCCCAGGCTATGCAAGGCTTAGCACCCATGCGACCTGAAGAGCCACCACGACTTGTGGTCAGAGGCAGAGTTGTGTTTGAGGATGCAGTTGTTGACGTGCTTCCAGTACTACGTCTGTCCAGGAAGGCGCAACCTGACCTCGTCGTCACTAGCATCCTCCTCCACCTCCTCTGCTGACCTCATCGACTGGCTAACTGTGGGTTGACAGTAAGTGGGATCTCCAACCTCATCATCATCACCCTGTGTGTTATCACACCCGTCGTCCTCAGAGCCAACCTCTTCCTGCCCTGACAAAAAACTAAAGTTGTCGCTCCAATCAGGTATATGAGTCTCATCATCATCTTCCTCATTGTCTCCACCAACAGGAGTTACAGTTTGGGAACGAGGGTCTACATTATGGTCAGAACCTTCTGCCTCTGGTCCTGGATCCGACTCAAAGATTCTGGGCATCAGTGCAGATCATTTCCTCGTCTGGATTCACAGAAGCTCTGGAGCCGACCTCTAATTCCCAGGCTATAGTATGAGTAAACAGCTCTGCAGACTCCACCATCTGTGTTACCCCATACTAAGACGGGCAGCTGGAGACTTGGGAGCTGTGAGGAAGCAAGTGCGATTGGGGTGACACCTCTGAGGACTGGAGTATTTGTGATGTTGAAGTTGAGGTGGAGGAGAGCCCACTTAAAGGAGCACTTGATATCTGTTGAAGCACATGCTGTTTTTGTGCCTCATCTGGAATTTGTAGCGATTGGCGTGGCCGTAAGAAAGGGATCTTCTCACATTGTCCGCTAAAAGAAGTAGACATCTTAGTTTGGCTGGAAGATTGTCTTTCTTCAGCAGATGTTACTGTTGCTTTAACACCTACCCCATGGATACAACCTTTCTTTCCCTTCCCAACATGCCTATTCCCCTTTCCACAAGCAGCAGGCCTTTTTCCACTCATTTTGGTGGTTAACTAATTGACAACTCTGGAGTTGTTTGCACAAAAACAATGAATGGGAACCGAGCAGAGCTGAGTGGCCAAACTGTGGTATTAGCCCAAAAGTATTGGCTGGGTTAGATGCAGAAAAAAATTATTTTGAATTTGCAACCTGGTGGAGGTTAGTATAGATGGACTAATAGAACAAGTCCCACACACTGCTACAAGCCAAAATATTTTTTTTTCAGAGCAAGAAGCAGATAAAAATTATTTTGAATTTCCAACCTGGTGTAGGTAAGTATAGATGGACTAATAGAATGATGCTATGCCCAAAAGGTTTTCCTTCACTAGGTGCAGTAAAAAAATTTGCATTCTATACACAGGTGGTGTAGCTTGCAACACAGATAGGCTACTCCACTGACTAACACACACTGCAAGAGGCCAAAAAGGATTTGCTTTGCTAGATTTAGCCAAATGCTGTGAAAAAAACTTGCACAGCACTAGTACAGACCTGCCTGGCAAAAAGTGATAGGAACTGATGTAACCTAGTCCTCAAAAGGACTGCAATCACAACTATTCCCTACTCCCAAGCTATCTGTAGATTTGTGCGAAAATTGGCTTGAAATTAACACAAAGTATAGCGCACACAGCAACAGCAGTGCCGTCTAACACGCAGCTGCAGCAGTGAGAAAATGGTGGTGACGGGGAAAATGGCTGGGTCTTATAGGGCAAGGACATGTGACATACACTGCCAATGACACATGCCCTTGCTTGTGTGAAAAAAAGCAGTTCGCTCCGTGTGTGCGCTGCTGATAGGCTGACAGATTGCACCTCCCTACTGTAAATGCGGGAAAGAGAAAAAAAAATGGAGATCTTCATTATTTATGCAGAGATCCATCCCCTGCCCCTCCCCCCACCCCGCTGTACACTCAAACTGCGTATTTACATTAATTTTCAGCATTACTGAGAAAAAATCCAGTTATGATTTTGGTGCACGAACAGTTATCGAACATAACCTCGAACAGCCGAATTTTTCTCAAATTGTTCGTGTTCGCCGAACGGCTCGAACACCGCCCAAAACAGCTCGAAGTTGAGATTGGCGAACAGTTCGAGTCGAACACCGCTCCTCTCTACTGAAAAGGAGTCAGCCAAGTCCTTGTGGCATAGCTGTGGCCTGGCCATACACTATTTGGCTAGCAGCCATCTCTCCCAACATACAGATGAGTTCTCATGTGTTCTGTGGGGAGGAGGGTAATCGCCTGCCTCTAAGCAATTTGTGCCTAGAGAACAAGGAGCGGGTATTTGAACTGAACATTTGTTAGGGCAGCTAGATTAGCCAGATATTAGCCCACTTTAATCAAACAGAAAACAATGGGACTTGTAATTGTGGTGCCCCTGATGGTTCAGTCACCACAGAGATAGTGCACCTCACCCAGAGGTGTGGAGTCTCCTTCTCTCAGGTGAGGAGGGAGTGCTGCCCAGAACCCCAACACCCGCATTCAACACTACACTGCTCCAGGCCGGCTGGAGGGGCAACATGCATGAGCGCAACTGCTGAGCCCTGTCCCAGGCTGGAGTAGGGGGAACCCAGAGGTAGGGGGAACCAGTAGTGGGTGTGGGTGGAGGAAGTAGTTTAAGGGAGCACTATAGTAGTAGGTATATAAAGGGGAGCCATTTTAGGGTGGCAGGAGAGTTCGGTAGAGGAGTCAGTGGAGAACAGTCAGGGATCAGAGTCTCTTTAGGAGCTCTGCTCCACAAGCAGGGCCCAGTGCTAGAGGCCCAGGAGGGGAGCAGAGGAGTAGGCTCCGATCTAAGGAAGGGATCCTAGGGGGTACGGCGAGTGCAGGACGGCACCCGTATGCCCCGCATCTGTCAGAAGACCGGGATCGTAAGCCGCAGGAAGGGGACGGACCCCTGGTCCAGCCGTGTAACTCCAGGTCTTGGCTGGGAGGCTTCTGGCTTATATAGTCATTTGCTGAAGCCTCATTCTAATCCCCGTGAGGGACAAGCAGGTCCGGGAACTCCAACGTACAGGAGGGGCTTCAGAGCACCCAAATGGGATTGAGAGTGGGAAGCACAGGGCAGGAGGGAGACAGACCCAGTGTGAAGACTGTCTAGCTAGGAACACAGAAAGTGGAGTTCTGTCAGGTGCTCCTAATCTACCTGAGGAAGTGCTGAACCCCTGCCTGGTGAACGCAGCGCGACGTGGGGAGGCTGACAACTGTACAGTGCACCAATGGAACTGTCATAAGAACTGTGAGAAAAGACTCGGATGACTGCATCGCACTGCCTCAGTCCATTCTTTATCTGCGCCATCTTTCCCTCCCTGCACTACAACGCCCAGTGCAACTTTCACTGCCTTACACTGCCCAGGAGCAAGCTCTACCTGTGGAGAGCCACACCATCCCTGCTGCCGTAACATCAGCTCCAGAGGACTGCTCCGCAGCGGCAGCTCCCTTTGGCTGCCTTCCACAGGTGGCGTCACAAACACTTTCCCCAGATCCTCCAATATCTTCCCCTTTTTACTGACCGCCCTGGGTCACGGACCGGGCCAGCCACGGTGATATCCCCTATACCGGCATCCATAGGCCCAGCTGCCAGGGGGCGCGTCAGCTCTGGAGTCATGAACAAGATAAGTGACCAACCCGTTATCGGTGGGTGAAGTGTGCCTAAGGAACTGTGTAATGATACTGATGTGGTGCCCGCCCCAGAAGAACGGGCGCCATTATGTGCGTGATCAAAGACAACAGTATGGAACCTCCCATCGTGGGCCGGGTCCCAGAATGGCGCCAAAAGCATACCCTGCCCCTTGCAACTGTGACTGTCCGCATAGATGTGTCCGTCAAGGCAGGGAGGCCGTCACAAGGAGTGACCGACAGCAGATTGCCATGGGACCGACCCCGGAGGAGGAGGAGGAGGAGGAGGAGGAGGAGGAGGAGGAGGAGGAGGAGGAGGAGAGAAGGAATGGAGACAGGGTGTGGTCTTAACCAGTCTAGACCAGGGTTCCCCAACTCCAGTCCTCAAGGCCCACCAACAGGTCATGTTTTCAGGATTTCCTTAGTATTGCACAGGTGATGGAATTATTGCCTGTGCAGGTGATGCAATTATCACCTGTGTAATACTAAGGAAATCCTGAAAACATGACCTGTTGGTGGGCCTTGAGGACTGGAGTTGGGGAACCCTGGTCTAGACAGACCGCACCCGGCAGACAACATGGACGGAAGTCAGGATCAAGCCTCCGCCTCTGGCCTGCTGCCGTGGCAAGCGACCCCCCTCACCCTGGAGGGAGAAGCCAGTAAGTTATCCCCGGAGGACGCGGAGTTCCTCCAGAGTGAGATTCTGGAGCTGAGCCAACAAGTGGACCGGGCCCTGCAAGCCGCAGTTACCAAGTGGAGGAGCGAGCTGTTGGAGAAGTTTGCAGCACGGTGTAGAGCAGCACAGGATGCCAGCAGCGGCAACCCAGCGGAACCCGCTGAATACCAGGAGGCCGTGTGCAGCACAGGAGCAGGTGGGAAGAAATCCCCTGTCCCAGACGCTGCAAGCGCCGACCTGCTCCTGGGCTTCCTACACCAACACTCTCCGTACCCCGCCATGCCCTCCCTGGAGCAGCTGCTCAGCCCGGAACCTCCACCCCAGGGCACTGACTGAGGACCTTCCACTTGTTGCCCTCCCGGAACCTCCACTCCCAGGCACTGAAGTCAGGAACCTTCTGCTGGGTTCCCTCGCGGAGCCTCCACCTCCGGCACCTGAGTGGGTGTACGGCGCGCCGGGCTTAGATTGGTCCACCCGGTTTGAGGACCAGCAGCCGTGCACGCTAGTGTTGATCGAGCACTAAAATGCTCGGGTGCTCAAATCTCGGGCCGAGCTCGCCGTGATACTCGGGTGCTCGACCCGAGCAACGAGCCCAATGTTAGTCTATGGGAGACCTGAGCATTTTTGGCATGGCACTCCCGGACGTCTTTTAAAAGCCTAACAAGTGCCCAAAACGATAGTGACAGTGCTCAAATGACATGGGGACAGCATGGGGATCGCCCCAGGAAGCATTTCTGATGCCCAGGTCACTGCTGTCAACAAAGTGGTCAGAGGTATTAAGCCACTTTTAAGGGCTCACAATAAAACATTCAAAAATGAAACTGAAACTGCTTTCCTGTGAAATATGTTAAGGAACTTCCTTTCCAGGGTAAAGACTTGTGTATAAGGTAAAATAAATAACCCCCCCAAAAAAATACTCCTCCACACCTTGGGCTATGTTAACAAGTAGCATTTTTTAGACGTTTTTGCACTTTTGTATTGCTTTCAACCGTGACAAATGCATTCACCGGGAAATGTCATTTTAACATTTTACAACCTTATCTGACCATGTGCTGTGTGACACATGCATACAGTGCTGAAAATACATGGGAACAGCATGGGGAATACCCCTGGAAGCATCTCTGACACCCAGGTCACTGCCTAAAAGTGTGCCCATCAGAAATGATCCTTGCCGCGTCAGAAGATGCAGACTTGCAACTATCCCCGTGCAAGTTCTTGTCCCAGGGTATTGTTCAATTGTACCTCCCCCATTCCTTGCAATGCAAGCGCAAGTATGCAGCCTGCCACCCACCCACCCCCAGGCTGCAATACCATACTGCTTGCTTGCTTTCACTTGAAATTGGGCCTTTTAGGCATATGGAGGCGAAATCTGGCCACCACGTCATGGCTGCGTTGGCGGCCTGGAATCCATACTCAGTCCCCAGCCGCCAGGTAGCCGGGCATCCACACTGGGTCCCCAGCCGCCCCGCGGCCGGGTGTCCACACACGGTCCCCAGCCGCCTGGGGGCAGCCGGGTGTCCATAAACGTTCCCCAGCCGCCCCTATTTCTCCTGTCAACTTCCCCCCCACACACTTTTCTTAGCCCAGCCTGCTTTAGGGCAGCATTGGACGACACCACCAGAGAACCAGACTCCTCTGGTAGGCCCTGGCTTCTCCATCAGGGGAGTTGAGAGTGCCAAGGTGAGGAGCATGATGATGATGAAAGTTAGCATCTGCTTTGTTTTCTTGGAATGCAAGCATAAGTGTGCAGCCTGCCACCCACCCCCAGGCTGCAATGCCATACTGCTAGCTTGCACTTGAAATGGGGCCTTTTAGTTTGGAGGAGGCCGAAGCTGGCCACTACCTCATGGCTGCTTCGGCAGCGAGGTATTCAAACTCAGTCCCCAGCCGCCCCCATTTGTCCCTCTGTGCCTTATACATAAGATTAAGCGCGTATACCAAAACATTACCTGTGCCCTCCCCAGTGCATTTAGTGGGAAGGACAGCCTATTCCGCTGTAGTGTGTGCATGCCAAACCCCTGTTCATGGTACATGCGAAGATGCCTCCCACCCTGCACCTGTCGTTGCAGACTTGCAACTATACCCGTTCAAGTCCTTGTCCCAGGGCAGTGTTCAATTGTACCTCTCCCATTCCTTGCAATGCAAGCGCAAGTATGCAGCCTGCCACCCACCCACCCCCAGGCTGCAATACCATACTGCTTGCTTGCATAAACGGTCCCCAGCCGCCCCCATTTCTCCTGTCAACTTCCCCCCACACACTTTTCTTAGCCCGGCCTGCTTTAGGGCAGCATTGGACGAGACCACCAGAGAACCAGACTCCTCTGGTGGGCCCTGGCTTCTCCATCAGGGGAGTTGAGAGTGCCAAGGTGAGGACCATGATGATGATGATACAAGTTAGCATCTGCTTTGTTTTCTTGGAATGCAAGCGCATGTATGTAGTAGCGGCTAGGCCTGAGGTGGTCAGCGTTTTGGCGCATATCCTACCTCCTCCGAGGATTTCTGGATGTTTTCCTGCTACTATCACAGTTCTATGACTCCCATTAAAACAAAGCTTCAGGTGAAAAATGATGGATGAGGTAGTGGCAAAGGAGAAGGAGGAACAGGGACCATTCACATCAATATCAGGCCAGTCAACCACATATGTCTTGTAGGATATGTTTCTGTAACAAAAAGGAGCAGTTCGGCTACACAGTTATAGGGCATACAGTGAGTGCAATGCCTACCAAAAATTTTGAGGCACTCCAATGCCCCTTGGAAATGACATGGAGGTCAGAGGGCCTTAACTAAACAGTTTTTTCCATTTATACCAACTGGGTCTCCTGTACACTGTTAGCCTAAGCAGTGAATGGAAGGCTTTCCAAAAATTATGAGGAACTTGCAATGCCCCTTACAAGAGCCATGCAGTACAGCATATTACAAACATAAGTCCCATTATTGGGGAGTGGGTCTCCCATAGTATTTGCTTATGCCTTCCAAGCAAAAGCTTCAAAAAATTAGGAGGAAATGCAGAGCCCGTTCAAAGACTCGTGGAGGTCCCAGTAGCTTAACAAGACGGTTTTAATGCCCCTTACAAGAGACGTGGAGGTCAGAGTGGTATAACAAGACGCTATTAATGCCCCTCAGAAGAGACGTGGAGGTTAGAGTGGTATAACAAGATGCTTTTAATGCCCCTTACAAGAGCCAGACAGTACAGCATCTTAAAAATAGTATTCCCATTATTGGGGAGTGGGTCTCCCACAGTCTTTGCTTATGCCTTCCAAGCAAAAGCTGACAAAAATAAGGACTGAGAAACTTTCAATAATGGCAACACGGACCACGGTCACCCTGGTGGTATAGTGGTGGTGGAGGCTGAGGATAAGGAGAACATAAAACAGCCGAAATGAGGAAGCGTATACCCATGTGTGGGTGTGAAGTGGTGCATGGGAATACACCTCCCGAAATAACACCGTGGATTTGACTTTATGTTACTCTGCTGTCATTTGGTGGTGATGAGAAGTCTGGCCCAATCTAGCCCTTGTTCATTTTGATAAGGGTCAGCTTGTCAGCATTGTCAGTTGACAGGAGAGTGTGCTCATCAGTTATAATTCCCCCAGCGGCACTAAAAACAAGCTCCAATAACATGCTAGCGGCAGGGCAGGCCAGGACCTCCAAGGCGTACAGAGCGAGTTCATTCCAAGTGTCCAGCTTGGATACCCAATAATTAAAAGGCACGAAGGACGCTGGTACGGTCGGCAAGGTACTCCCTCACCATCTTTTGAAACTTTCCACTCCTTGTGAGAGTACCCCATGCCTCAGGGTCTGAGAAAACTGTCCCAGAACGTTGACAGTGTTCCCCTGCCTCTACTAGATTGGAGTTGCCTCTCTCTCGCTTGTACGCTTTGGTTGGTCAACGAACTGTGACCTCTGCCGCTAGCGTGTTCAGATGGGAATTTTTTTTTAACAGTTCTGCAGCAAGGGCCTTCTGGTACAGGCCCATTTTTGTAGACCTCTCCACCTCAGAAATAAGACAGTGAAAGTTCTCCTTGTAGCGGGGGTCTACAAGTGTCACCAACCAGTAATGACTGTCACCCAACATTTTGACAACGCGAGGGTCACAGTTAAGGCAGCGCAACATAAAGTCAGCCATGCGTGCTAGACTGGTAATGGGCAAGATTTCCTTGTCCTCACCAAGATGACGACTGACCATGCTCTCCTCCTCCCCCCTGTCCTCAGGCCACCCACGCTGAACCGACGGTATAACACTTGTACAGGTACTACCATCTACAGCACTTGATAGCAGCTCCTGTTCCTCCTCTCCCTCTGTCCCCCAATGCACGTTGGGATGAGATGAGGCTGGGCTGTGTGTAATCGCCCACTACGGCTTCTTGATCCATCTCATCATACTCTGGCTGCAATGCCTCCTCTTTAATTCTCTGCAGAGAGCGTTGCAAAAGACAGACAAGTGGGATGCTGACACTAATGATGGCGTCATCGCCACTCACCATCTTGGTGGCCTCCTCAAAGTTTGTCAGGATGGTACATATGTCAGACATCCAGGTCCACTCCTGAGGTCTTATGTGTGGAGTCTGACCTGAACATCGACGGCCTTGTTGTATCTGGTACACCACAACTGCTCTCTTCTGCTCACAAATCCTTTGCAACATGTGGAGGGTAGAGTTCCAACGTGTGGGGACATCACACACCAGTCGGTGTGCTGGAAGCTGCAAACACTGCTGCAACACAGCAAGGGCGGCGGAAGCTGTAGCAGACTTGCAAAAATGAGCTGACAGGCGGCGTACTTTCACGAGCAGATCTGGCAACTCGGGGTATGATTTAAGAAACCGCTGAACCACGAGGTTAAGCACATGAGCCAGGCATGGTACGTGTGTGATCTCACCTCAGAGCCGCCACCAGGTTACGGCCATTGTCACACACGACCATGCCGGGATGTAGGTTCAGCAGTCTCAGCCACAGATCTGCCTGCTCTTTCACAGCTGTCCACAACTCACAAGCAGTGTGAGGTTTATCACCTGAGCTTATGAGTTTCAGCACAGCCTGTTGCCACTTGGCGGAGGCAGTACTGCAGTGCTTCCAGCTTGTAACTGATGTGGTGATATCTGAGATGGAGATGGAGGCTGAACAGAAGGAGGAGATGGAGGCTGAACAGGAGGAGGAGATGGAGATGGAGATGGAGGCTGAACAGGAGGAGGAGATGGAGATGGAGATGGAGGCTGAATAGGAGGAGGAGATGGAGATGGAGGCTAAACAGGAGGAGGAGATGGAGATGGAGATGGAGGCTGAACAGAAGGAGGAGATGGAGATGGAGGCTGAACAGGAGGAGGAGATGGAGATGGAGGCTGAACAGGAGGAGGAGATGGAGATGGAGGCTGAACAGGAGGAGGAGATGGAGATGGAGACGGAGGCTGAACAGGAGGAGGAGATGGAGACGGAGACGGAGGCTGAACAGGAGGAGGAGATGGAGACGGAGGCTGAACAGGAGGAGGAGACGGAGATGGAGACGGAGGAGGAGGCTGAACAGGAGGAGGAGATGGAGATGGAGGAGGAGATGGAGACTGAACAGGAGGAGGAGATGGAGATGGAGGCTGAACAGGAGGAGGAGCTGGAGGAGGAGGCTGAACAGGAGGAGGAGATGGAGATGGAGGAGGAGATGGAGACTGAACAGGAGGAGGAGCTGGAGGAGGAGGCTGAACAGGAGGAGGAGATGGAGATGGAGGAGGAGGCTGAACAGGAGGAGATGGAGGAGGAGGCTGAACAGAAGGAGGCGGCTGAACAGGAGGAGGAGATGGAGATGGAGGCTGAACAGGAGGAGGAGATGGAGGCTGAACAGGAGGAGGAGATGGAGATGGAGGAGGAGGAGATGGAGGAGGAGGCTGAACAGGAGGAGGAGATGGAGGAGATGGAGGAGGAGGCTGAACAGAAGGAGGCGGCTGAACAGGAGGAGGAGATGGAGATGGAGGAGGAGGAGATGGAGGAGGAGGCTGAACAGGAGGAGGAGATGGAGATGGAGGAGGAGATGGAGGCGGAGATGGAGGAGGAGATGGAGGCGGAGATGGAGGAGGAGGAGGAGCTATAAACTATGGGGGCAACTATGACTGACATAGGGCCCGCAATCCTCGGTGTGGGGAGGATGTGTTCCGTCCCAAGGTCCGACTGGGTCCCGGCTTCCACTATGTTTACCCAGTGTGCCGTCAGAGAGATGTACTGTCCCTGGCCACAAGCACTTGTTCATGTGTCTGTTGTCAGGTGGACTCTCCCAGTAACTGCGTTGTTGAGGGCACGGCAGATGCTTTGGGACACGTGCTTGTGTAGTGCGGGGATGGCACACCGGGCAAAATAGTGTCGGCTGGGGACCGAGTACCGAGGGACGGCCACCGCCATAAGATTGCGGAAGGATTCCATCTCCACCAGCCTAAAAGGCAGCATTTCCAATGCAAGCAGTCGTGAAATGTGCGAATTTAGGACTGTGGCCTGTGGGGCGTTAGCTGCGAATTTCCGCTTTCGTTCAAAGGTCTGGGATATGGACAACTGAACGCTGCGGTGGGACGTGGACGTGGATGCTGTTTCTTGAGAAACTGCCATAACAAGTGAAGACTGAGAGGAGGGGGAATCTTTACATGCAGTATGGACAAGGGATTGCCTTGCACACACAACAGGGGGTTCTATTGCACGCACAACAGTAGAAGAAGCAGTGGTGACACCCGCTGACACTGGTCGTGGACCCTGGGTTTCGCCCCACAAAGTCGGGTGCTTTGCTGCCATGTGCCTGATCATGCTGGTGGTGGTCAGGCTGGTAGTTTTGTCACCCCTGCTGATGCTGGCATGGCAGGTGGAACATATGACCTTTTTGGGGCTATCAGCAGAGTCTTTAAAAAAATTCCAGACTCTGGAAGACCTACTGCTTGTACTGGCAACGTCCCTCGTGTTGGTGTTACGGGGAACGGTTGCCCGCCTTCTGTCTGCGGCCACCACACTGCTTCTTCCTGCCTGTTGAGGTACTCTGCCTCCCTCCCCCTGTGTGCTGCTGGCCTCACTCTGCATGTCCTCCTGCCACGTTGGGTCAGTTACTAGATCATCCACCACCTCCTCCTCTTCCACTTGCGCACCACGATGCTCCTCCTCACTTCCTGGCAATTGTGTCTCGCCATCGTCCACCTCTTGTGACAAATTGGCAGCGTCGACTTCCTCTGGCCGTGGCTGTTCAAATATTTGGGCATCGCTACATGGGATCTCCTCTTCCACCACAAGCGTATCAGGCGAGGGGCACAAATATGGAAATGGACCAGTGAACAGCTCTTCAGAGTGTCCAAGTGTGGGATCAATTGCTGTCTGACGACATTCAGCATGGTGGGAGGAAGGAGCATCAGGGTGAGGAGGAGTATGCGGTCGAGACTCACGGCTACTAAGAGCTGACTGTGTGGAAGACAGAGCGGAGGTGGTGGTGCCCATGTAACTGGAAGTATTATCTGCTATCCAATTAATAACCTGTGCACACTGATCAGTTCTCAATACTGGTGTTGTTCTGTGCTTCCCTAATAATTCGGTCAAGAAGTGGGAGCGAGAAGATGTGGCGTTGGTTGTGGCACGTTTTCACCTTGGCCACGGCCCCGTCCTCTGCACAAACCATCACCAGAACGTCCAGTTCCACGTCCCTTGCCACGCGCCTTGCCCATTGTAAAGGAAGTAAAATAGCTTACACTCACACTATCAATGGAAAAAGGGTAATAAAAAGTAGATTAGATCCGTGGAAGAGGAAAACCACAGTTCTATTTCTCTGGCCTACACCCGACTCTTTTAAACAATCTGAACAATCAGGGAGAAACTATTACTGTTTTTCTTTACGTAAAAACTACTAAAACCTGAATAGAGATTTTTTACCATGGGATGGCAAAACCACAGTTATTGTTTACTGGGGTATACCAGACTTTTTTAAATAGATATAATTGCGGCTGAACAGTGAGCGACACACTCAAACCATGTTTTTTTTTAGATACAAATGGGCCAAAGTGGATAATACAGAGGTTTGAACCGTGGAAGTGCAAAACAACACTTCTGTTTCTCTAGCCTACACCTGACTATTTTCAGATATATTTGTGTCTGAAAAATCAGACACGCTTTTTTTTTTTTTGGGGGGGGGGGGAACAAAAGGTTAATAAGACGGGTATTTGTACAGTGTGAAGGAGGAAAAAAAAAAAAAAAAAAGGATTTTTCCTGTCCCCTGAGACCTGGAGCTAAGTCCAGCAATTTCAGCAACAGGAGCACACAGGACTGTAATGCAGCGTTTGCTGGTATAACCACTGTGTCTCCTATACAGCCTGCCTGCCTGGTAACTGGGATGGATATTAGTCCTGAGAAGGACTGTTTGTTTGATCTGGCAGCCTTTACAGACCCTACACTAACTATTTTGCAGTTTATATCTCTCCCTAAATCAGCAGCGCTGTCTCTACACTGTCTGATCCGGAGCGACTGTTTCCAAGATGGCGGCGCCCGGTTTTAAATACTCGAGGTGACGCTATGCGGCCAACCAATCACTGTAATGCCCACAAACAACATGGCTGCGGCATTACAGTGACTGGCTGGCAATCCCTGCATGTTCATTGGCTCTGTAAAGAGCGCCAAACATACAGGGCGGAGACCCGAGCTCCTGCCCGAGTAACCCGGAAATGCTCGGTGCTCGCCGAACATCCCGAGTAGTGAGATGCTCGGGCGAGTACTGAGCAGTGTCGAGCATGCTCGCTCAACACTAAAAATGACCTCTTGAACAAATTGAAGTTTAATAACAATAGGACAAATTTCATCAGAATTTCTTCCTTTGTTTTTATATTATAAAATACTCATCTGAAGACTTAATACAGATACATCGATACAATCAGAATAAAAGTCATCCCAATGTCTATTATGGACATATTGATACGATCAAATGAAATGAACTTTGAGGAAATAGACGTCCGCAAGCGTTTGCTGGTGCGGAAGCAGTGACATAGCCAGATGGCATTTGTCACGATGAAAGGAAGTTCTGCATCGATCTAAGTGTAGGTGGGACGAGGTAGCACATGAAACAGGCAGATCTGTCTGTAAACAAAACAAATGACAAACTACGAACAAACACTATTAACAACTCATATCGCAACAAACTCGTAGAGACTACATTATAAGATGCAATGCAATATACCAGTCTCCTTCCCTAGATAGAAAAGACCTATTAATACTGTGAGATCGCAGCGCAGCCAAGACATCTCTGTGAGAAAAGATCCTACTGGAAGAATGAGACGAGTCCCTGCATGATTATATGATCGCAACATGATACGCCTGCAACGCACCCTAGTCACTCGATTGGATGACAGAAGGGGGGGGCGCACAAGAGGGGGCACCAACTTTCCTATAAAGTCACGCTGGTTTAGCCGCCAGACGCTGTCGGCAACCCTGCCGATAAGTTTATTACAAAACTATCGTACTATCAAACCAAAAAAGATCATAGACTGTGAGCCCCTGATGACCATGAGAGTCTCATATAAGAATGATGAAACGCGTAGGGCTGAGCATTTCTATAGAAAGTACTACAAGAGATGATTAGCCAGGCTACCTCAATATAAAGCTCCTAGATCAGGAGAAACAAGCACCGCACCGGTATATGACGGCAGCACTATAAAGCCGTTCTGAAGAGAATAGCACAGGACATGGTAAAATGAAGATTATTAATGCCATTATCAGACTGCAGACTCACAATGAGGAGAGATGAGATGGCATGATTTCTAATAGCCAGAGGCCAAATTGAAAAGGGAGTTATACATATAAATAAAGAGATACCTATAGGAATTGTGACTAATCCCTGGCCTCCCAACAAGACAATATATATAAATGGTTAGCCGGTGAAATAAATTAAAACCATTCACAATAGTCCTATGTTTAGGATAATTTTAGGAAATTTGTGACGGATTTTGGACACTTAAAATCTTTTTAAAATATTGAATAAAGGTTATTTTTTATATTTTACACCCATTGGATTTGACTGTGAAATACTGCAGAATTATCTTGGAGCATATTTATACTACACTGCTCAAAAAAATAAAGGAGACACTCAAATAACACCTCCTAGATCTGAATGAATGAAATATTCTCATTGAATACTATGTTCTGTACAAAGTTGAATGTGCTGACAACAAAATCACACAAAAATCATCAATGGAAATCAAATTTATTAACCAATAGAGGCCTGGATATGGAGTCACCCCCAAAATTAAAGTGGAAAAACACACTACAGGCTGATCCAACTTTGATGTAATGTCCTTAAAACAAGTCAAAATGAGGCTCAGTATTGTGTGTGGCCTCCACGTGCCTGTATGACCTCCCTACAACGCCTGGGCATGCTACTGATGAGGTTGCGGATGGTCTCCTGTGGGATCTTCTCCCAGACCTGGACTAAAGCATCCTCCAACTCCTGGACAGTCTGTGGTGCAACGTGACGTTGGTGGATGGAGCCAGACATGATGTCCCAGATGTGCTCAATCTGATTCCGGTCTGGGGAATGAGCGGGCCAGTCCATAGCTTCAATGCCTTCATCTTGCAGGAACTGCTGACACTCCAGCCACATGAGGTCTGGCATTGTCCTGCATTAGGTTTCACCCAGGGCACCAGCATAAGGTCTCACAAGGGGTCTGAGGATCTCATCTCGGTACCTAATGGCGGTCAGGCTACCTCTGGCGAGCACATGGAGGGCTGGTAGGTCCTTTCACAAGCATTTTGGTCGTACTATCACTTCTGGTCGGCCTGGGCTCGCGTCATTGTCGTGCACCAGCTGTGCCAAGGCCTGCATTTTGTCATGGAAGCGTAAGACATTCAATGACTGACACTCCAGGGGAGGCCAAGTCCCCTTCCCAGACCTCCTTCACCAGAGCCAGGCGCCCCGCGCACGCCAGTCGTACAGGAGCTCAAAAGGGAGAACCCCGTTGAGGCCCGTGGAACCTCCCGGTAGGCAAGGAGCAGGTGTGGGAGGTACCGCGCCCAGTCGTGCCCCTAGGAGTCAACCAACATCTTAAGCATCTGCTTCAGAGTGCCAGTTCGCACAGGCCATTGGTCTGTGGGTGGTATGAGCTGGTCACCAGATTTTGCACCTGTATTTGCTTACAGAGGGTCTCCATCAGCTGCGACATGAACTGGGTTCCCCGGTCGGTGAGCATTTCCTGGGGAAAACACACTCGGGAGAACATCTTCAGTAAGGCGATAGCCACCTTGTCTGCCCGAATGGATGACAAGGCTACCGCTTCCGGGTACCGGGTGGCATAGTCTACTACCATCAGTATGAAGCGTTTCCTTGAGCTGCTGGGAGTGGCCATCGGGCCAGCCAAATCCACAGCCACCCTCCTGAAAGGCTCTTCGATGATGGGCAGAGTTACCAGTGGGGCTTTGTGCCACCGCCCCACCTTCCCCACCCTCTGACAGGTGTAACACGAACGGCAGTAGACAGTTACCTCAGCCCCCAACCTTGGCCATTAGAAATGCTGGGCTAGCCTGGCCTTGGTCTTATGGATCCCTAGATGTCCAGCCATCGGAATTTCGTGTGCCATCTGCAACAAACTCCACCCTGAACGGATAGGGTACCACTAACTGTCGATCCCTGGGCCACGCCTCCGGTGAGCCTCGCTGGACTGCTACCCGGTATAGCCATCCTTGGTCCCAGACCACCCACTGGAGGACCGAGTTCGAGGGAGGCTGTGCCGCCCGCTCCTCACGAGGCTTCAGGCTGTCAGTCTCTAACGCCACCTGAAACCCCTGACTGGACATGGCCAGAATAGACAAACCTGCCACGTCTCCTGGCCTCCGTCTGACCCGGCAGCCACTTGGTCGGAAAGGGAGAAGCCGTCGGACTCCCGAGGGGCCACTAGGGCCCGGGTGCCGCCACTGCAAGCAACAGTGGCTACGGCCGCTGAGACCACGGGTAGCGCCCGTTTCTCCTCTGCTTCTGACCAAGCATCTGGTCTAAAAGGACTACCCTGGCCCTCTAACATCCTGGTTGTGGAGGAACCCTACCATGCGGTCTTACCTGGGAGCCCTATCTCTCCTGGAACTGCCCCGCCCTCTATGGCATGCTCCCCCTCTGCAGCTGTTTGCCCCTTGTCTGCCCCCTCTGCAACAACCTCACAGGACAAATTTCTCCAGCCTGCCGTATGGCCACATTCTGAGGCCTCATCACAGCTGACTTGATTGATCTTGTCCCCCATGGGGAGAGAGGTGTTAGGGACTCAGGGTGGTAGTTGTGGTGAGGGGCTGCTGTGTTCCCACACTCTGGCTCCCTGATAAAGACACATGTCCCAATTCTCCTGTGCTCTGTATGTGGTGTGTAACACTCACGTTTTGGTCGCAGATCTCTGCTGTCTTCGGTTCTTCCACCTCAGGAACCACCGCACACACATTAGGGAACTTCCACTCCATTTTATAAAAAAGAACTTTACTTGAACGTTTGAATACAACTTCATACAGCATGCAGAATTGATCACATACACCTTGGCGATGGACAGCGCCGGCTTGATGCCTCCAATCCCGGAGCCGGCGAAAGTTTTATCAGGTATCAAATCCTAGGGTGACACCAGTTCGGGCCGCACAAGGGTCATCTCAGCACCGGTGTCTCACAGTCCCATTGCTCTGGCGTGGCCTATGGTAACAGTCTGAAAGTTGTCAAGGGACCTCCCACCACCCCCACTCACACACAAAACAGTGGACAGATTCTGGGACGAGGATCAACTGCTCTCATTAGGGTCCACATGTGATCGACCCAGCAGTCTGCAGGACACCACTGCATACTCTGGAGCTTCTTCCGGTATGACTCAGGAGTCAAGTTGTACTGCCAGACCAGAGCCTGCTTGAAGTCCTCATAGCTCAGGGTGGTCTCACTGTGCAAGTACCCAAAGATTTCCAGGGCCTTACCCCTAAGCTGAGGGGTTAGGAACCGGACCCACTGTTCCTCAGGCAGATGGTACTGATGGCAGTTTTTTTCAAATGCCAGCAAGAAAGTGTCCAAGCCCCCTCCTTTGTGCAGAAGGGAGAAGTCATTCGTCCATAGCTTCGGGACTCGGATCTCAGGGGACTTGCGACTGGCTGGGGCCTGCAGTTGGAGCTGGAACACATCTTTCTGGTGCTCGTGCTCCCGCTGACGTTCTGCCATGAGGGTCTCATAGGTGGCCCTGTCTCCAACCTGGAGACTCGCTAGGGAAACTTGTATGAGGGGGTCAGGTGGTGGGTAGCCCACTGCGGGACCGACCACTGGTGAATCTCTCTCTGGGGGGCCTAAGTTGGACTCCCCTTCTCTTAGAGTAACGTGGTCTTCCACCTCCTCAACACCATATGGTGCATTGGCCATCTCCTTGGTTTTGGCCCTGGTGCCACTGGCCATCCTCTATGGTCAGTGACACCGAACTGCCACCTGATGCACCCACACACACCTTACAGTATTTGCACTCGGACTGTCTAGTGCTGAGCTGATCTTAAGTGTCTGAGTATGCGTTACACACACACACTATTATCTTGATCCCACCGCTTGCCACCAATGCAAAGAAATTGGCAGCAGGAGGGACCCCACAGAATCCTACCACTGTCGGAACTGATGAATCCACACCCCACCACCTGCCTGACGTCACAATTACGTGAGACGGAGCACGTGGTACGGATCTGTCATTTGCACCATCATGACATTCCGCACCCCCTCGAGGACGTGTAAGGTCAGATTGGTACAGTTCTACACAGACAATGGGACCTCTGCTTATAAAATATATAATTCCCGGCATGACTATATTCTCAACTACAGCTGGAACTTTTATGCTGAAAGGGGCCCTGCCCACACATTCCCCTGTCATGACTTCACTGTGGGCTTGGCACCACTTCATGGTTTTATTAAGATCTCTAACTTCCACAATAACTCCTCGCTGGTTGATCGCAGAAGTTTCCATGTAATATCACATTTCTTATTACAAATTTACCTTTCTTTAGAGACTAGACATGACATATCTTCGGTTGGTCATTCCTGCCTTCTTGCATCATAGCGCACCCGTACTGTTCTCAGATAAGGAAAAATATGTATATTGTTCCTTAGCTAACCCTGCCACTAAAAATATGTATCCTATCACAATCAGTGTTATAGAAACTCTGATATTCCATATTTCATTTCAGTGCCTACCAGACTGCAGCTTGAATACATGTGCAAATGGAGATGAGCTAAGCTTCAAAGGAATTCTAGGAGCTGTATCCTTTTCACCCAGGTGTCAATTCATCACTCCTGTCTCCATTTTATATGGTGATTAGCCTGAACACTTGGTGGATCCCGCTATTTGCATATGGGCAATTGGGAAGAGTGTAAGCTCTTGCTCCTTTGACAAATGGTAGATAGGGGAGGAGGGAATAGTGAGTGGGATTTCGGAGGGGGAGAAAGAGATTCTCAATATTTCTATGACCGTGACATTTCCCATTCTCTTGGGATCTCGAAAATCTAGATTATGAATAACTAGGACATGCTATAATTCAATACCGAGTTATGGGAATACTGTATCTGACACAAAGGGCATGCTGCATGGCTGGGGTCCAAAGGGGGTCTTGCTGTGGCAGCTTCTTGGCTGAGAGCTGCTGTGACACATTTGTCACTCGCTGTCTCTCTGCCCCCTCCCTTCTTAGCTGCAGAAGTGTCCAGTTACAACTGTATGCTGTAGACCTCTATAATCCCGCCAAACAGGGCACAATGATTGACATGGGGTTAAATTTTCAATATTCTTCTCAAGGCAAAATCACATTAAAAAAAGATGGCATCACTTGCTAACTTCTGTGATCAACCAGTGAGAAGTTATTTCAGAAATTATAGATTTCATAAAACCATGATGGACAGAGATGAGCCCACGTGAGGTCATCACAGGGGAGTGTGTGGGCAGGGCCACCCCTTCAGCATAAAAGATCCAGCTGAATATGGGTCTATACTCATGCCGTGAGATACATATTTGTAAGCACAGGTCCTGCTCCATAACAGTCCATTGGAGCACCTCTCATCCAGGTAAATTGAATAGTCTCTGATCTGTCTAGTAAGTTCTTCCATTAATACCTTTTATTTTGTGTAACTGTATATGTATTGTACTGTCCCTCTTTGTAAAATCCTTTGTATATTTTTTCATAAACCCTGCCTCCTTTTGGATTAAATATAAAATGTATTAGTCCTGTTTCTTCTGTTCTGTAATCGTTCCTCCCCCGAAGCCATACGCTACCAGAAAGCAGGAGTCCGATCAGGCCTGTATTTAGAACTGATCGGTGGTGGCAGTGAATACTATTAATTGGGTTATCGTGAAGCTGGCAATGATCGTATGGGGGCATATACACATTCAATGCGTTGAAATTCGGAGGCGTGTACGCCATACGCTCACGGCTTGCTTGCCGGTAACTACATAGTGAGTAATCAGGATAGTCTGTGTGTGCAAATCCCTGACAAATTGGTGGCAGCGGTGGGATATTGTAAGATCTCGCCGATGCCTTCCCCCATAGTTCACTATCCAGCTACATCTAATTTTCCTACTTGTCAACTGGGCATTCTGCATATGGGCTGCTTAGATTGCCCTCTTTTGTCCTATTGCAGAAGAGGAGGTGAGAGGGGTGAAGGAATGCTCCTTTACTAGTGGCTTCAGAAATTGCAATATTTTCTATGACACGGTGCAATACCACATTATTATGCTATATAGTGAAAATACCAGTTTCCTTCAAAGCTCTGATTCAGATCAGTTCAAATATAGTCGAGACAGGGACCTTCAGCATGCCACCAGCTTTCATTTTAACTCATCGGCCTCATCCCAGAGCGCCAATGGGAGCCAGCGGCATTTAAATGGTTAAGAGCTGCGGCCGAAACGAAGCTCTGACTGCGACTGTTAGAGATAAAATGTCAGCTATATAGAAAGGGTTGTCCACTACTCAAACAGCTCTCAATCACAATATTTCCTACATATAAAACAGCTATAATCACCTTTTGTGCTGTTGCTGTTCTACCCAAGTCTGCGCTTAGTCTCCCAGGACTCGATTGACCTCATATCACGCAGTCAGTAGCCATTTCACTCTCACTTCCTTCAGACGAAAGGGACACCCTAAAGAAGTGTAATCTGCTGCTGCTCTCTGGCTGTCAGTTCTGTTCAAAGGATGAGAGAGTGATGCAGTTGTAGCGCCCAGAGGGTTCGGTCGCTACAGGGGTATTGCACCTTAACCAGAGGTGTGATATTCCACTCCCAGGTAAGGATGGAGTATGGACCAAGGCTCAGTTAGCTGCATACACACACTCCTCATTTCCGGGGGACAGTTCGCAGATGCTCCCATTTATTGCAGGCACAACTGACCATGCCCCTGGCTGGAGTGGGGAGGGGGGAGAGAACCTAGATGGCTAATAGGTTGGAGGAGTTTTTAAACTAGAGACGGGGGGGGGGAAACCAAGGAAATAGGTGGGATGTGAGGCAAGCAAGGGGGAAGGGGAGAAGTGAATATAATGAGGGTGGAGAGGGGGGTGGGGATAGTACAGTTAGATCGTTAGAGAAGAATAGGATGCTAAATAACCCCAAAGTTTTATCTTGCATGCTGACCAACGCAAGAAGCCTGACCAATAAGGCGGATGAGCTGCGGGCGCTTATATCGGAGGAGAGGTATGACATCGTAGGTATAACAGAGACTTGGCTAGACGATAGCTACGACTGGGCGGTAAATTTAACAGATTATAGTTTATTTAGAAGGGACCGGAAACAGGGGAAGGGCGGAGGAGTCTGCTTATATGTAAAGTCACGTCTAAAGCCCAGACTAAGGGAAGATATAGGAGAGGGAGAAGAGGGGGTCGAGTCCATGTGGGTAGAGATAGAGGGGGCAAAAAATAATAATAAAATATTACTGGGGGTCTGCTATAAGCCACCCAATATAACAGAGGAGAATGAGAAACTGCTATTAGGACAAATAGACAAAGTAGCAAAACATAATGAGGTGATTGTAATGGGGGACTTCAACTACCCGGATATTGACTGGGAAACAGAAACCTGTAGATCGCAGAAAGGAAAAAGGTTCTTGACAAATATCAAGGATAATTATCTCTCCCAACTAGTGCAGGAACCAACGAGAGGGAAGGCAGTGTTGGACTTAATATTGACTAATAGGCCTGATAGAATAACTGAGGTACAGATAGGGGGGCACCTAGGTAATAGCGATCATAATATTATCAATTTCAAAATGCCCTTCAGTAGGGTTATCAATAAGGGAACAACTAAAACATTAAACTTTAGGAGGGCGAAGTTTGATCAGCTGAAAGAAAACCTTCAACTTATAGACTGGGACAAAGTTCTTAATCAAGGAAATACGAATAGTAAATGGGAAACCTTCAAAAGAATTCTGAATACTCAGTGCGAGAGGTATATACCGTATGGGAATAAAAGGGCCAGAAATAAGAGGAAACCAATATGGTTGAATAAGAACGTAAAAGGGGCGTTAAATAGCAAAAAAGAGGCATTCAAGAGATTAAAACAGGAAAACAGCAAGGAGGCACTAATGTGTTACAAGGAAAAAACGAGAACCTGCAAAAAACAAATAAAAATAGCAAAGGAGGAAACAGAGAGACGTATTGCTAGGGAAAGTAGATCAAATCCCAAACTGTTCTTTACGTATATAAATAGTAAAAGGATTAAATCGAATAATATTGGACCGATAAAAAGTGATGAAGGCAAAATCATAGAGAAAGATGAGGATAAAGCTAATCTATTAAATAAATTTTTTTCGTCAACTTTCACAAAGGAAAAAGAACTAACAGGCGAAATGAGAAGTGACAAGCTTAATCCTCCACTAAGTATGACAAATCTAACCCAAGCTGGGGTACAGAAACGCCTCAGTAACATTAAAATAAACAAATCACCAGGACCTGATGGCATACACCCACGGGTACTAAGGGAACTAAGTAATGTGATAGACAGACCGTTATATCTTATATTTAAGGACTCTGTTGAGACTGGGTCTGTACCACTTGATTGGCGACAGGCGAATGTAGTGCCAATATTCAAAAAGGGAGCAAAAAGTGACGCCGGAAACTATCGGCCGGTGAGTCTGACGTCCGTTGTGGGCAAAATTTTTGAAGGCTTTATTAATGAGGCAATCATGGAGCATCTTGACGCTAATAATCTATTAACCCCGAACCAACATGGATTCATGAGGAATCGCTCCTGCCAAACAAACCTGATTGACTTCTACTCGAGAGCTAACCTCCTCGTAGATCAGGGGGAACCAGTGGATGTCGTGTATCTCGACTTCTCAAAAGCGTTCGATAGCGTGCCACATAATAGGTTGGTATACAAAATGAGAATGATGGGGCTGGGGGAAAATGTCTGCAAGTGGGTAGCTAACTGGCTAAAGGATAGAAGGCAGAGGGTGGTTATAAATGGAATATACTCAGATTGGGTAAGCGTCACTAGTGGGGTACCACAGGGGTCTGTACTAGGCCCAATGTTATTTAATATCTTTATTAACGACATAGTCAACGGGATAAATAGTAAAATATCAATATTTGCAGATGACACAAAGTTATGTAAAACAATTAATACAAAAGAGGATAGTGAAGACCTTCAGAGGGATTTGGATAAGCTGGGTAGGTGGAGCATTAAATGGCAAATGAGGTTTAACGAGGAGAAATGTAAGGTCATACATATGGGAAGGAAAAATGGAAGTCACCAGTACTCACTGAATGGGAAATCATTGGGGAATTCAGAGATGGAGAAGGACTTGGGCATCTTGATTGATAGCAAACTAAATTGGAGTGCCCAAAGTCAGGCCGCTGCTGTAAGGGCAAACAGGGTAATGGGATGTATCAGAAGAGGTATAGCTGCAAAGGATGAGAACATTGTTCTTCCACTGTACAAAGCACTGGTCAGACCACACTTGGAATACTGTGCTCAGTTATGGGCCCCAATATATAGAAAGGATATAAATGAGCTTGAAAAGGTACAAAGGAGGGCAACAAAATTAATAAAGGGAATGGAGGGACTGCAATACCCAGAGAGGCTGGCAAAACTAGGACTATTCAGCCTGGAAAAGAGAAGGTTGAGGGGGGACATAATAAATGTGTACAAATATGTTAGGGGACAGTATAGAGATCTTGCCCGGGATTTGTTCAAAAGGAGGGATATTACGGTAACAAGAGGGCACTCACTAAGACTGGAAGAGAAAAGGTTTCAGCACCAGCATAGGAAGGGGTTCTTTACGGTAAGAGCAGTGAGAATATGGAATTCACTGAGTGAGGAGACGGTAATGTCGGATTCACTACACCAGTTCAAGCGGGGACTGGATGCTTTTCTAGATACCAGGCAGATTTCTGCATATACTTAAAAATAGAATAAAATAGTAGGTTGATACAGGGATTTATTCTGACTGCTGGTTTCAGAGTCGGGAGGGAATTTTTCCTCAGGTGAAGATTGGCTAAATCATTTGGGGTTTTTGCCCTCCTCTGGATCAACTTTAGCAACTACAGAACTTACAGGTCGAACTTGATGGACGCAAGTCTTTATTCGGCTTTACAAACTATGTATCACTATGTAACCCGGTGATGCAGGAGCAGAAGGGGACGGTTTCTGGAGCATAGGAAGGAGCTCATTGGTTGCAGGTCACCTGAGCTCAGACACAGTGAAGCAGATAAAAGGTGGGGGCCATCTTAGGAGAGTGTTCAGTCGGTTAGTTCAGAGAGGGAAGAAGTTCAGCCAGAGAGGGCTGACAGGGAGCTGAGGCTCAGCTTGGGCTCAGCTCCACGAGGCAGGCCTAGAGAAGAGGCCGGGGCCAGGAAGGAGAAGAGGAGAAGGAGAAGGAAGGTGGAGAGAAAGAGGAGCAGAAAGGCTCCAGAAACAAGAAGGCAGAAGGGACCCTGAGAGAGAGAACTACATAACCGGACACTGGGATCCGAGGCTGTCAGGGTTGCAAGCCCGGCAGCAGATAACCTACCTGCGAGGGATTTTAGATCCCTGGGCCTGAGAAGCCTGGAGGCTCCGCCACACAGAGGGACTGGTACAGCACAGAGAAGCAACAGGTACCTAAGGCCCGAGTTGCAAGCCATACAGGCGTAGTACACGGCCAGCTCAGGGACGTGGGCTATCACACCACTAAAGGGGGAGATAGTCAGCAAGGGCAGAGAGAACGGTAGGCCTACCCACTCACCCTGACCAGTGGGGCTCGCCTGAATGTTCTCAGACACCCAGGCCCATTCCTACCCTGTACTCCTGTTGGGTCATAAGTACCACCTACAATAAAGACCCTGGGCTGTTTGAAGTAGACTCTGGACCTTTATCATTGCGGCCTGCACCATCACCCCCAGCATCCTATTACCTGCTCTGAGGCTACACTCTTCCCGTGGGGAGTTATCCTATCCCTGTGCTGCATATCTACATCAGCCTCAGCGGTCTGCCTTGCAGCGGCGGTCCTCCCTGACCGCAATCCACAGGTGGCGTAGTCTGACATTCAAAACCCTACAAATAGATTGTCACAACATTTGGTCTGACCACCCTGAGCCACGGGATCAGGTTGCCACTACTACCCCCATCATCACACTGAAGCCCGGTTCCAAGTGCCCCACGGCCCAGGGGGTGAGTCACAGTCACTGATTGGCTGCAGGGATCCTATGATTAGTCATGCATGTGACTCGCCCCCTGAGCCGTGGGGTACCCGGAACTAGGCCTTCTAGTGTACGGTGCTGATGGGGGTAGTAGTGGCAACCCGATCCCGTGGCTCAGGGTGGTCAGACCAAATGCTGTGGCAGTCTATTTATAGTTTTGTGAATGTCCAACTACGCCACCCGTGGATTGCGGTCAGAGATAACCGCCGCTGCGAGGCAGACCGCTGAGGCTGGTATTAGTGTGCAGCACAGGGATAGGATAACTCCCCATGGGAAAAGTGTAGCCTCAGGGCAGTGAAAGTGAATGCTGGGGGTGATGGTGCAGGCGCAGCATAAATCACACAGAGTCCAATGATTCAGTCCAGGGTGTTTTACTCACAGTTGATATCCAAGTCACTTCTGTCAGCAAGGACTGCCCGAGCCGTGCTGTGTCCACCAGGTGAGGAGCTCGGTCAACCCCCAGGCAATTCAGGAGTATGGCACAGGACCCCCTTCTGTCCTTTCTCTGGCCTCTCGTGCCCCACCAGTGTCCTGACTTCTGTCCGGCTACCGCGGACCGTGTCGGGTAAGCATTGGCCTTCACTTCCCGCTATCCTATATGGTGCCTCCCTAGCAGGTTTAGCGGGGGGTCACACCAATAAATGGTCACAACCTCCGGTTCTTGGCTGAGGGTAGATTCGCCTCCACCAATTTAGGGATCCGGTACCTTTCTACGGCCTGACCCTTTCACCCGGTATAATGGGGTTTGCAATGGTTGCTGGCCGTTCTGCACTCTTAGGATCCCTCCTGCCTTCTTGTTTCTGGAGCCCTTCCACTCCTCTGTCTCTTCTCCTTCCTTCCTTCTTCTCTTCTTCTCTCTGGCCCCGGCCTTCTCTCTAGGCCTGCCTCATGGAGCTGAGCTCAGGCTGAGCTGCTGCTCCCTGTCAGCTCTCTCTCTTACTACTCCTACTATTCTCCTAGACTTGAGATGGCTCCCACCTTATATCTGCTTCTCTGTGCTGAGCTCAGGTGACCTGCACCCAATGCGCTCCTTCCTATGCTCCAGAAACCGTCCCCTTCTGCTCCTACACCACTGGGTTCTCTACCCCCTCCCCACTCCAGCCAGGGACATGGTCAGTTGTGCCTGCAAAAATGGGAGCACCATCGAGCTTTCCCCCGGAAATGGGGAGTGTGTGCGTGTGCAGCTAACTGAGCCCTGGTCCACACTCCATCCTTACCTGGGAGTGGAATATCACACCTCTGGTTGAGGTGCAATACCCCTGTAACAACCGAACCCTCGGGGTGCTACACATGCCCCAGGAGACCAGACACAGACATCACTGGAATGGCGTTGGCTGCAGGGTTCCCGTGATATGTCATGCATGCTCCAGGAGACCAGACGCCGACATCACTGGAATGGCGCCCGCACCAGAGGAGAGCATAGCTGCTATTTCACATGATTGAAACCGTAATTAAGAAGGGGTTGTCTGAGTAATGGACAACCCCTTTATTTCAGTCTGCATCAGACACGTGTGGAAGGAGTTCAGCTCCTGAGCCGCCTCCACATGCAGTCACCTCAGCGCGGACGTACAGTTACGCCCATATATGCAAAGGGGTCAAATTCATATAAAACATTAAATGTTATTCTGAATTTATCTGCCTTTCATTCATTTCTAACAGTAAATCCTCATAGTAGTTGGTGCTCAGTTTTTCAGATTCAGAGCTCCAAATTTTCATAAGCAAAATTAAAGGGGAGGCATCATAAAAAAAGTTTTGTTTAAATGCATTCAAAAAAGTTGGCAATATTTTCCCATATCAAAATTTATATTTAAAATTAGAAATCTTAGAATTTTTTACACTGACCACTGAGGCTATTCTATGTTCATATGTCCTGTTCTTTCAGGAAATCTACATTAACAGCAATAAACTCACTTAGACACTATGGGCCTCATTCAAAGCCAGAATACTAGTGTAAAAAGCTTTGAAAAGTCACAAAGTTTTAGCGCAACTCGAAGCTGGGCTGAAATTGTGACTTTTTAGCGTTCACACTCCATTTTCACCCAGCCCTGATAAAGTGGGCACCAGCAAAATTTTATAAGCTGTGGCATTCTCTGTGCGACATATCTTACTCCAGTCACTGACTGGAGTAAGATTATTGGCAAGGCACACATGGAGACACACAAGGCACTCGCTAGTTCTCGGATAGTCCTGATTCATTGACCTCTGCATGACTCTAGCACACCGACCTCATCAAGATTAGCATGAACACCACCGGTCTGAAGTCAGGGCCTCTGTTTTGCATTGAAGCGTCCAATGAGCTTGTACAAAGATCATTGGGTGAAGGGGAGTAAGGTCAGGTGTGACATCAACTGTGATTGGTGGAACCTGCGTTATCAGCTGTATGTTACCGGTCATTGTAATCCGGCCTCTGATAAAAAGCTTTGCTGAAAATTCTTCCAGAAAGGACAGAAGTAAATGTCTAAAATAGCCCTGGTGGCCAGTGTGAGAACTGCAAGATTGTGAGAAGAAAGTATGAAAACATTAAAAAAACACACGGAAAACAAACTAATTTAAACATTTTCTGATGACTAGATCTGAGCGAATCCATTCAACGGGAATCAAATTCATGTTGAATTTTTGTGCCTAAAATGAATGTCACCTTTTGAGACATTGCAGAAGATTGCATCAGTCAGAGAAGACGGGCTTTCCCAGAATGCCTTGCTGCCATCATATTAGGTCTCATCTGCATTGCACGCACGAGTTGTAGCAGTTTTAATGGATAGAACGTGTACTCAATGTATGGTGCTATTCACACACCAGTGTTTTTACACACCCCTTGTGTCCATACAGAACACACAGAGCCATGTCCATTTTTTTTCCGGCAGCACGGATGACACAGAGGTCCAATAGTGGTCTATGGGTCTGTCAGTGTGCCATCAGTGTCCTGTACAAGTTTAACATTGTATAGGAGAAGCTTTGTAATTTCTTTATCCATCGGTGAAAAACACTGATCGAAAACTGAGGACACCGGTACCATTTTTTCACGTACAGGTTTAAACCCTGCACATGTGAATGAGGCCTAACATAGTATAGCTCAGACAATTAAGAAGGACTATTATAGCAAGTATAAAAGCAGAAGCAGGAAAGGAAGCAGCCATTTTGTGGTGAACCTGGATAGAGAAAAGTACATCACAGCTCACAGCCTAGCCATAGAAATAGGGAGAGAAAGCCATGAAACATGATAGAAAACAGACAGAGAGAGAGGGCGACATCAATGCAGTGAAGGGGATTAGTGTGTTAAGGAAAAAAGGGAATGGCGTCATACATGTTTTTCAGGGCAAGTAGAGGCTTTGGAAGACATTTGCAGAGAATGGAATTTCCTGGGAAAACTCTGCAAATGTAAGTTTCAAAAGTCTTGCTCATCTTTACTGATCGGTCATTATCCATTGGTGGCAGTTTTACCTATAGTATGTTCCCCTCCATACAGGGCAGTAACTCCCCTGTGGGCCTCATTGTTCCAGTTACCTTACACATCTTCCTTCCGTGTAGTGCACATTCCCATCATCTTCATGCTTTCCCATCCTGCACAGCCGGCTGCAGCGGAGGAGGATCAGGACAAATTCCTATCCTCCTCCTTGAGGGATAAGAGGGAATGTGGAGCCATCACCCTGCTCCATGCTGCTCTACTCCTCCAAGCTAATTACTCTAAAGGCAAACCTGGGACTGAGCTTTATATTAACTCTTCTCCTCCCGCCTTCTGGATGCTACATAGCTAATCTGTTGGGTTAACCCTGTAGTGTGTAAAGTGCTGAATTATACAACAGTGATATGTCTTCTACTCACAAAAATGGTGTAAGTATGATGAGTGTTTTTGATCAGTTTCATCACAGTTTGGTCAGGGTTCATTAGCTTTTCTCAGCTGAAAATAAAACTGATGAATGTTTCTCCCCCTTCTCATAACCAACAGTCCATTTCATGACTGGCACACAGATGACATCCAAATGCTGTCCACAGTTTTTGCGGCCTAATAGACTTGCATTGGTGATACTGTATATAATTTTGTGTGGACCACTTAGGCCTCATTCAGACATCAGGTTTTTTCATGTACGAGAAAAATGGAGCGAGTTTAATCAGTGATTTTTACCTTAGGTTGGTCAGAATTACATCAGTACTTTTCCCATCGGTCAGTCAAAAACGGACAAACTTCATCCGAGTTCTGGCCCATCTTTTAACAGACCCGGACACTTTCATTGATGAATTTGATCTGACACTTGAATCATTATAAAACATATCTCAATGAAAAATCATGGACATGTGAGCATCCCCATAGACTGTCATAGGTACACATGCTACCTGTGAAAAAAATAAAAAATAGCACAGAAACTAACAGGTGAATGAGCCCCAAGACTGTGAAAATACACTGGCATGTAAACAGGCCCATAGACATGGGTGTACATAGAAATCATGGGATCCCATAGCAGAAGTGCTAGTTGCCCCCCACCCAACAAAAAAATAACATTCGACGGGGTCACAGAAGAGCATATCTCACAACTTTCCAGCCTTTAGAAAGTAATTTTCCTCCTACTGAAGCCCCAGATACCCCTTTCATTGCATGTTTAAAGTATGATACCAACAAAAGTGCCCAACAAACACAGTATGTGAATTCTTTCACAGTACCCTCCACATGCACATAATGATGACCCTACTGTACTCGACTTCAACTCCCCCGGCAAAGTATGGTGACCGTGACACAGTGTGATCCCCCAGCTTTGGCCCCCACACAGCCCTCTATAAAGTATAATAGGTCATCATACAGTACAATGGCCCCACACCTCGCCATGCTGTATAATGGCCCCCCACTAGCTCTCCAAACAGTACAACCAAACAGTGCAATGACCCCCACGGCCCTCCACATGGTATGATGGTCCCCACTCAAACCTTCACACTGTATAATTGCTTGCATACAGTATATTGGCCCTCACATAGCCCTCCACAAAGTATAAAGGCTCCCACATAGCCCTCGAAATATTATAATAGCCCCCACATAGCCCTCTATATACTAAAATGGGCCCCATATTCCTCCATATTGTATAATGCAAAATCATAATCTTTTATATAGTGTGCTGAACCCTATAGTCCTCCATATAGTATCATGCACTCCCCATAGTCTTCCATATAGTATAATGCACTCCCCATAGTCCTGCATATAGTATAATGCAATCCACATAGTCCTCCATACAGTATAATGCACCCCATATTCCTCCATATACTATAATGCACTTCCCATAATCCTCCATATAGTATAATGCACTCCCCATTGTTCTCCATATAGCATAATGTGTTATGTTCTGCTACCAAAGCTAAGGAAAGAGAGGAGATCTGTCCCTACTATAAGACTCAGCTGAATCCCTACGATGTAACAGGGAACCTGATCCTGCGATCAGACCTGCTAAAGTCCTAATCTAGTCTGTACGGAGACCTATAGATTTGGGGAGGGAATCCCTACAAGTACTAAGGACTGGGAGGAATATGGGACACCTCCTAACAGAAATAGTAGCAGACAGATGAACAAACAAAAATAGATAGAACATAGAGGTCCGTAGACCAAGCAAACTAACAGAGTTAGATACAGAGCACAGGCTAGCTAGAAAGTAAATATACAATGAAGTCCAGCAAAGCCAGAAGGGCGGAGCAGGATTAAATAGGCCAACAAGGTCATGTGATCAGCAAAGGAAAAAAAACCTAACAGCAAGGTTCTAACAGTACCCCCCCTTCTAAGAGGATCCTCCGGATCCCCTAGGACCAGGCTTATCAGGAAATCTCCTGTGAAACGCTCTGATAAGTCTGGACGCGGAAACATCATCTGACCTCACCCAAGAGTTATCCTCGGGTCCGAAACCTTTCCAGGCCACAAGATACTGCAAACTACCTCTATACCGTCTAGAGTCAAGGATGCGAGAAATTTCATATTCCCCGTCCTCCACCACCGGAGGAACAGAGGCAGAGGCGTCACCATCCGACACAACAGCTTTTTTTAACAGAGAGACATGAAAGACCGGATTAATTCTCCAGGAGGTAGGAACCTCCAACCTAACAGCAGATTGGTTGACAACCTGAAGCACCTTAAAGGGCCCTACAAACTTGGGACCCAATTTCTTAGAAGGAATCCTCAACCGCAGATTCCTAGAGGACAACCAAACCATGTCACCAACAGCGAACAAAACCTCCTGTCGTTTCCTATCAAAGTAGTCTTTAGATTTTCTGTTGGCCTCCTGAAGATTACCACGCACATCCGTCCAAACTCTTTCCAAATCACCGGAAAAATTCTCCTCCTCAGTCACGGCAGATCCCAACTTGGAGAACGACCCAAACGACGGATGTCTCCCAGAACAACAAAAAAAAGGCGAACAACCAGCAGAAGAAGATGTATGATTGTTCAGAGCAAATTCGGCAAGTGGCAGAAACTCAGACCACCCCTCTTGATTGTCTGCCACAAAACAACGCAAGAACTGCTCAACATCCTGGTTTTTCCTTTCTGTCTGGCCATTAGATTCAGGATGATATCCAGACGAAAACGACAAATGAATTCCCAACCTGTCACAAAAGGCACGCCAAAAACGAGCCACGAACTGAGGACCCCTATCAGAAACAATGTCAGTAGGAACGCCATGAAGTCTGACAATTTCCTTGACAAAGGCCTTAGCGAGAGTTTTAGCGCAGGGCAGTTTGACGAAGGGAACCAAGTGACACATCTTGCTAAAACGGTCCACGACCACCCAGATGACAGTAAAACCCTCAGAGGGGGGAAGGTCAGTTATAAAGTCCATAGCCAAATGTGTCCAAGGAGCACTGGGGACCTCCAAAGGACAAAGCAACCCCGCAGCAGGAGTATGTGAGGACTTAGATCTAGCACATATAGTACATTGGCGCACCCACTTAATGACTTCCTTCTGCCATCCAGGCCACCAAAAACTGCGACCCACCAGTCTCTTGGTCTCAGAGATTCCGGGATGACCTGCCAACCGAGATTCGTGACACTCAAACAAATCTCTCCTAAAGGTCCCAGGCACAAACAACCTCCCATGAGGAGTGTTAGATGGGGCATTCTCCTGAGCTTTAAGAATCTCATCTTCCAAAACGGAGTCTAAAGCAGCTATCACAACACCTTCTTGTAAAATGTTTTCCTCTTTCTCAGCACCGACTATGGGAGAAAAACTGCGAGACAAGGCATCCGCCTTAACATTCTTAGTACCAGGGATGTAAGTAACGGAGAAATTAAACCGCGAGAAAAACAGTGCCCACCTAGCCTGACGGGCATTCAGGCGCTTGGCAGCGTCAAGATATATCAGATTTTTATGATCCGTAAGAACCTGAACGGGAAATTCCGCACCTTCCAAGAAGTGGCGCCAGTGTTCAAATGCGAGTTTAATAGCCAATAATTCCCGATTACCAATATCGTAATTCAATTCAGTCTCCGAAAATTTTTTTGAAAAAAATGCACAGGGATGTAATCCATCCCCGTTATCCTGAGACAATACTGCGCCAACCCCCACAGAGGAAGCATCAACCTCAACCAAAAACGGCCTAGTAACATCAGGCTGCATAAGGATGGGAGCAGAGGTGAACCTCTCCTTGAGATACACAAAAGCTTCAATGGCCTCAGAAGACCACTGAACCGCATCAGCACCTTTCCTGGTGAGATCAGTCAGAGGTTTGACAATACTAGAAAATTTTTTTATGAATTTTCTATAGTAATTGGCGAAACCCAAAAACCTCTGTATCGATTTCAAACCAATAGGCCTAGGCCATTCCTGCACAGCCTGAACCTTAACCGAATCCATCTCAAAACCTTTGCTGGAGATAATGTAGCCCAAAAAACTAATTCTCTGTACAGCGAACTCACATTTCTCCAGCTTAGCAAAAAGCGAATTGTCCATTAATAACTGTAATACCTCACGCACGCTCCGCCAATGAGACTCCAGATCTGGCGAATAAATCAAAATGTCATCCAAATACACAACCACATTTTTACCGATCAAAGGTCTAAGGATGTCATTAATCAGATTCTGAAAAAATGCAGGAGCATTAGTAAGACCAAAAGGCATAACCAGATTCTCAAAATGACCCACAGGAGTGTTAAAAGCAGTCTTCCATTCATCACCCTCCTTCATGCGCAACAGATTGTTTGCCCCCTTAAGGTCAATTTTAGAGAACCACTTGGCCCCCAATAACTGGTTAAACAGATCAGGAATCAATGGCAGTGGGTAAGGATTGCGTACCGTAATTTTGTTAATCTCACGAAAATCCAGACAAGGACGTAAACCGCCGTCCTTTTTTTTTACAAAAAAAAATCCAACCGCCACAGGAGACTTAGAGGGCCTAATGTGACCGGCGGCCAAACTTGTCTGTATGTATTCCTCCAAAGCCTTCCTCTCAGGAATAGTAAGGTTAAATAAACGACTTTTAGGAAGAGTCGCTCCAGGGACAAATTCAATAGAACAATCATAGTCTCTATGGGGAGGCAAAACCTGCGATTCTTTCTCAGAAAAAACTCTCCAAAAATCCTGAATAGGAACAGGCAATTCTCCCCTATCCAAAGCTGCAATACGCCCGTTACAACACTTGTCATAACATTTATGGCTCCAGGATTTAATTTCACTGGTAGACCAATCCAGTACAGGATTGTGAAATTTTAACCAGGGCAAACCCAATATTACTGGAGAAGGCAAGTTATTCAACACTACCAAATCCAATTTCTCATGGTGAACACCATTAATAGTGAGAGGAAATTCACTGACCTTGAGAGTAATATTCTTCAAAGGGGAGCCATCCACAGAAACCACAGCAATGGGGGATGATAAAGGTTCAGGTTTTAAATTGAGTTTTTCCACGAATCCCCCATCAATAACATTCAGTGTAGACCCGCAATCAACAAACACCCGAAATTCCATTAATTTTTCCTGAGCAATCGTGGAAGCAGCTAAAAATACACCCTTGGAATTTAAACAGGCAATACGGGCGTGACTGACCATTTTTTTTTCTTTCTTCATACGAAGCTCACAGCCTTTAATCAAATGACCAGATTTCCCGCAATAGAAACACAAGCCTTCTGAAAAACGACGGTGTTTTTCTTGAGAGCGAGGTGCCACCGATCCAATCTCCATCGGTTCACCACTGTTAGTACACACATTATCATAACCAGAAACTGACATAGCAGAGGATTTGCTCTCATTAACCCTAGCACGCAGTCTTCTATCCACCCGTATAGCTAATTGCATAGCCTGTTGCAAATCCTCAGGTGTAGGATAAGCAATTAGCAGGTCTTTAACCTTTTCACTGAGCCCAGCAAGAAATAGACTTTTCAGAGCAGAATCGTTCCACCCTGTTTGAGTGGACCAACGACGAAAATGTGTACAATATTTTTCCATATTACCTGATCCTTGTTTTAAACGTCTCAACTCAGTCTCAGCTGATGCCACACGGTCAGGATCATCATATAATAGTCCTAAAGCAGAAAAAAAACTATCCACTGATCTGAAGCATGCATCACTAGGTTGCAAAGAAAAGGCCCACTCCTGAGGCTCTTTGCGCAAAAGTGACATTATGAACCCTACGCGCTGGGATTCATCCCCAGAGGACTTGGGTCTCAAACGAAAATACAATAAGCAAGCATTTTTAAATGAAAAAAATTCTCGATGTTCACCAAAAAATAAATCCGGCAAACATACCTTAGGCTCCAAGAAATATGCTCCAGGACAGTTACTCACGTGCTGACGGAGCTCGGCCACTTCCAGAGAGAGTCCCTGCAGGTGTTTAGCCAAATCCTGAACCGACACCATGATGGAACAAAAAAAATCTTTCCTTAGAGAATTTACAGGCTGGACTTACTGTTATGTTCTGCTACCAAAGCTAAGGAAAGAGAGGAGATCTGTCCCTACTATAAGACTCAGCTGAATCCCTACGATGTAACAGGGAACCTGATCCTGCGATCAGACCTGCTAAAGTCCTAATCTAGTCTGTACGGAGACCTATAGATTTGGGGAGGGAATCCCTACAAGTACTAAGGACTGGGAGGAATATGGGACACCTCCTAACAGAAATAGTAGCAGACAGACGAACAAACAAAAATAGATAGAACATAGAGGTCCGTAGACCAAGCAAACTAACAGAGTTAGATACAGAGCACAGGCTAGCTAGAAAGTAGATATACAATGAAGTCCAGCAAAGCCAGAAGGGCGGAGCAGGATTAAATAGGCCAACAAGGTCATGTGACCAGCAAAGGAAAAAAAACCTAACAGCAAGGTTCTAACATAATGCACTCTCCATAGTCCTCCATATAGCATAATGCACTCCTCCATATAGTAAAATGCACTCCTCATAGTGCTCCATACAGTAAGATGCACTCCTCATAGTCCTCCATATAGTATAATACACTCCCCATAGTCCTCCATACAGTATATGGCACTGCCGATAGTCCTCCATGTAGTATAATGCACTCCCCATAATCCGCCATATAGTATAATGCACTCCCATAGTCCTCCATATAGTATAACACACTCCCCATAGTCCTCCATATAGTATAATGCACTCCCCATGGTCCTATATAGTCCATACAGTATAATGCACTCCTCATAGTCCTCTATACAGTACTATGACCACCACAATGTGTTCATTGATTTAAAAAAAAAATACTCACCTCTCCTCCATGTTCTCCGCTGCTCGGGTCTATGCAGCAAGCATTCTGAAGTGCCTGCACATCTCAGGGCAGTGGATGCCATGTAATGATGTCATAGGGCCCGCTGTACTGAGACGTCAGATGCTGAGGAAGAATGACGAAGTAGGAAGTCACAGGCCCCATAGTACTCGCGTGGCCTATGTTCTAACAATGAGCTTTTGGTTTGCTTTTGACACTAATTATTTTCTGTGGCAAAAACTGAGTGTTTTACAATTCAAGCAAAGTGGATGGGATTTATAGAAACCTCATGGCCACTGTGCTTTAATTTTATTCAGCGTAAACTGAGCTGCGGTGTGTGTATCAATCCACATCATGTCAATTTCTCTTGTGAGTATGCTGAGTTTTATGTGTGGATTTTCCCCATAGATTTTCATTAGATGCCGAAAATCTGCAGGTAAAAACGCACATACATAGTCCTGCATATAGTATAGTGCAATCCACATAGTCCTCCATACTGTATAATGCACTCCACATAGACCTCTATATAGTATAATGCACCCCATATTCCGCCATATAGTATAATGCACTCCCCATAGTCCTCCACATAGTATAATGCACTCCCATAGTCCTCCACGTAGTGTAATGCACTCCCCATAGTCCTCAATGTAGTATAATGCACTTACATAGTCCTCCATATTGTATAATGCACTACCCATAGCCCTCCATACAGTATAATGCACTACCCATAGTCCTCCATATAGTATAATACACTCCCCATAGTCCTCCATATAGTATAATGCACCTCCATCGTCCTCCATACAGTATAATGAATTCCCCATGGTCCTCTATACATTACTATGACTACCAAAATGTGCTCATTGATTTAAAAAAAAAAAAATACTCACCTCTCCTCCTTGTTTCCCGCTGCTCCGGTCTATGCAGCAAGCATTCTGAAGCGCCTGCACATCTCAGGGCAGTGGGTGCCATGTAGTGATGTCATCAGGCCCGCTGTGCTGAGACGTCAGACGCTGAGGAAGAATGATAGAGGAGGAAGTCACAGGCCCCATAGTACTCTTGTGGGTTATGTTCCCACAATGAGCTTTCGGTTTGTTTTTGACAATATTTATTTGCTGTGGCAAAAACAGAGTGTTTTGCAGTTCAAGCAAAGTGGATGGGATTTTATAGAAACCTCATGGCCACTGTGCTTTAAAGGGGTTGTCCACTACTTTCACATTGATGCCATATCCATAGGATAGGGCATCAATTTATGTTTGCCCGGGGTCCCGCACACAGCACCCCCGCCATCAGCTGTTATCGGTGCCGGCGGTGGCCGCCGGCCGGAAGTGCTTACCTTCCGGTGACTGGTCGCCATGTTGTAGTGGTCGGCACTTGTTAGTGCACATCAAACTGCCATTCAATTGAATGGGAGGCGGATGTGCAGTACCCCGCGGCGGCCACTACAGATGGATGGCCAAACACCGCAGGCAAGTACTTCCGGCCGGTGGCCGCCGCCGCCAGCACCGATAACTTCTGATCGGCAGGGGTGCTGCGTGCAGGACCCCGGCCGATCATACATTGATGCCCTATCTTATGGATATGACTCGCCCCCTGGGCCGTGGGTTACCCGGAACCGGGCAATAGGGCAATAATGGGGGTAGTAGTGGCAACCCGGTCCATGGCTCAGGGTGGTCATACCAAATGTTGTGGCAGTCTATTTGTAGGGTTTTAAATGTCCGACTACGCCACCCATGGATTGCGGTCAGGGTTAACCGCCGCTGCAGTGCAGACCGCTGGGGCAGATGTAGGTGTGCAGCACTAAGTAGTATAACTCCCCACGGGAGGAGTGTGGCCCCAGGGCAGTATATAGATGGATGATGGAGGGGATGATTCTGACCGCAATAGCCAGGAAACGGAGGCCTCTTAAACAGTTCAGGGTCTTTATTAGAACAGGTGAGACGACCCAAAAACAGTCCCGGCTAGGAGGGGGCCTGGATGTCTGAGAACAAGTGGGAAGCTGGTCCTGGTCAGGGTGAGGGTGAAGGCCTACCATGCTCTCTGCGCTCTTTCTGGCTATTTCCCTCCTTGTGGTGTAACAGCCCACGTTCCTGAGCTCACCGTGTCTTCTCGCCCGTATGGCTTGCAACTTGGGTCCCTTTCTACTCTTGGCCTGGTGCAGCTTTGCTGGACCCTTCTGCTGTGGCGGAACCTCCGGGCTTCTTAGGCCAAGGAACATACAGTCCCCTGCGGGCTGGTTATTTGCTGTAGGACTTGGATTCCTAACAGCCTCGGACACCAAGTCCGGTAGATCAGTTTCTCTCTCAGCCAGGACAGGCTCTCCTCGCCTTCCGTCCCTGGCTCGTGGCTCCTCTACTGCCACACGACCTCCTCAGCTTCAGCTGAACTGGCTCTCCCTTCTCTGGGACACCTCTCACTCCAGAGACAGGTCGTCCAGAACTCTCTAACCCTGCCCCCAGTTCCAGCTTTTATAGGGTCAGCCTGCTCCCCCTACTGAGTTGGGACAGGAGGTGCTGCATGCTAATGGTCCCTGACCAGAGAACCTCCCCCTTGCTCTCAGACACAGCTTTATTATACATTTGTGGCATCCAGGCCAGGGTGACACATTCCCCCCTAGTAAAACTTAGTACTCCGGGACTAACAGGAAACACAAATATAGGTTATAAACAACAACATAACATATGTACAAGTGCATTTTGTCCTTAAGGAAACGGCGCTTCCGCGACTGGGTGTCCATTTCACCCAACAAGGCGAAGTCTTTGAGCGATGTGGGGACCTGTCCAAAGCAAACCCCAAACGTTGGGCGTGGCTGCAAGGCAAAACTACCTACTTTGGACCACACGGGGCCACGCCAGACAGGTTTTTCTTCCGTGGCCGTCTTCGCAAGAGGCACCAACTGCAAATATCTACATGATAGTTCCGGTTATTCATCGTCCATAACCTGTCAGTCCATGAGCTAGAAAAACTAGAAAAACATAACTAATAACCAGGGTACAACATAACACATTAAATACATACATTATCCACGTAGATCTTCCAGCGAGCTGGCATTTGCCCCTTAGTGCTTCGGGTTGACCTACGTAACCCACTGTCTGGTGGTGGTCTAACCTGGTTTTTCTCACTAGCGCTCGGGGTGCAGTCACTGGCTAAACTTACAGGCAGGGCAGGCAGCTGTCTGCGGGTCCTCTGGCTTACCGCAGGCATGGCAGGCTCACTGTCAGCAGAGGGTTGACTCTCCTGGGCTGCTGGTACAGGCCCTTCTGCCTCTGGAACTGCTTGTTCTTCTCCACCTTCCTGCTCTGGTGTAGGTTGTTGCTGAGCCGGTTGCAGGAAATGCAGGACGGGTACCACTATGGCACCGTTTATTCGAGTCCAGGACTGAGGGAATTCTCCGAGAATGGTGCTGATCATTTCTTCCTTGTCCTCTGCGGGTTCAAGGTCACTTTGATCCTCTTCTGCACTACGGAGTTGCTCGGGGCACATTTTTAGGTGGTCTCTGGAGACGGTACTAGTGGTTTCTCCTCCATCCTTAGTGACCACGCACACCTTCGGGTTGTCGTGATCAGACTGCAGTACTGTGTAGGGTTCCCTTTCCCACTGGTCATCCAGCTTGTGTAGCCTTCTCTTTCGCTTCAGAACCTGCTCACCAGGTTCCAGGGGACAAGCAGGGACGTGTTGGTTGAAGAGCCTCTCTTGCTTTTGTCTCGCCTGGGCCAGGCTCTTCTCCACACTCTCCTGTACCTTCTTGTACTGCAGTCGCCTTTCCGTATCCCAGTCCGCATCTGGGGAGGTGTCCTTGGGTGTTAGGACTCCCATCTCCAGGTCTATGGGCAGCTTACCTGGTCTGGCTCTCATCAGGTAAGCCGGGGTGCAGTTTGTAGCATTCACCGGGATATGGTTGTATAAGTCTATCAGGTCCGGCAGTTTTTCTGGCCACAGGCTGCATTCCTCCAGGGGCAACGTCTTCATGAGATCAATGACTATATTGTTCATTTTCTCACACATCCCGTTGGTTTGTGGGTGGTAAGGCGTTGTCCGAATCTTTTTACAGCCATAGAGGTTGCAGAACTCTTGGAAGATTTTGGCCTCGAATGCAGGACCTTGGTCTGTCAGGACCTGTTCTGGATACCCGTGTGGGTGGCAGAAGGTTTGCTGGAAGGCTCTGGCCGCCGTTTGAGCTGTCAAGTCTTTTACCGGGACCACCACTAGAAATCGGGAATAGTGGTCCTTGATTGTCAGGGCATAAACGTATCCTGACCGGCTTGGAGCCAATTTGACGTGGTCCAGAGCTATCAGCTCAAGAGGCTGCTTGGTGACGATGGGCCTCAAGGGTGTCTTCTGGCTGGTGCGGTCCTTCCTCCTTAGATTACAAGGGCCACAGTCTCTGCACCACTTCTCTACAGCCCCTCTCATGCTGATCCAGAAGAACCGTCCTCTTAGCAGGAACTCCAGTTTCTTCCAGCCGAAGTGCCCCGCTCTGTCATGGTAAGCCTCCAGGACCATAGCTGCATCTCGCCTTGGGACGACTTGCCAGGTCAGCTCGTGCGTCCGGTGGTTGACGAGTCTTCTGCACAGCTTACCTTCATAGAGGAACAGCCTGCTCTTCTCCTTCCATAGCTGCTTGGCTTCCTCTGGGGCATCCGGATCTAGACGGACGTCTTCTCGGGTCAGCAGGTCTTTCACCATGCGGACTGCAGGGTCACTATCTTGGGTCTTGGCCCAGCTGTGGTGAGGTAGGGGATTGATTATGATGGTTGTTAAGTCTTCCTCCTTCACGCGGTGGGAATATTGAGTGGCCCCATACCGGTGGAATGCAGGGAGCTGTTATGAACTGCTACAAACACTAAGGAAAGAAAGGAAAACTGTCCCTACCATAGGACTAAGCTGATTCCCTACGATGCAGCGGGGGACCTGTTCCTTGTGAACAGACCCGCCTAAGTCCTCGGCTACTCCGAACGCTGACCTATAGATATAAGGGAGGGGTCCCTACAAGAACTAAGGACTGGGATATAGTTGGACACCTCCTAGCAGAAATTGTAGCAGAGCAAAGACAAACAAACAAACAGAAGTACTAGTGGTCAAAAGACCAAGCAAACTACAGAGTAAGGTACAAGGCACCTGGCTAGCTTAAGAGTAAATGTAACACTGAAGTCCTGCAAGGCCAGGAGGGCGGAGCTGGATTATATAGGCAAAAAGTCATGTGACCAGCAAAATAGAAAAAACTAACAGGAGGGTTCTAACAGTACCCCCTCTTCAATGAGGATCCTCCGGATCTTCCAGGCCCAGGTCTATCAGGAAACCTCCTGTGAAACGCTCCGACAAGTCTAGGAGCAGAGACATCATCCGCCCTTACCCAGGAGTTATCCTCGGGACCGAAACCCTTCCAAGCGACGAGATACTGCAATCTCCCTCTATGCCATCTAGAATTAAGAATGCGAGAAATTTCATATTCACCTTCTTCCTCCACCGGAGGAACAGAGACAGTGGCGTCCCTATCAGAAACATCAGCTTTTTTCAATAAGGAAACATGAAACACCGGATTAATCTTCCAGGAGGTAGGAACCTCCAACCTAACAGCAGATTGGTTAACTACCTGAAGCACCTTAAACGGACCTACAAACTTCGGGCCCAATTTCTTAGAAGGAATCCTCAACCGCAGATTCCTAGAGGACAACCAAACCATGTCACCAACAGTAAACAAAACCTCTTGACGTTTCCTGTCAAAGTACCTCTTGGATTTTTTGTTGGCCTCTTGAAGGTTACGACGTACATCAGTCCAAACTCTCTCCAAATCATCGGAAAAATTCTCCTCCTCCGGCACAGCCGATACCAATTTGGAGAATGACCCAAACGACGGATGTCTCCCAGTACAACAAAAAAAAGGAGAACACCCAGCAGAAGAGGATGTATGGTTGTTAAGACCAAATTCAGCCAGTGGCAGAAACTCAGACCACCCCTCTTGATTGTCAGCCACAAAACAACGCAAAAACTGTTCAACATCCTGGTTCTTTCTTTCTGTCTGTCCATTAGACTCAGGATGATAACCAGACGAAAATGACAAATGGACTCCCAACCTGTCACAAAAGGCACGCCAAAAACGAGCCACGAACTGAGGTCCCCTATCGGAAACAATGTCGGAAGGAACGCCATGGAGCCTGACAATTTCTTTAACAAAAGCCTTAGCGAGTGTCCTGGAGCAGGGCAGTTTGATGAAGGGAACCAAGTGACACATCTTGCTAAAACGGTCCACGACCACCCAGATAACAGTGAAACCCTCAGAGGCAGGAAGGTCAGTAATAAAATCCATAGCAAGATGCATCCAAGGAGCACTAGGAACCTCCAGAGGGCAAAGCAACCCCGCAGCAGGAGCATGTGAAGACTTAGATCTAGCACACACAGTACATTGACGCACCCACTTAATGACTTCCTTCTGCCACCCAGGCCACCAAAAACTGCGACCTACAAGTCTCTTAGTCTCCGAAATTCCTGGATGACCTGCCAACCGAGACTTATGACACTCCACAAACAAATCTCTCATAAAGTTCCTAGGCACAAACAACCTTCCATGGGGAGTGTTAGATGGGGCATCCTCCTGGGCTTTCAGAATCCCATCATCCAAAACGGAGTCCAATGCTGCTATCACAACACCTTCCTGTAAAATGCTCTCCTCCTCCTCGGTACCAACCATGGGAGAAAAACTGCGAGATAAAGCATCAGCTTTTACATTCTTGGTACACGGAATGTAAGTAACAGAAAAATTAAACCGCAAAAAAAAAAGTGCCCACCTAGCTTGACGGGCATTCAAGCGCTTGGCAGCATCAAGATAGATCAGATTCTTACGATCAGTAAAAACCTGAATGGTAAATTTAGCACCTTCCAAGAGATGACGCCAATGTTCAAATGCGAGTTTAATCGCCAGCAATTCCCGATTACCAACATCGTAATTAAGTTCGGTCTCAGAAAATTTTTTTGAAAAAAAAAGCACAGGGATGTACTCCATCCTTGTTTTCCTGAGACAAAACAGCACCGACCCCCACCGAAGAAGCATCAACCTCGACCAAAAAAGGCTTGGTCTCATCAGGCTGCATAAGGATGGGGGCAGAACTGAACCTCTCCTTGAGATACACAAAAGCTTCAATGGCCTCAGTAGTCCACTGAACCGTATTCGCACCTTTCCTGGTGAGATCGGTCAGCGGCTTAACAATTATAGAAAAATTCTTAATGAATTTTCTGCAATAATTGGCGAAACCCCAAAATCTCTGTATTGGTTTCAAACTAATAGGCCTAGGCCATTCCTGCACCGCCTGAACCTTCACCGGATCCATCTCAAAGCCCTCACTGGAGATAATGTAGCCCAAAAAACTAATTCTCTGCACAGCGAACTCACATTTCTCCAGCTTAGCAAAAAGTGAATTGTCGCTTAACAACTGCAATACCTCACGTGCGCTCTGCCAATGAGACTCCAGATCCGGCGCAAAAATCAAAATGTCATCCAAATACAACACCACATTCTTACCGATCAACGGTCTTAGGATGTCATTAATAAGGTTCTGAAAAAAAGCTGGTGCGTTGGTAAGACCAAAGGGCATAACCAGATTCTCAAAATGACCCACTGGAGTGTTAAAAGCAGTTTTCCACTCATCACCTTCCTTCATACGTAACAAATTGTATGCCCCCCGGAGATCAATCTTAGAGAACCACTTGGCCCCCACTAACTGGTTGAACAAGTCAGGAATTAATGGCAGTGGGTAGGAATTGCGTACTGTAATTTTATTAATTTCGCGAAAGTCCAGACATGGACGTAAACCGCCGTCCTTTTTTTTTCCAAAAAAAAATCCAACAACCACAGGTGACTTAGAAGGTCTAATGTGACCGGCGGCCAAGCTTGTCTGTATGTATTCCTCCAAGGCCTTTCTCTCAGGGATAGTAAGATTAAATAAGCGACTCTTGGGAAGAGTTGCTCCAGGGACAAACTCAATAGTACAATCATAGTCCCTATGAGGAGGCAAAACTTGCAACTCCTCCTCTGAAAAAACCTTCCAAAAATCCTGAATAGGTACAGGTAATTCCCCTCTTTCCACAGCAGCAATGCGACCGTTACAACATCTATCATAACACTTAGGACTCCAAGACTTAATTTCATTGGTAGACCAGTCCAGTACAGGATTGTGCAATTTTAACCAAGGTAACCCCAAAACCACTGGAGCAGGCAAATTATTTAACCGGTTCCCGACCGCCCACTGTAGATAAACGTCGGCGCTTGCTGGGCTCTGTGCAGCGCCGACGTTTAAAAACGGTGGGTGGTCTCGCAGCGCTCAGGACCCCCAGGGTCCTGCAAGCGCTGCGATTCCGGTGCAGAGCGTTAGCTCTGACAGGGGACATCATCGGGACCTGATTGGATCAGGTCCCAGTGATGTTAACCCTTTGCTATGTTCTATATGCCGCAATCTATAGTGATCGCGGCATATAGAAGATAAACAGAGGAGAGGGGGTCGTCTTACTTACCTCTCCGACGACCCCTGATACCTTCCAGGACCTGGGGTAGCTATGGCAGCTGGAGGTCACATGACCACCTCCAGATCTGCCATATATGGTGTCCTGCCTGGCTCAGCCTGCAGCTGAAGCCTGGCAGGAGACACGGTGTGAAACAGTCAGCAAAGATCTCATGTAATGTAATACATGTCTATTACATTACATGAGATCAGTGATCAGAAAAATAAAAATTAATGTCCCATACAGGGACTAAGTAAAAATGTAAAAAAAAGTTAAAAAAAAGTTTTTAAACTGTTAAAAAAAAAATCACAAAATAAATCAAAAATAAATAAAATATTAAACCAATAAATCCGTATATTTTTACAAAACCAAAAAAAGTACACATATTTGGTATCACCGCGTCTGAAACAACCCAAGCTATAAAAGTGTCACACTAATTAACTCCTTCTGTGCACACCGTAATAAAAATAAATAAAAAACGGGGCAAAAAAATATGCTTTTTCATCATATCGCCAAACAAAAAGTGGAAAAAAATGCGATCAAAAAGCAAAATAGAAATAAAAATGGTACTGCTGAAAACGTCATCTTGTTCCGCAAAAAAAAAGCCGCCATACAGCTCCATCAGCCGAAAAATAAAAAAGTTATAGCGCTCAGAATAAAGCAATGCAAAAAAAATATTTTTTTCTATAAAATTGTTTTATTGTGTAAAAGCGCCAAAAAATAAAAAAAATACAGTAAGTGTAGCATCGCTGTAAATGTACTGACCCGAAGAATAACGCTGCCTGATCACTTTTACCACACGCAGAACGGCATAAAAAAAAACCCTCAAAAAACAATTCCTGAATTGTTGGTTTTTGTTAATTTTACCTCCCAAAAAACGGAATAGAAAGCGATCAAAAAATGTCACGTACCCAAAAATGGTACCAATAAAAATGTCAACTCGTCCCGCAAAAAACAAGCCATCACATGACTCTGTCAGCCAAAATATGGAAAAATTATAGCTCTCAGAATATGGTGATGCAAAAACTAGATTTTGCCAAAAAAAGCGTCCTTTAGTCTGTGACAGCTGTCAATCATAAAAACCCGATATGATTCTGGTATCGCTGTAATCACACCGACCCGAAGAATAAAGTAATCTAATCAGTTATATCACACGTGGAAAGGAGTAAAAAATAAATAAAACCAATTCTTCACCGGCTACTGATTTGTTTATTATGTCTCCCAAAGATCGCAGTAAGGCTCTGCCCACATTTATCCTGCGCTCTGCGCTGAGCGCTTACACAAGAGTTTCCGTGTAAATCTCTGAAATACGTGATTCAGACAAAACCCATGACGGAAGATTCCCTCTAATGAGGCAGATATAGGCCACTGTGGATGCCGTCTGGCCTGGGATCCCACGGTGTCATTTGTTTTAGGTGTGCATAAAAGTGCGGTTGGCCACAGTTTTGTGCACTTCTGAAAAAAAGGACACCGCTAAACAGAGGCCAGACGGAGTCCAGAGTAACTCTGCTGCCTCATTATAGTGAATGGATCCCGCAGGGGTTTCATCTGAATTACATCATTTGGAAATTTAGATGGAAACCCCGATGTAAGTGCTCAGCCTAGAGCGCCGGATAAATGTTACGTAAAATGTTCCCAATAAAAGCTTCAACTCAGTCCTCAAAAAAAGCTAGTCCCCACTCAGGTCCGTCATCTGTTAAAAATATAAGGGACTTCCAAGTTACTGGTAGCAGAAAGGCTCTGGAAAAGCGAAATGGCCCTTGCCCCCCAAAAGAAATTCAGAAAATGTTGTGCTCCCAAATTCAAATGCCTATTCTACAATAATTTGTTCTCCAATTGTCAAATAGCACTCCGTCCCCCCAGATCTCGCCGTATGGCTGAGCGGTACAATACAGCCACATATGGGGTATTGCCACTTTTAGTAGAAATTGTGTGACACATTTCGGCACCATTTTTACCCATTGCCCTGTGTGAAAATGTAAAATCTGAGGGTAAAACATTTTTTGTGGTAAAAATATAATTATGCTTTTTTCACTGCCCAATGGTATAAATTTAAAAATTAAAAAATACTCACTGCTTCCCTAGATGAATTCCTTGAGAGATGTAGTTTACAAAATGGGGTCACTTGTGGGGGTTTCTGCTGTTTAGGCATGTCAGCGACTCTTCAAATGTGACATGGTGTCTGCCACCTATCCCAGCCAACATAGCGCTCCTTTCTCTTCCGAACCCTGCCGTACACCAAAGCAGTGCTTTTCCCCCACATAGGGGGTATCGGTGTACTCAGGAGAAATTGCACAACAAATTTCATGGTGCAATTTATCCTGTTACCCTTATGATAATGCAAAATTAGGGAATGAAAAACATTTTTTGTGGGAAAAATGTGAAAATTGTATTTTTACGGCTCAATATTATAAACTTCTGTGAAGCACTTGGGGTGCAAGGTGCTCACCACACATCTAGATAAGTTTCCTAAGGGGTCTAGTTTCCAAAATGGTGGCACTTGTGGGGGGTTTCCACTGTTTAGGCACATTAGGGGCCCCCCAAATGCGACATGGCGTCTGCTAATTATTCAAACAAATTTTCCATTCAAAAAGTCAAATGGCGCTCCTTCCCTTTCAAACCCTGCCATGCGCCCAAACAGTAATTTGCCTCCACATATGGGGTATCGGCGTGTTCAGGAGAAATTGCACAACGAATTTCATGGTGCAATTTATCCTATTACCCTTATGATAATGCAAAATTAAGGGATGAAAAACGGTTTTGTGGGAAAAATGTGAAAATTTTATTTTTACAGCTCAATATTATAAACTTCTGTGAAGCACCTTGGGGTTCAAGGTGCTCACCACACATCTAGGTAAGTTCCCTAAGGGGTCTAGTATCCAAAATGGTGTCACTTGTGGGGGGTTTCCACTGTTTAGGCACATCAGGGGCTCCCCAAATGCAACATGGCGTCCGCTAATTATTCAAACAAATTTTACATTCAAAAAGTCAAATGGAGCTCCTTCCCTTTCAAACCCTGCCGTGCGCCCAAACAGTGGTTTGCCTCCACATATGGGGTATTGGCGTGTTCAGGAGAAACTGCACAATAAATTTCATGATGCAATTTATCCTATTACCCTTATGATAATGCAAAATTAAGGGATATAAAACGTTTTTGTGGGAAAAATGTGAAAATTTTATTTTTACAGCTCAATATTATAAACTTCTGTGAAGCACCTTGGGGTTCAAGGTGCTCACCTCACATCTAGATATGTTCCCTAAGGGGTCTAGTTTCCAAAATGGTGTCACTTGTGGGAGGTTTCTACTGTTTAGGAACATCAGGGGCTCTCCAAACGCAACATGGCGTCTGCTAATTATTCAGACAAATTTTACATTCAAAAAGTCTAATGGCGCTCCTTCCCTTCCGAGCCCTGCAGTGCGCCCAAACAGTGGTTTTCCCTCACATATGGGGTATCAGCGCGCTCAAGAGAAATTGCACAAAAAATTTTGGGGTCCATTTTTTCCTGTTACCCCTGTGAAAATAAAAAAAATTAGGTCTAAAGTAACATTTTTGTGAAAAAAGTTAAATGTTAATTTTTTTCTTCCACATTCCAAAAATTCCTGTGAAGCACCTGAAGGGTTAATAAAGTTCTTGAATGTGGTTTTGAGCACCTTGAGGGGTGCAGTTTTTAGAATGGTGTCACTTTTGGGTATTTTCTGTCATAAAGACCCCTCAAAGTGACTTCAAATATGATATGGTCCCTAAAAAAATGTTTTTGTAAATTTTGTTGGAAAAATGAGAAATCGCTAGTCAACTTTTAACCCTTATAGCTCCCTAACAAAAAAAAAATTTTGGTTCCAAAATTGTGCTGATGTAAAGTAGACATGTGGGAAATGTTATTTATTAACTATTTTGTGTGACACATCTCTCTGATTTAAGGGCATGAAAATTCAAAGTTTGAAAATTGCAAAATTTTCAAAATTTTTGCCAAATTTCCGATTTTTTCACAAATAAACGCAAGTGATATCAAAGAAATTTTACCACTATCATGAAGTACAATATGCCACAAAAAAACAATCTCAGAATCAGGGGAATCCGTTGAAGTGTTCCAGAGTAATTACTTCATAAAGTGACAGTGGTCAGAATTGAAAAAATTGGCCCGGTCACGAAGGGAAAAACAGGCTCTGGAGCGAAGTGGTTAAAACATTATCTTTCTTATTATTCTAACATTTGGCAAATATTAAAAATGATGGTAATCCTAATTGACCTAAAACGGGAAAGGTTTATTCTTATTTCATGTCAGATTTTGAGAAAAACATGCATATGTGTCTTTTTATATAGTGTATGTAAACTTCTGGTTTCAACTGTATATATGTATATATGTGCACATCTCATTGCTATAGCAAATCAGTGGGAGTCATCAACAGTGATAAAATAATAGAAAAAAAGGAAGAAAATTGAATCCTTAGAGGAAAAGTAAGATGATTTGTCTAAAAAATGCCAGTGTAAGGAGGCTCGTAAGCTCCCCGGGGAGCCATTGCATGGTTTATAAGCCTCCTTACTCTGGCATTTCACTCTCCTCACTAGGATCTAAGGGGTAAAGTTTTTCCTTCTGAAGTCTCTCACACAGCTAAATCAGATCTCATGCTTTGCACTGCTGAGGGGCAACACCCCGAAACACCATGGCTGCAAATTGAGATTCTAGTTTCCCATTTATCCTAAATCATGTGGAAAGGCTTGTTAAAAGGTTGATATTGACTTTTAGGATTGCTACTTCCAATAGGTGGCACTGGAAGAGACAGTTTGCAAGTTTTGGGTAGAATTTCTCTTCAATAAAAATACTTTTTGATTACACCAGTGATTTTTTTCCTTTCTTACAGACTGGACCAGTCATTGGGGAAGCCCTCACTGTTTCTTTCTGGATAGATTCCACTTCCTACCACTATGAAATGGAATAAATGCTATGTTTTAGAGAAATTAACAATAGTAATGGTAATAATCTGACACCATATGATAGCAAATCAAAGCAACATGCCGTCATTTGTAACAATGGGAAAGCCTTTTTTTTAAGAGGTTGTCCAGAATAAGGATGCCATATTTCATCGCTTTGTGGAAAAATAGGTAAATCGTTTCTCATGTTATATTCTCTGAACTGTAAATCGTAAACGGCTTCACAAATTTGGTTGAATGCCAGTGGACCCAAAAAAATGCTAATTTCTAATAGTAAATTTAAAAATGACTTTTTTTTACTTTTATTTATTTCCAGATAAAGTGAAAGATCGAGGCTCTAATACAATTGGGTCAAGATTGAACCGTGTCGAGGACAAGGTAAGAAAATAAGATAAAACCATATATATTTATATTATGCACAGCTACTACTTACACATACACACATGGAGTACAGGATATACAGACAATTACCACATACTACATACAGAATATTCCTCACTCTCTGAAAAAGTGTAAAATACATAATGGTGCATCCAGACACCAATTCTACAGCGCTGCTCATACACTGCAAAGAGTCTAAATACCTGTGGTCATCTGTGACTTGCACAGACAAGTTAAGGTGGCCACACACAATAACTGAACGTTGATTGCTGGTTCGGCCGTCCACTACCTCTCCCAACTCTCATACACGAGAAGGTTTGGCTTGGTTAAATGTTCATGTGTTTTCAAAGTGGAGAACTGTGAAAATCACTGCCAAACGGCTCTGGCAGCAGCTTATCACCTGAATAACAAAAGGGTCGGGCATTAAGGGTCAGGCAGTTTGAATTTTACCTCCTCTGACCTCATCTGTCAGGGAAGAGTCTGGATGTCCCCTTAGACTATTAGCTTAGTCTATTGTGTATGGAGGCTTAAAGGGGTTTTCCATTACTCAGACAACTACATCTCAATCCATATGTGTGTCCCCCAGTAAAATAATAACACCTATACTCACCTCCAGTGCCAGCACTATTCCAGTGGTGTCTGCACTGGCTCTCCTGGGGATTGCGTGTGTCATGGGTGTGTCAGAAGTGACAGACAGTCATCCTGCAGTTGGTTGCAGGAGATCTCTTCATTTGGCGTTACAGCCAACTTCTTAGAATATGTATCTCTAGGACCCAGGGGCTGGCTTCCTCGGGCTAATTAACACCCTGGCCTGGATGTATAAATACCTGTTGTGAGCCAGAGGGAGGTGCCAGCGATATTCATTGCCCCTTGTGAAGGCTTGAGCAAGAGCAGTACTTCTATCTCTCTGGTGCTAGAGAACGTGTGCGCATTTGTCTGGAGTCGAGTAAAGCTAAGCGATTTTCCCTTGTTTGTCCCCCCTTGTTGTCTTTAGTGTTCAGTGGGGATCAACTAGTGCTCATCCTTTCTGTTCCCTAGCCTGAGCCTAATGCCAGGGATAGACAGGCTGAGATATGCGTGCGGCGATTGGTGAAGAACCAATAAAAGGACATTAGTGGAGACAGGGTGACACTAGATCAGCCTAGGAGTTCTCCACTCCCCACTTTCCCTAGTCTGGGTTCCCTTTCCGTTTTCCCTTTGTGTTGCACTTAGTCTTTCCCACACCTTGCGTGACAGCATGACATTATGTCTCATGATTCCTAGGGGCAATCAGTGCTGACTTTACTCTCCCCGCCTTTGGCCAACTTGCATACATCCAGAGGAAGTGAGAGATGTTGCTGCTCTTACTTCCTCCGGATGTACAGGTATGTGCTATAACTGGAGGCAGGAAGAGTGAAGCCAGCGCTGATTGGCAGCAGGGATCACTTGACATAACAATGTCACGTGATCCCAAGGAGAGCCAATGCCGACACGGCTGGAACACTGGAAGGGAGTATAGGTGTTATTATTTTACTGAGGGCAAAAATATATATATGGAGAAGGAGATGTCCGAGTAGTAGAAAACCCCTTTAAGTGTTGGCTACTACTTTCATGGATGTGGACAGAAAGCTCTTTCTGAGTTCATTAAGTAGTTCAATCTGACAAAGGTTTCCAATAGAGTTGGTGCGAGTCAATTCGCAGGACCCAGTCCATCAGCCACATCCATAATCTGTGACGGCTGCATCGGAGCCCTGAGAACCACCTCCTACATCCCGGCATCCACAGCTGTTCTACTGATTAGCCGGCCTGATGCAATGTCACATATGCATCATGCTGTAACCATAAAGATGCAGCTAATCAGAAGAGAAGCAGGGAATCTTGGAAGGTAGAAGGCAGGTCTTGAGGCTCCTGTCCAGCATCCAAAGATTACTGACGTGGCTGATGGACCCAGTGCTGCGAAAAGAATCGCACCAACTATAGTTTTCAATTAAAACAACAATGTCTAAATGGCTAACCAATATTGCATTAAAGGATCTATCTACTTTATTTCTCCCCAAAACTGTGCCTCTCTTGTCCATGGGGTGTGTCTGGTATTGCAACTCAGTGCCCCATTGATTTGGTTAGGGATAAGCTACAATATCAGGCAGCGCTCATGGGTAGTGTGAAATGTGTATGGAGTGTGGTCTGTATCTATGCTATTTTCTTTGTTTGAATTTTTTTTTATATATTTGTAGGTAACTCAAATGGATCATAAACTCAATCTCATAACCGATATGATTCACCACCTGATAGCAAACCAACAAAGCGGTCAGTCTACCAACAGAACACCGCACCGGAGCAACTCTCTGAACGACGGGAGCAGCCTCTCCAGTACTCTGCCTACCTACCAACAGTTACAGTGCCAAGACGAGACCAAGATAATGCATCTTGATGAACAAACACAAACTAGTTCTTCTACTGTCCTCAATGCAGATATTCATTATTTTAATGAATGCATTTATAAGCAGAAAGTAAAATGAATGATGAAATTAGACTGAGTATCGAGTAAGTGTGTAACACTGTAAAGGACGTCTTGTCTATTCTCTGTAGATCCTATCAGGGTTCATTGAAGGTTTCTTAGAGGAAGGGACATGGAACATATGTGTATTGCTCCATGTAGAAACATGCAAGAAAGCATCTGATACATTGATGAATCCTTTCTCAGGAAGATTGTAGCTCATCGGCCTGTGGGATCGTAAATCGCTACGGGTCGTGCTGTAAAACTGGCAATACAACTGAACAATTACCCTGATTTTTTTTATTGTATTAAAATACACTTTTTACATTGATTTTCAATTTTTGGGGGGCCTAAAATGAAAATTCATTTGAGAAAAATAGAAATAAATATTGTACTGTAGAAAATTACAATTCTTTTTTTTTACAATGTATTTTTGGTAAAAATGGTATTAAAGAGTTAATTTTTCTTTATGATTTCTGATCACAATTTTTTTTTCTGGAATATTTTTTGACATCTGATCAAATGTATTGTATTTTCTCAAAAATGTTGATATTTGCACATTGATTGGTTTAAAGCAGTGATGGCGAATCTTTTAGAGACCGAGTGCCCAAACTGCAATCCAAAACCCACTTATTTATCGCCAAGTGCCAACACGGCAATTTATCCTAAATATTGAGGTTTTACTGATACAAACAACTGATACAAAGAGCAGGCGAGGGCAGCATAGAGCAGCCACAGACAGGAGCAGGGGTAAGAGACTGCAGAAATAAAGAATGTGCTTACCCACATCCTGGTATATATGCTGGCCCTCCCCTCAATCCTGGTATATATGCTGGCCCTCCCCTCAATCCTGGTATATGTGCTGGCCCTCCCCTCAATCCTGGTATATATGCTGCCCCCCCCTCAATCCTGGTATATATGCTGGCCCTCCCCTCAATCCTGGTATATATGCTGGCCCTCCCTTCAATCCTGGTATATATGCTGGCCCTCCCCTCAATCCTGGTATATATGCTGGCCCTCCCCTCAATCCTGGTATATATGCTGGCCCTCCCCTCAATCCTGGTATATATGCTGGCCCTCCCCTCAATCCTGGTATATATGCTGGCCCTCCCCTCAATCCTGGTATATATGCTGGCCCTCCCCTCAATCCTGGTATATATGCTGGCCCTCCCCTCAATCCTGGTATATATGCTGCCCCCCCTCAATCCTGGTATATATGCTGGCACTCCCCTCAATCCTGGTATATATGCTGGCCCTCCCTTCAATCCTGGTATATATGCTGGCCCTCCCCTCAATCCTGGTATATATGCTGGCCCTCCCTTCAATCCTGGTATATATGCTGGCCCTCTCTTCAATCCTGGTATATATGCTGGCCCTCTCCTCAATCCTGGTATATATGCTGGCCCTCCCCTCAATCCTGGTATATATGCTGGCCCTCCCCTCAATCCTGGTATATATGCTGGCCCTCCCTTCAATCCTGGTATATATGCTGCCCCTCCCCTCAATCCTGGTATATATGCTGCCCCTCCCCTCAATCCTGGTATATATGCTGCCCCCCCTCAATCCTGGTATATATGCTGGCCCTCCCCTCAATCCTGGTATATATGGTGGGCCTCCCCTCAATCCTGGTATATATTCTGGCCCTCCCTTCAATCCTGGTATATATGCTGGCCCTCCCCTGAATCCTGGTATATATGCTGGCCCTCCCTTCAATCCTGGTATATATGCTGGCCCTCCCCTCAATCCTGGTATATATGCTGGCCCTCCCTTCAATCCTGGTATATATGCTGGCCCTCCCTTCAATCCTGGTATATATGCTGGCCCTCCCTTCAATCCTGGTATATATGCTGGCCCTCTCTTCAATCCTGGTATATATGCTGGCCCTCTCCTCAATCCTGGTATATATGCTACCCCCCCTCAATCCTGGTATATATTCTGGCCCTCCCCTCAATCCTGGTATATATGGTGGGCCTCCCCTCAATCCTGGTATATATGCTGGCCCTCCCTTCAATCCTGGTATATATGCTGGCCCTCCCCTCAATCCTGGTATAAATGCTGGCCCTCCCCTCAATCCTGGTATATATGCTGGCCCTCCCTTCAATCCTGGTATATATGCTGGCCCTCCCCTCAATCCTGGTATATATGCTGGCCCTCCCTTCAATCCTGGTATATATGCTGGCCCTCTCTTCAATCCTGGTATATATGCTGGCCGTCCCCTCAATCCTGGTGTATATGCTGGCCCTCCCCTCAATCCTGGTATATATGCTGGCCCTCCCCTCAATCCTGGTATATATGCTGGCCCTCCCTTCAATCCTGGTATATATGCTGGCCCTCTCCTCAATCCTGGTATATATGCTGGCCCTCCCCTCAATCCTGGTATAAATGCTGGCCCTCCCCTCAATCCTGGTATATATGCTGCCCTCCCCTCAATCCTGGTATATATGCTGGCCCTCCCCTCAATCCTGGTATATATGCTGGCCCTCCCCTCAATCCTGGTATATATGCTGGCCCTCCCTTCAATCCTGGTATATATTCTGGCCCTCCCCTCAATCCTGGTATATATGCTCCTCTCCCCCCCCCCCCCAGCCATTGTGCATCCCATATTAAAAAAAAAAAAAAAAACATAATAAACCCTCCTTCTCACCTTCCTTCTTCTCCCGCGCAGCGTCCTCTCCTGTAGTTGGCACATCTAGCTGAAGTGTATTGCCGCGCACGTACTAGCCAGGTCCGTGCGCGCTGCAGTACACGCTGCCGGCCAATCAGAGGCCAGCGGCCGCTGGCCTCTGACTGGCCAGCCGACGTCATGCTGGCCTCTGATTTGCCGGCAGCCGCTTCTGATTGTCCGGAAGTCGCTAGCCTCTGATTGGCCGGCCAACGTCATGCTGGCCTCTGATTGGCCGGCAGCCGCTGGCCTCTGATTGGCCGGCAGCATGTATTGCAGCGCACGGGCCTGGCAAGTTCGTGCGCTGCAATACACTTCAGCTCGATGTGTTTCCGTCCGAGAGAGATCGCACATCTAGCTGCAGTAGCGGAGCTGGTGCCGGCACTCGGCGGCTCAGAGTTCTCCCCGCCGGCCCGATCCAGTAGCGCTAGTGCTGCGGCCATGGTGCCCCCCAGGAGTGCTCTGCTGCCCCCTCTGCACGCTGCCATAGGTTCCCAGCACTGGTGTAAAGCATTTCTTCTTCTACAGCTGACGACCCAAAATTGGTGATTTTCTGAAAAAAAAAAAAAAAAGGCCAGTCTGCATTATATATGGTGGAAGTGAGAATGTATCATCTGGATAAGGGGGTGGTCTTCACAGAGGGGTCTATGGAGAGATGTCACTTTATAAGGAGCACATAGCATGGAATACTGGGGGGAAGCCTTCTGGCTCCTTATGTTGCTCCAGTCCGGAATGCTCCACTATGGTCCATCCTTCTATAGTTCTTCTCTTACACTTTCTGCTGGTCGGTATATGGACGTATTCGCTCTATGCTGACAGGCACTCCCTTAGTATAGCCCATGTAATGCACAGCACCACAATGTTGTAGGTTCTGACTACTGTGTAAGAAAACACCCACCCAGAGACCGGCCATAATCTTATAGTCTGGGTGTGAATACGCTGTAGGTAGAGCTACACTTTTGTTGTGGAAATTTTGGTAATTTTATTTACCTTTTTGCATTTAGGCTATGTGCCCACGATGCAGAAATGAAGCAGAAAATTTCTGCATCTCCCTGGCAGAAAAAACGCATGCAGATTGTACATGCAGATTGTACATACGTTTTTCCTGCAGAATACATGCGGATCCACATGCGGGTTCACATGCGTTTCCGCATGCAGATTGACAAGCGCTTTCCAGGCGATTTTAGCATCACTTGGAAAGTGCTTGACAACTAGGTCACACTGTATAAATCCATGCAAACAGCATGGATTTATATAGTGTGAACCGTAAAAATGAAAACAAATAAAGCTATACTCACCCCTGATGCCCGACGTGGCTGCAGCGCTGCTTCCTGTCTGGTTCCTGGATGCCGGCATATCGCGAGACAGAGCGGTGAAGGGCCTGCGGTCACATGACTGTGACGTCACCGCAGGTCCTCAAGCGATGCCGGCATTCAGAGAGAAGCCGCCGGACAGGTGAATATAAACTTTATTTGTTTTTTTATTCTTTTTTTACAGGTACAAAGGTACAATGGTACCCAGGTCTGGAGGATTGTCTTCTCTCCTCCAGAACTGGGTACCATCCGCACATAGAGACGCATAGAAGCCGCTTGTAAAAATGTACAGTCGCGGTTTCTATGCGTCTCAATGCAAGTCAATGGCGGGAGTTCCGCTGCGCTTCTGCAAAATTAAATGACATGCTGCGGATTTTTGCATAGAACATGCGGAATCCCCTTGGGGACCATGGGGTGCGGATTACCTAGCGTTTCACAGGCGAAATTCCGCAGCATAAACGCTTGAAAAACGCTACGTGGGCACTCAGCCTTACCCGAATGAGGCTTGTGAGAAATCCTTAAATATGCAGCAGATTTCTCCTGTATGATGCTGACCAATCATAAGCAAGCAGCAACACTCAAAGAAAAGAAGAACACGCCCCCACCATAGCTCAAAGCGGGTTTCTTAGGGTATAAAGCTACGTTCTCACTATGAGTTTTTAGTGAGTTTTTACGCTGCATATTTTAGAAATAATGCAAGTAACCTATCTTAATGGGTGCAGAAATTCTGCAACATCAAAAACTCACCAAAAGCTCATCGTGGGAACCTAGCCTAAGATGTGTAATGATGGAGAGTCCTGATCTCCTGGTCTAACCTTCTGCATGATTAGAAAGCAGAGGTAACAGCTCTTAGACAAGAAAGGAGCCGCACAGCTGAGTTTCTCTGTGTCACATTACAAACCCTTTTATTGACTCTCCTGATTATGGAGTGTGCCAGTATCACACTTATGTCTTCTGTGCTCAAGCAACTTGTATTCTTTCTGCAGTGATATTAGGCTGTTATTACACCTCACACAGGAGCAGTGTGTTCTGGGTTACTTCTATGGTGAAATGCAATGACGGTCTGCTCTAATCTCACTGCAGAATGAGTACAAGTTGAGCACAACGGATCTAAGTGTGATACTGACACTGTGCTCTCATTTCTGGACAGGCAGTTTGGGATAGGCGCATAACAGCAGAGGTGAGAGTGCCATAAGAGGAGGAAAGCTGTTAGAAAGGTTTGTAATGTTGCACAGCTAAACTCTCTTGTGCTGCCCCTTCACCCACAGAGACCTTAACTGAAAGGTATTAGTCAGTTGTGTGCTCTAATCATGCAGGAGGTTAGCCCAGGAGACCAGGTCTGTATCCTTACATCTTAGACACTGAGAAATCTGCTCTAAGCTATGGTGGGGATGTGATCATCTTTCTTTTCAGTGTTGTCGTCTGCTTATAATTGGTCAGCATCATGCAGAGAGAAGAATTTCGCACCCCCAGTAAAAACTCTGATAACATCTACTTGGACTTAATTTTTTTTAACTCATTAGGCGCCAAATACTTTCATTGCTAATATCTCTGCAAATGAAAGATAAAATAGAAAGAGCATGGATGAGATACCAGGACACTGTGTGTGGCACTTTATTATTATTATTTATTATTCTAGCTCCATTTATTCCATGGTGCTTTACATGTGAAAAAGGGGGTATACATAGCAAACACAATTGCAAAAATCTTGAACAAAAACGCAATGGCAAACTGGTACTGGAGGAGAGAGAACCCTACCTGCGATGTCTCACAATCTTCAAGGGATGGGTGAGGATACAGTAGGTGAGGGTAGAGCTGGCCATGCAGCGGTGTGGTGGAGCAATGATTACTGCAGGTTGTAGGCTTTTCGGAAGAGGTGGGTTTTCAGGTTCCTTTAGAAGGTTTCCACGGTAGGCGAGAGTCTGATGTTTTGGGGTAGAGAGTTCTAGAGTAGGGGGGATGCACGGGAGAAATCTTGTATGCAATTGTGAGAAGAAACGATAAGAGGGGAGTAGAGAAGGAGATCTTGTGAGGATCGTAGGTTGCGTGTAGGTGTGTACCGGGAGACTAGGTCACAGATGTATGGAGGAGACAGGTAGTGGATGGCTTGGTATGCCACGGTTAGGGTTTTGAACTGGAGTCTCTGGGCAATGGGGAGTCAGTGAATGTCACGGGTGTGTCGCCACGAAGATCGTCACGATTACACAGCCTGACTTCTCACAGCTGACTTTTTGGTGCTTTGTGTTTTCGGCAGTGAGGGAGTTAATTCTCTCTCTCTCTGTGCTAGACGAGGTCCAGCCTCGCCCAGCTGCAATCAATGCTGCTGTAGTGAGTCTCCTTCAAATACCTGCTGGTCTGTTTGGGAAGTGTCGGTGAAAGCATTTCATACAGACTTACAGAGCGGATCGTGGTATTTGGAGTTTCTGAGATAAGTGTATTTGGAGTGTTTTTTCCCTTCCTCGCTTTATCATTTATCTCCTTTCCCGTTGGTGTTCCCTCTGTTGTAGTTGTGTAGTTTTTGTATGCAAGGTGGTTTTGGTTTTTCCCTTGTACTGTCTCGTTCGTCTAAGTACTGTGTGTGGGCATATTATTACTTGTCCTCTTTTGTTGTGATCGGGGTCCTTCTCAGGACTAGATTACTTAGGTGCAGGGATCCTCAGGAGGTAGGGGTTACGCTGGCGGCCTGGACCTCTGTACCTTTAACAGTACCTCCAGGTTGAGGGATTAGTCAGGGCCCCAGCTTAGGGTCAGCTTAGGCCCCCTACCTCCAGTATACAGAGACAGCGTGACATTTTCACCGACCCACTTAGTTTTTCTCCAGCTACCATGGATCCAGTAGCCGGTCTAGCTCGGCAGTTGCAGAGTTTGTCCATGGAGCTGGCGGACGTTAGGTCCAAGGTTTTGCATCCTCTGGAGCAAGCCGGACCAGAACCTAAAGTAGCTCTCCCTGACAGGTTCACTGGGGGGCGGGACAAGTTTTTTGTTTTCCGGGAGGCATGCAAATTGTACTTTCGGCTGCGGCCTCGGTCATCGGGGAGTGAAGAACAAAGGGTGGGAATTGTCATCTCGCTCCTACAAGGGGACCCACAATCTTGGGCGTTCTCTCTTCCCCCGGGCTCCCCGGCTCTCCAGTCAGTGGATAGGTTTTTCGCTGCTCTGGGACTCGTATATGATGACCCAGATCGGATCTCCCTTGCTGAGTCTAAGTTACGTAGGATCCAGCAGGGAGATCGTCCGGCGGAGGAATTCTGTTCGGAGTTCCGTAGGTGGGCCACGGACACCCAGTGGAATGACCCGGCTCTTAGGAGCCAGTTTTGTCAAGGTTTATCCGACAAATTACAGGATGTGTTGGCACAGTATGACTCTCCCGCGTCACTGGAAGCCGCTATGGCCCTGGCTATTCGCGTTGACAGACGGCTTCGGGAGAGGTGCGGGATAACTCGACCCCCTGTGATGACTCCACCTCCTACAAGGTCCCCTCATATGGTGGTTCCCCTGGTCAGTCCAGAGGAGCCTATGCAATTAGGAGGGACATCATTTCGGGGGAGGGGACCGGTGGTGCGCCATAAGACAGGAAGGTGTTTCTTCTGCGGGAGAAAGGGACATTTTATTGGGGGGTGTCCATCCCGTCCCTTGCAGAGTGAAGAGTCGTCGGAAAACTGTTGATCCCAGGTTGTGTGGTGGACGGCAATCTGGGAGTAGGTATTTCGTCCCTAGGTTCGTCTCAGTTTCTCGTACCGGCGGAGGTGGTGGTGGGTACGAGAACTGAGAGGATATCTGTTCTTCTGGATAGTGGGGCCGGGGCTAATCTGGTTGATGCTCGGTTTGCCCGGGTTCAAGGTATGCGATTGAGTGAGTTGGCTAAACCCATCCCCATATTCTCGATCGATGCCAGGCCTCTCGGTCAGGGAAGTTTTTTGCAAGCTGTGCATGACGTAAAACTTCAAGTGGGGGCGATACATAAAGAACTGTTGTCTTGCTACGTGTTGGAGGGTCTTCCCACTCCTATAGTGTTGGGCCTTCCTTGGTTAACTAAGCATAACCCGGTTATTAATTGGCAAACCAGAGAGATAAGCCAATGGAGTAAATTCTGTAATAAAAACTGCATGAACACGGTCATCGGTGCGGTTACTCCTTGGGTCTTACCTCCATTTCTGGCGGACTTTGAGGATGTATTCTCGGAGAAAGGGTGTCAGGAACTACCTCCTCATCGCGAGTATGACTGTTCTGTAAAACTGCTCCCTGAGGCCAAGTTACCTAAAGCTAGGTTGTATAACCTTTCTGGTCCTGAGAGGCAGGCCATGAAGGATTATATTTCAGAAAGTCTGGCTAAGGGGCATATTAGACCTTCATCTTCACCGGTGGCTGCGGGGTTCTTCTTTGTTAAGAAGAAAGATGGAGGCCTACGCCCTTGCCTGGATTTCCGTGAACTTAATCGGATTACGGTCCGAGATCCGTATCCACTCCCACTTATTCCCGATCTCTTTAATCAGATCGTGGGCGCCAAATGGTTCTCTAAGTTGGATCTCGGGGGGGCGTACAATCTGATTAGGATGAAGGAGGGGAATGAGTGGAAGACGGCGTTTAACACTCCGGAGGGGCATTATGAGAACCTTGTCATGCCATTCGGTCTGACTAATGCCCCGGCGGTGTTCCAACACTTTGTTAATGACATTTTTCGCCGCCTGGTGGGACAGTTTGTTGTCATATATCTGGATGATATCTTAATTTACTCGCCGGATCTGGTGTCTCATCAGGAGCACGTTAGGCAGGTGTTACAGATCTTGCGGGATAATAAACTGTATGCCAAATGGGAAAAGTGTGTGTTCGCCGTACAGGAACTCCAGTTTTTAGGCTTCCTGGTTTCAGCGTCCGGTTTTCGTATGGACCCTGGGAAAGTGCGGGCAGTTCTTGAGTGGGATCGGCCAGAGAATCTTAAGGCACTACAACGTTTCCTGGGGTTTGCTAATTATTACCGGAAGTTCATTCGTAATTTCTCGTCCATGGTTAAGCCTCTCACAGACATGACTAAAAAGGGGACGGATTTTTCTAGGTGGTCTGACAAGGCTTGTCAAGCATTCTCCTGCTTGAAAAAATGTTTTGCCTCGGCACCCATACTCATTCAACCTGATGCGTCACAGCCATTCATTGTAGAGGTAGACGCTTCCGAGGTAGGGGTGGGAGCAGTATTGTCACAAGGTTCGTCCCCTGGTAAGTGGCATCCGTGCGCCTTTTTCTCTAAAAAATTGTCGTCCGCTGAGAGGAATTACGATGTCGGCAATAGGGAACTCTTGGCCATTAAGTTAGCTTTTGAGGAGTGGCGCCATTTTTTGGAGGGGGCAGTCCATCCGGTCACCGTCATCACCGATCACAAGAACCTGCTATATCTGGAGTCCGCGAAACGTCTGAATCCCAGACAAGCTAGGTGGTCATTGTTTTTTACCAGGTTTAATTTTGTCGTTACATATCGTCCTGGGTCAAAAAATGTAAAGGCGGATGCCTTATCTCGCAGTTTCCCTGGGGCCGGGAATACGGACGACCCGATTCCTATCCTTCAGGAGGGGGTGGTGGTTTCGGCAGTATGCTCTGAGCTGGAGGAGGAGGTATTGGAGGCTCAGGGGGACGCCCCTGTTGGACCTCCGGGGAGACTGTTTGTTCCAGATCAGTTGCGACAAAAGGTGATCGAGGCACACCATAACTCAGTTTTGGCAGGACACCCGGGGAGTAAAGCAACTGTGGATCTCCTCTCGCGTCGGTTTTGGTGGCCTAACTTACATAAGGAGGTGGTAACTTTTGTCGCGTCCTGTGGGGTTTGTGCGCGTTCTAAGACCTCACATACCCGTCCGTCTGGGGCCCTCTTACCTTTGAAGATCCCGGAGCGTCCTTGGACTCATCTGTCTATGGACTTTATTACGGACCTCCCTCCGTCTTCGGGTAAAACGGTCATACTCGTTGTAGTGGACAGGTTCAGCAAGATGGCACATTTTATCGCTCTTCCGGCTCTCCCTAATGCTAAAACTCTTGCGCAGGTGTTCATTGGGGAGATTGTGAGGCTTCACGGGGTACCCTCCGATGTGGTGTCTGATCGGGGGTCTCAGTTTGTGTCCAAGTTCTGGAAGGCGTTTTGTGCACGGCGGGGGATGCATTTGTCATTCTCATCGGCTTTTCACCCTCAGACCAATGGTCAGACGGAACGTATGAACCAGAGCTTGGAGACATATCTCCGGTGTTTTGTGTCAGAGAACCAGGAGGACTGGGCTTCTTTCTTACCTCTGGCAGAGTTTGCTCTTAATAATAGGCGGAGCGAGTCCACTGGTAAGTCCCCGTTTTTTGGGGCATATGGTTTTCACCCCCAGTTTTGTACTTTCAGTAGGGGGGGCTCTTCGGGGGTTCCTGAGGAGGAACGATTTTCCTCATCACTCGCTTCAGTATGGAGAGGGGTGCTGAAGAATCAGAATACTATGGGGAACCGATACAAACGTATGGCTGATAGGAGGAGAGTGTCTGGTCCGGACCTAAGTGTGAACGATCGGGTATGGTTGTCTACCAGGAATATTAAACTTAAGGTTCCCTCCTGGAAACTGGGTCCCAGGTTCATCGGGCCGTACAGAATCAGTTCTATTATTAATCCGGTGGCATTCCGTCTTGACCTCCCCCCTACGTTTAAAATTCACAACGTGTTCCACAGATCGTTGCTTAAGAGGTATGTGGCGCCGGTGGTACCGTCACCTTTACCTCCCCCTCCAGTGGTGGTCAATGGTAACTTGGAGTTCCAGGTATCAAGGGTCATCGATTCACGTTTTAATCGCCGGTCCCTTCAGTACCTGGTTCATTGGAAAGGGTATGGTCCTGAGGAGAGGATGTGGGTTCCTGCGTCGGATATTAACGCAGACCGATTAGTTCGGGCCTTCCACACGACTCACCCGGATAAACCTGACCCTGAGGGTCCGGAGGCCCCTCGTAGAAGGGGGGGTACTGTCACGGGTGTGTCGCCACGAAGATCGTCACGATTACACAGCCTGACTTCTCACAGCTGACTTTTTGGTGCTTTGTGTTTTCGGCAGTGAGGGAGTTAATTCTCTCTCTCTCTGTGCTAGACGAGGTCCAGCCTCGCCCAGCTGCAATCAATGCTGCTGTAGTGAGTCTCCTTCAAATACCTGCTGGTCTGTTTGGGAAGTGTCGGTGAAAGCATTTCATACAGACTTACAGAGCGGATCGTGGTATTTGGAGTTTCTGAGATAAGTGTATTTGGAGTGTTTTTTCCCTTCCTCGCTTTATCATTTATCTCCTTTCCCGTTGGTGTTCCCTCTGTTGTAGTTGTGTAGTTTTTGTATGCAAGGTGGTTTTGGTTTTTCCCTTGTACTGTCTCGTTCGTCTAAGTACTGTGTGTGGGCATATTATTACTTGTCCTCTTTTGTTGTGATCGGGGTCCTTCCCAGGACTAGATTACTTAGGTGCAGGGATCCTCAGGAGGTAGGGGTTACGCTGGCGGCCTGGACCTCTGTACCTTTAACAGTACCTCCAGGTTGAGGGATTAGTCAGGGCCCCAGCTTATGGTCAGCTTAGGCCCCCTACCTCCAGTATACAGAGACAGCGTGACAGTGAAGCATTTGACAGAGAGGAGAGGCCGGGGAGTAGGCAGAAGGCAGGTGGATTAGTCGGGCAGCAGAGTTTAGGATAGATTGGAGGGGTACGGGAGTGTTAGCGGGGAGGCCACAGAGCAGGAGGCTGTAGTCGAGGCGGGAGATGATGAGGGCGTGCACTAGTGTTTTTGCAGATTCATGGTTGAGGAATATGCGGATCCATGTTTTTGAGTTGGAGTCGGCAGGAGGAGGAAAGGGCTTTGATATGTGGCTTGAAGGAGAGGTTAGAGTCCAGGGTTACTCTGATGCAGCGAGCTTGTGGGACTGGGGAAAGTGGACAGCCATTGATTTTGATGGATAGGTCAGATGGGGAGGCTGAGTGAAATGGGGGAAAGATGATGAATTCTGTTTTATCCATGTTAAGTTTTAGAAATCTAGCAGAGAAGAAGGATGAGATAGCGAACAGACATTTTGGGGTTCTGGTTAGTAAGGAGGTGATATCAGGTCCAGAGAGGTAAATCTGTGTGTCGTTAGCATAGAGATGATACTGAAAGCCGTGGGACTCTATGAGCTGTCCCAGGCCGAAGGTGTAGATGGAGAAGAGCAGGGGTCCTATGACTTAACCTTGGGGAACACTGACAGATAGGATGCGAGATGAGGAGGTGGTGTGTGAGTGAGAAACACTGAAGGTTCTGTCTGTTAAGTATGAGTAGATCCAAGATTATTATGATCTGCAACATAAACTAGGGAAAGAAGGGGAGAGCTGTCCCCACAGTAAGACTAAGCTGAGTCCCTACGTTGTAGCAGGCAACCTGTTCCTTGTGAACAGACCCGCCTTCGTCCTCGGCTAGTCTGAACGGAGACCTATAGAGAAAGGAAGGGGTCCCTAAAAGAACTAAGGACTGGGACAAAAATGGGACACCTCCTAACAGAAGTTGTTGCAGAGCAAAAGAAAAACTGACAAAAGTACTAGAGGTCCAGAGGACCAAGCAAACTAGAGATAGATAGGCACAAAAGCACCTGGCTAGAAAGACAGTCTAAACAACACTGAAGTCTAGCAAGGCCAGAAGGGTGGAGCTGGAATAAATAGGAAGATGGTCACGTGACCGCAAAACACAAGATAGAAACAAAAACAAACAGGAGGGTTCTAACAGTACCCCCTCTTTTATGAGGATCCTCCGGATCCTCCAGGCCCAGGCCTATCTGGAAATCTCCTGTGGAAAGCTCTGACAAGTCTAGGGGCAGAGACATCATCCGCCTTAACCCAGGAGTTATTCCTCGGGACCGAAACCTTTCCAAGCGACGAGATACTGCAATCTCCCTCTATGCTCTCTGGATTTCAGGATACGAGAAATTTCATATTCGCCGTCTTCCACCACCGGAGGAACTGTGACAGTGGCCTCCCTATCCGATACATCAGCCTTTTTCAACAAGGAAACATGAAACACAGGATTAATCTTCCAGGAGGAGGGAACCTCCAACCTAACAGCAGACTGGTTAACCACCTGAAGCACCTTAAAAGGCCCCACAAACTTCGGACCCAATTTTTTAGAGGAAATCCTCAATCGCAGATTCTTTGAGGACAACCAAACCATGTCACCCACAGTAAACAAAACCTATTTACATTTCCTGTTAAAATACTTCTTGGCCTTTTTGTTAGCCTCTTGAAGGTTACAACGTACATTAGTCCAAACTCTCTCCAAGTCACCGGAAAAATTCTACTCCTCCGGCACCGCCGACCGCAATTTGGAGAACGAACCAAAAGACGGATGTCTCCCAGTACAACAAAAAAAGAACACCCAGCAGAGGAGGATGTATGGTTGTTAAGAGCAAATTCTGCGAGTGGCAGAAACTCAGACTACCCCTCTTGATTGTCTGCCACAAATCAACGCAAAAACTGTTCCACATCCTGGTTCTTTCTTTCAGTCTGTCCATTAGACTCAGGATGATAACCAGACGAAAATGACAAATGGACTCCCAACCTGTCACAAAAAGCACGCCAAAAGCGAGCCACAAACTGAGGTCTCCTATCAGAAACAATGTTGGTGGGAACGCCATGGTGCCTGATAATTTCCTTAACAAACGCCTTAGCGAGTGTCTTAGCGCAGGGTAGCTTAATGAATGGAACCAAATGACACATCTTGCTAAAACGGTCCACGACCACCCAGATGTCAGTGAAACCCTCGGACACAGGAAGGTCAGTAATAAAATCCATTGCCAAATGCGTCCAAGGCGCACTAGGAACCTCCAGAGGTCAAAGCAACCCCGCAGCAGGGGTATGGGAAGCCTTTGACCTAGCACACACAGTACACTGACGCACCCACTTGATGACTTCCTTCTGCCACCCGCGCCACCAAAAACTGCGACTGATAAGTCTCTTAGTCCCAGAAATTCCTGGATGACCTGCCAACCGAGACTCATGATACCCCACAAACAAATCTCTCCTAGAGGTTCTAGGCACAAACAATCTCACATGAGGAGTGTTAGATGGGGCATCCTCTTGGGCTTTCAGAATCCCTTCTTCCAAAACAGAGTCTAATGCTGCTACCACAACTCCTTCTTCTAAAATGCTCTCCTCCTCCTCGGTACCAACCATGGGGGAAAAGCTGCGAGATAAAGCATCGGCTTTAACATTCCTAGTACCAGGGATATAGGTAACAGAAAAATTAAACCGAGAAAAAAAAAGTGCCCACCTAGCTTGACGGGCATTCAAGCGTTTGGCAGCATCCAGATAGATCAAATTCTTATGATCTGTGAAAACCTGAACAGGAAATTTAGCACTTTCCAAGAAATGATGCCAATGTTCAAACGCAAGTTTAATAGCCAACAATTCCCGATTACCAACATCGTAATTAAGTTCGGTTTCTGAAAATTTTTTTGAAAAAAAATCACAGGGATGTACTCCATCCTTGTTCTCCTGAGACAAAACTGCACCGACCCCCACCGAAGAAGCATCAACCTCGACCAAAAAAGGCTTGGTCTCATCAGGCTGCATAAGGATGGGGGCAGAACTGAACCTCTCCTTGAGATACACAAAAGCTTCAATGGCCTCAGTAGTCCACTGGACCGTATTCGCACCTTTCCTGGTGAGATCAGTCAGTGGCTTAACAATTATAGAAAAATTCTTAATGAATTTCCTGTAATAATTGGCGAAACCCAAAAATCTCTGTATCGATTTCAAACCAATAGGCCTAGGCCATTCCTGCACAGCCTGAACTTTCACCGGGTCCATCTCAAAGCCCTCGCTGGAGATAATGTAGCCCAAAAAACTAATTCTCTGCACAGCGAACTCACATTTCTCCAGCTTAGCAAAAAGTGAATTATCACTCAATAACTGCAACACCTCACGTACGCTCTGCCAATGGGAATCCAGATCTGGTGAATAAATCAGAATGTCATCCAAATACACAACCAAATTCTTGCCAATCAAAGGTCTCAGGATGTCATTAATAAGGTTCTGAAAAAACGCGGGTGCATTGGTAAGACCGAAGGGCATCACCAGATTCACAAAATGACCTACCGGAGTGTTAAAAGCAGTTTTCCATTCATCACCCTCCTTCATTCGTAACAAATTGTATGCCCCCCGGAGATCAATTTTCTAGAACCACTTGGTCCCCACTAACTGGTTAAACAAGTCTGGAATTAACGGCAATGGGTAGGAATTGCGTACGGTTATCTTATTAATTTCACGAAAGTCCAGACATGGACGTAAACCACCGTCTTTTTTTTTAACAAAGAAAAATCCAACGGCCACAGGCGACTTAGAAGGTCTAATGTGACCAGCAGCCAAGCTCGTCTGTATGTATTCCTCCAAGGCCTTTCTTTCAGGGATAGTCAGATTTAATAAGCGACTCTTGGGAAGAGTAGCTCCAGAAACAAACTCAATGGTGCAATCATAGTCCCTATGAGGAGGTAAAACTTGCGACTCCTCCTCTGAAAAAAACTTCCAAAAATCCTGAATAGGTACAGGTAATTCCCCTTTTTCCACAGCCGCAATGCGACCATTACAACATTTATCATAGCACTTAGGACTCCAAGACTTAATCTCATTAGTAGACCAGTCCAGTAAAGGATTGTGCAGTTTTAACCAAGGCAAACCTGCACATGCGGATTTCAATTGGGGAACATTGCTGCCCTTCTACCATGCATTTTTCATGCGTTTCCGCGGCGTTTACGCAACTGCAAAAACGCCGCGGAAACGCATGAAAAACGCATCGTGTGAACTCAGCCTCAGGCTATGTGCCCACGTTGCAGAAATGAAGCAGAAAATTTCTGCTTCATTTCTGCAAGTCCTCTCCCGGAAAAACGCGTGCGGAATTCCGCACGCGTTTATCGCGCGTTTTTCATGCGTTTATCTCGCGTTTTCCACATGCGGAATTGCCTTGCGTTTTTAATGCATTGCACAAGGCAATTCCGCTTGCGGAAACGCAAAATTAATTGACATGCTGCGGATTTTTGAACGCAGCATAAAAGCTGCGGAAAAATCCGCAGCATGTGCATAGAACTTGTGGAATCCCCTTGGGGACCATGGGGTGCGGATTACCATGCGTTTTACAAGCATTTCCGCTGCGGAAATTCCGCATCAAAAACGCTTGTAATCCGCAACGTGGGCACGCAGCCTAAAAGCAAAAGTATAAATACTAATTATTTATCAAAGCTGGACAAAATCTAGAAACCATATAATAAAACTGGCATAAAATATAGTGCTGAACAAGAGTTTAGGGAGAGATGTACAACTGGCACTGGCCTTTAAAAGGGATTGTGTAATCGCACAAAACTAGCAAAAATGTAAAGTGCCTGTAAAACAAGGAACGTGCAATTTACCTCTTAGTAAAAATCCTATTCTTTCTCAAGAACGGGAGGAATTTTAATTTCATGATTTTTTTTTAATCAAATAATTTTTATTGAAAAACTCCAAATACAAATTTTCCATCTTTCAAATAACATACATGACATAGTAATTCCATAGTATAAAACATGAACAAAGTATCTGAACTTCAATTCCCTAACCCACCCTAAACCCAAATCCCAACACTCCAGAGAGAACCATTTTCAGAGCAGTTCTAGAATAATGGACTACAGCATTCGTAGAAGGGGGAAGAAGATAAAAAAGTGACTAACAAAGGGATAGCAGCGTTTTAATTTTATCATTTACTGCTTGATGTCTGAGCCGGGAAGTGCACGCTTGAAAACTGTTGCAGGCTGCTGTAATCACAGGACACAAGCAAACAGCATGGCATTTCCTATCAGCAGGGAGGAAGTAAAGGGAACAGTAATGAAAGTCTCCTCCTACTCCGCTCCATAATGAAATGAACAGTGTGCATCCTACAAATGCGATGCATACAGCAAACAATTCATTTTCCATACACAGGTTGTGAGTTGACCACTGGATATATACATGTGTATAACTAATTACCAGAACTGGAAATCGAAAAAAACGACGAGCAAGTTTGGGGTGAATCCTGCCTTCATTACTGCACAGCCGCTCATAGAGGGATCGGTGCTAGGAACAGCAGCAGTGCCGGCGATGTTCACAGATTTACCTGCTGTGGGACTGAAGGAGTCTGATAGTGTTCGGCTCTAAGCTTTTTACCTTGTTTACGACAGGAATAATTGAAAGCTGTGCTTCAAAGGCGAGGAAGAAGTTGGTCACTGTCTGCGCTTGAATACCCTTAAGAGGGGAAAAAATATATATATACATATATACAAATACTGAAACATCTAAATGCATTAGAACATCAAACCTGGTGAAGCGGTAAATGACTTGTCCTCCAGGGATATAGGCTACTGTCATTCAGTAATTATTTCATAGGAATTTTACATTTTATGTGATCACCACGCTAGAATGTAAATGATGAAAACACAACACAACTCCTCACCATATGAAGATATTTTGTGTTTTATAGAACAGTATTTCTGTGGAATAACACGACTGATTTACTGTGTATGCACCATAGCCTTCATTTGATGTCACTTACTGTCACCTGTCACCTTGCCCCAACTCTGCAATCCCCAATATCAGTCCATGATCTCAATGGGGTCACTATAAAATTCTAAAGAGGACTGGTCATGTCTCTATTAGAAAATAGATAAACTTAGGATAGAAACAATATGAGCATATACCCTGCTATAAGTAAGTAAAAAGCAATAGTGAATATATATAATATAGGGTACTTAGTAAACATGGTTTTTGATTTAAAAAAAGCCATCCCACCCACACCAAGGTGTACCCAGTCAGTTATGTGAAATATATAATAAAATACACTTTAGTACAATATTAGTGTTTTGTCCCTTTAAATCTGCTGCTACTTCTGTCACCATGGTAACTGCATTCATACTCGGCCAATAGGATTGCTCGGTTTGAATTTGGAAAAAAAAAAAAAGTCCTATATCGTCAGTTTGTTCCTTCTCATCTGAGTGTGAAGACAGACACCTGCGATCAGCGAGAGATTATAGGTATAAGACGTGATATAATATAACGGACGGAGCCACATCCCATCACACGCACTCAGCGACCACAACTCACAGGAATCAGCACATTTACCAGACAATAAGTTATTATTCCCCAACACATAATACGCTGAGACACCAGTGGGGGGCGCCGCACTCGTTACATCTCCCATCTGGATGGATCCAGCGACGAGATCCTGATATTTCCCCCCAGCTCCGCTCCTCCATAGGGAATGGCCCAGATGCACGCAGAACGGACCGAAGTGTAATACTGCTAGAACTCTGCATGATATCACATCCTCCATATATACCACATAATAAAGGGGTGCTCCCACTGGGACAGGTCATCACCTATCCAGAGATCAGTGATAACTTGTTCCAACTAGACATCCCCTTTAATGGAAGAGATCACATCTCTAACAGTCAATACGCTATTCATTCCCAATCTTCCCTGGCCCCAGTAATGCCCCTGAGTATATCGCCAATATGAGCCAATCATCAAACCCTCTGCTGACTGTTCCCGATGTTTTATAGAGTTTGGAGACGTTGCTACAAGAGAAGATATCAGCGGACACCATGGGGGTGGAGTATTCTGCCAGCGATGGAGCAGGTAGTATCCACCAGTCTGTGATATCTGACCTTCCTCCATATTCTGCTCTTACATGCGTTTCTTCAGCTTTACCCCTTCCCGACATAACCAATTTATGTTTTTTTTCTGTTTTTTCCTCCGCTTTTTCCAACTTTTCTAACTTTTTGATATCTGTCCACATAGTGTGAGGTCTTGTTATTTTGTAGGATGAGCTGTCCTTATAAATGACACCATTCATTTACCACATAGTCCTAGAAAACGGGAAAAACATTTCAAGTGCAGTAAAAGTGCGAAAAAAAAGCCTGACATTGTTTTTCTGGGAACGGTTTTAACGGCGTACATTGTGTGGTAAAAATGACCTGGTAATAGGATCCTACTCCTCAGTGTGATTACAGCAAGACCAAACTTCTCCAATAGTTTTGGCAAAAGAAAAAAACTTTTTTTTGATGCTGTCACCATTTTTTCTGAGACCCGAAACATTTTCAGTTTCCGGGTTGATGGAGCTGTGTGGGGACTTATTTTTTGAAGGGCAAGAGGACTTTATTGATAACATTTTGGGACACATATGTCATGGTCATCGCTTCTTACAGGATTTTCTGCAGTATTGAGGCGAACGAAAAAATGCAATTTTGTCTTTTTGAATTTTTTTCTGTGTTCACTGATCGGTTTTTTTTTTAGATTTTGATAGATTGTATTTCTCTGAAAGAGACCAAACCACAAAATGTGTATATTTTTATTATCTTTATTTTTAGTGGGAGGTGAGTTGAACGTATGGGGTTTTAATAAATATATATATACTTTTTTTCACTGTATTTGTATACATCATCTGATTGCTTGTGCTATATACAGCGATACCACAGTAATGCTCCATATAGCAAAACCACGGTCTTCTTTACAGCCCAAATGAAGCTTTATGATGACAGGCACGGAGGCTTCAGCAGACCCCCGGATGTCATAGCAGTCCATCGGCGCCCTATGATCGCGTCACAGGAGCGCCGGTGGGCGCATGGAACGACGCGTCCCAATGCTGGCGCACTGTTAATGCTGCTGTTAGAGATTGACAGCAGCACTGAACAGGTTAACAGTGGTGGGCAGATCTTCGCTCCACTCGCAGCTGTTAGAGGCAGGTCCTGGTTGTTTGTCACAGCCATTATCTGCCATGTACAGGGTGAGCTGACCCTGCTCCATACACCCGCTACTGACTTATACCATACATGTACGGCAGATGTTGGTAAGGAGTTAAAGCGGTTGTCCAGCTTTGGGGCCATTTTTTTTTACTTTAATGCAAGTATTTGGGACTAAAATCGATTTCTGTAATTGAGTTTCATTAAAAATGTTGCCTTCTGTAGCATCTGTGCTGCACTGTCTATTGCTGGCTGCAAAATTAGCTAACTGAGAATCTATCAGTGAGCTCCTTAGTCTTAAGGGAGAGTTTGTAGATCTGTAATCTGTTTTTTTTTCCTGAGTGCCTATTAGCTGATCTATGCCCAAAGAAAACACAAAACTTGAATGTGCAGGGAAACAATAAGTCTGTAATAGTCGGTGTAAAACACTTAATGAAACCTAAATGTAAAAAATTACTTTTAGTAGTAAATACATGACATGAGAAAATATACACTGCTCAAAAAAATAAAGGGAACACTTAAACAACAGAATATAACTCCAAGTAAATCAAACTTCTGTGAAATCAAACTGTCCACTTAGGAAGCAACACTGATTGACAATCAATTTCACATGCTGTTGTGCAAATGGAAGACAATAGATGGAAATTATTGGCAATGATCAAGACACACTCAATAAAGGAGTGGTTCTGCAGGTGGAGACCACAGACCACATCTCAGTACCAATTCTTTCTGGCTGATGTTTTGGTCACTTTTGAATGTTGGTTGTGCTTTCACACTCGTGGCAGCATGAGACGGACTCTACAACCCACAGAAGTTGCTCAGGTAGTGCAGCTCATCCAGGATGGCACATCATTGCGAGCTGTGGCAAGAAGGTTTGCTGCGTCTGTCAGCGTAGTGTCCAGAGGCTGGAGGCGCTACCAGGAGACAGGCCAGTACACCAGGAGACGTGGAGGGGGCCATAGCAGGGCAACAACCCAGCAGCAGGACCCCTACCTCTGCCTTTGTGCAAGGAGGAACAGGAGGAGCACTTCCAGAGCCATGCAAAATGACCTCCAGCAGGCCACAAATGTGCATGTGTCTGCATAAACGGTTAGAAACCGACTCCATGAGAGTGGGATGAGGGCCAGACGTCCACAGATGGGGGTTGTGCCCAATGCCAGACCTCATGTGGCTGGAGTATGTCAGCAGTTCCTGCAAAATGAAGGCATTGAAGCTATGGACTAGCCCGCCCGTTCCCCAGACCTGAATCCCATTGAGCACATCTGGGACATCATGTCTCACTCCATCCACCAACGTCACGTAGCACCACAGACTGTCCAGGAGTTGGTGGATGCTTTAGTCCAGGTCTGGGAGGAGATCCCACAGGAGACTATCCGCAACCTCATCAGGAGCATGTCCAGGCATTGTAGGGAGGTTATACAGGCACGTGGAGGCCACACACAATACTGAGCCTCATTTTGACTTGTTTTAAGGACATTACATCAAAGTTGGATCAGCCTGTAGTGTGTTTTTCCACTTTAATTTTCGGGGTGACTCCGAATCCAGGCCTCCATTGGTTAATAAATTTGATTTCCATTGATGATTTTTGTGTGATTTTGTTGTCAACACATTCAACTTTGTACAGAACAAAGTATTCAATGAGAATATTTCATTCATTCAGATCAAGGATGTGTTATTTGAGTGTTCCCTTTATTTTTTTGAGCAGTGTGTATATATAATATAAATAATTACTGCAGCTTTAATGCTATTTATTACGTCTCAGGAGGAGGACGGAAGAGGAAGAGGACGGAAGAGGCGGAGGACGGAAGAGATGGAGGACGGAAGAGGCGGAGGACGGAAGAGGAGGAGGACAGAAGAGGAGGAGGACGGAAAAGGAGGAGGACGGAAGAGGAGGAGGATGGAAGAGAAGGAGGACGGAAGAGGCGGAGGACGGAAGAGGCGGAGGATGAAAGAGGCAGAGGACAGAAGAGGCGGAGGACGGAAGAGGCGGAGGACGGAAGAGAAGGAGGACGGAAGAGGAGGAGGACGGAAGATGAGGAGGACCGAAGAGGAGGAGGACGGAAGAGGAAGAGGACGGAAGAGGACGAAAGAGGCGGAGGACAGAAAAGGCGGAGGACGGAAGAGGCGGAGGACAGAAGAGGCGGAGGACGGAAGAGGCGGAGGACAGAAGAGGAGGAGGACGGAAGAAAAGGAGGACGGAAGAGGAGGAGGACAGAAGAGGAGGAGGACAGAAGAGGAGGAGGACGGAAGAGGACGGAAGAGGAGGAGGACGAAAGTGGAGGAGGATGGAAGAGGAGGAGGACAGAATAGGAGGAGGAGGACAGAACTGCACCTTAAGATCCCTAGGGGGAAAGGGATGGTAGTAATATAGTGGTAGTATATCCGTATTAGTGTAATATGAGTAATAATACTAGTGATAATAGTAAGAAAGTAATAAAATAACAGTAGTAATAGTAGTAGGTAGAATAGCAGTGTGATCCAGGGTCCTAGGACTGATCGCCTTTTCTCGGGGTCAAGAAGGAATTTTTCCCCTGTGACACAAATTGGCTGAAGGTGTCCTGGGGTTTTTGCCTTCTTCTGGATCAACACTGTAGGTATAGGGCAGTATTAGTAGTGATAGGAAAGAAGAATAATACTGTAATAAGATAGCACAATGTAATAATAACCATATCAAATAGATTTATAAAAACAAATTAAAATAACTCCAGTAGTACAATAATTAGTGTAATATTATATAACTTGTAATAACATTAATAGGTTTGATCCAGGGTCCTAGGACTGATCGCCTTTTCCCGGGGTCAAGAAGGAATTTTTCCCCTGTGACACAAATTGGCTGAAGGTGTCCTGGGGTTTTTGCCTTCTTCTGGATCAACACTGTAGGTATAGGGCAGTATTAGTAGTGAAAGGAAAGAAGAATAATACTGTAATAAGATAGCACAATGTAATAATAACCATATCAAATAGATTTATAAAAACAAATTAAAATAACTCCAGTAGTACAATAATTAGTGTAATATTATATAACTTGTAATAACATTATTAGGTTTGATCCAGGGTCCTAGGACTGATCGCCTTTTCCCGGGGTCAAGAAGGAATTTTTCCCCTGTGACACAAATTGGCTGAAGGTGTCCTGGGGTTTTTGCCTTCTTCTGGATCAACAGCTTTAGGCATAGGGATTTTAGTAATACCATTATTAGAATCACAAGATTAATAAAAAAAAAATTAGAATTACATTTTTTTAATTCGTTTTATAACAGTTACAATTAATTGCATTAATGCAATAATAATAAATAGTAAAAATATTGGTAATAATAATAATACAAAAAACTAGTCCCAGTTAGTAAGTTAGTGTAATGTTAGTGTAGGGACCCATCTGAAGAGGTCGCCTTGACGTTGGCAGATGGGCTCGCACAATTTGCTCAAAATGTGCGCTAAGAACCTCATATTTCTATGTACAGGAGATCTAGCAGTAATACCATTCAGGAGATATCTGTGTACACACATTTTGTTATATACTTTTGTGCAGCACACAGGGCAGGTATACAGGTACAGGGCGAGAGTGTTACAGTGATATTATAACTCGGCCTTAAGGATAAAATGCTGATAACTACAGATCCTGGAAACACATTCGAAACTAGACCTTGTAAGTAACTGGTTCCCAGCTAGTGGTAAATATGTACAGGGCAGTCCGGTACCAAGACCTGCTCTATAGGACACATTATCATCAGGCAGGTCCTTACAAGATCTGCAGCAGAAGTGTGGCTGTGTAACACAGTCCTGCTCCTGCCTCAGCTGCCCACAGTGGAGCCAACCTTGATCCTGGCAGCTTAATCCATTGTATGACACAGTAGGGGGCTTCCACAGCATTTAGGCACTTTAGACAGGAGAGGGAGGCATGATCATGGTGCCAATGAGTTTCTATGGCAGCTGAGATCTAACAATGGACCCCATGACGGCCATTTTACTGCTCCTATTAGACTCCGGCTGAGGAAAGGTCTATGAGGACACCGGTCAGACTTATGTCGCCTGCTCTGCACATATTAGAAATACCTAGGACTGATTAGTTTGCCATTTGTAAATCTGATCCAGCAGCGTTGGGCTACCACTGACGTGATCAGGGCTATTGAGCTCCTAGATTGGGCAGAGGAGCTCAGTATTCAGCAGGAGCTGGCCGATGTCACGCTGTCTCTGTATATTGGAGGTAGGGGGCCTAAGCTGACCCTAAGCTGGGGCCCTGACTAATCCCTCAACCTGGAGGTACTGTTAAAGGTACAGAGGTCCAGGCCGCCAGCGTAACCCCTACCTCCTGAGGATCCCTGCACCTAAGTAATCTAGTCCTGAGAAGGACCCCGATCACAACAAAAGAGGACAAGTAATAATATGCCCACACACAGTACTTAGACGAACGAGACAGTACAAGGGAAAAACCAAAACCACCTTGCATACAAAAACTACACAACTACAACAGAGGGAACACGAACGGGAAAGGAGATAAATGATAAAGCGAGGAAGGGAAAATACACTCCAAATACACTTATCTCAGAAACTCCAAATACCACGATCCGCTCTGTAAGTCTGTATGAAATGCTTTCACCGACACTTCCCAAACAGACCAGCAGGCATTTGAAGGAGACTCACTACAGCAGCATTGATTGCAGCTGGGCGAGGCTGGACCTCGTCTAGCACAGAGAGAGAGAGAATTAACTCCCTCACTGCCGAAAACACAAAGCACCAAAAAGTCAGCTGCGAGAAGTCAGGCTGTGTAATCGTGACGATCTTCGTGGCGACACACCCGTGACAGCCGAGGAGAGCAGAGCAACTTGCATGGGGCTGCTGCACAAGAAGCAACTCACAAGGTGGAGATTTACCCGGAGACGCTGTGCTCGGGCTGTGATCTGCTGTGCAGGCTGCATAGTAGATGCCTCGAAGGACCCGAACTTCACCCCTAACAGGCACAGCAGAGCTCGGACGGCTGCAAGTGAACAGAGAGCGGCTGATTAGTAACTGCTGCGTCTCCTGCAGCTCAGATAAGAGCCGCACAGAGCGGGGGTTCAGTAATGATGAATATGGGAAGTGTCCGCCCCTCACATGCCCTAAATGCGGCCTCCAGAGGTAAAGTTTCCCCTGTAACCAGCACCTCCTCCCACCTTCTCTGCTGGCATGCTCCATTACTTAAAGGGGATGTCTGTAGAAAACAAGTTATCACTTATCCACAGGCTCGGTGATCACTTACTGATCGTGGGGTCTGACCGCTGCGAGCCATCGTCTGATCGGGAAGGAGTGGAAAGTCAGGGATCAACTGCTGCTCCATTCATTCTCTATGGGGCTCCGGAAAAGCCGAGCTCAGCGCTTGAATGCCACATAGGGAATGAATGGAGCGGATCCTGGAGTAATAACATGCCCTCCTCTCCTCAGCTTTCTGTCTGTGTAAGTGGCTCAGCCCTTGTCTCCCCTTCTGCTCCGGCTTCTGTGATGGTCCTTGTGAGGAAGAGGAAACCCTCTGCCCTTCTGCTCCGGCTTCTGTGCTGGTCCCTGTGAGGAAGAGGAAACCCTCTGCCCTTCTGCTCTCAGTCCTCTGCGACTTTTCACAATCGCTCAGTGCACCCATTATATGTAATAAGGATCATTCTTCATCCCTTGTCCAGCTTTCATCCCCCCCAGTCTGACCAGCGGACAAGATAATAAATATGTGAGTGGAAGGTTCATAATTATTAGATGTGTTGTGAAAAGTCTCCACAGCATTATCCGGAGAAAACTGCAGGGTGACCGCTTGTGAAACCAGCACAAAATCCAGCGGACAGCGCTTCCCTGTCCCCCGCCGGTCTCCGTATCCTGGCATTCAGCTATTCCATTTGGTGCTTATTCTGGAAGGAAAACAAAAATGTGATGTTCTTACACAGACGCCTGAAGACGCAGCTTTTCATCATCCATGTTGGGCTGTTGTATGACGTGTGGATTACTCTGCTTGCTGGATTCTTGCATTACCACAAACACTGCCTTTATTTTGTGATTTCTGTGCCGCTTCCCACTTCTATTGGCACTGTGATATATCAGCACGTGAGGGCTGCCACAATCATGTGTCAATAGGTTATTGCTGGAGCCTGTGATATAGAGACCATCCTGGACCAGGGAAGACTTGGTACAGAAGCACCTAGAGAGGGGGGTACAGGGGCTTCATTTCAATTTTAAACTTAGCTGGATTGTGTTTAGCTACAAGAATGGAAAGTAAAATAATAAAATCTTAATTTTTTTTTTCTATTTGGCAAAATCGTCCATCAGAGGTTTGGCCACTACCGAAAAGTTTTTGATGAACTTACAGTAGTAGCTGGCGAAACCCAAAAAACTTTGTAATGCCTTTAAGTCTTGATTATAATACCAATCCAGTACCGTCCGGACTTTGGCCAGATCCATGCAAAAACGGTGAATGATAAGAACTAACCCTGAATGGAGAACATACATTTCTCTGGTTTGACAAATAATTTATTATCTTTGAGTATCTGTAAGACCTGCCTGATATGTACCTGATGTGACTGGAGGTAAGTAAATTAATATGTCATCAAGATTGGTTTGTTGTGATCTACCTGCCAGATGACTAAAAATGTCACTAACAGTGTTGAAAGAAAGCGGGAGCATTAGTCAACCCAAATGCCATCACAAGCTTTTCATAGTGCCCCTCAGGAGTATTGAAGGCCATCTTCCACTCATCTCCTCAATGTGAATGAGATTATAAGCCCCCCTGAGGTCTAGTTTAATCAAATCGTAGGAGCCAAATTTTTTTCTAAAGAGGTCGGGGATGAGAGGGAGAGGATATGCATCCCAGACCGTGATCCGATTAAACTCGCGAAACTCAAGGCGGGGGCGCAACCCCCAGTCTTTTTTTTTGACAAATAAAAACCCCACTGCAACGGGAGATGAAGAACGTCTTATAGGGCCCAATGGTAGACTGACTGACCATTCTGTTCTGAACTGCCACCCTAAGATGGCTTCCCATTATATACCTACTGTATAAGTGCTCCCTCTAACGGCTACCTCCACCCACACCCACTACTGGTTCCCCCTACCTTTGGGTTCCCCCCACTCCAGCCAGAGACAGGGCTCAGCAGCTGCACTCTGCATGTTGGATGCAGGTGTTTTGGGGGGTTCTGTGCAGCACTCCCATCTTACCTGAGTGAAGGGAGACACCACACCTCTGGGTGAGGTGCAGTACCACTGTGGCGACTGAACACTCAGGGGCGCCACATTCCCCCCCCCCCGGTAAAACACAGCACGTCCGCGGGCTGGAACAGAGCAAAACCAGGCATAACTGACATGCAAAATTTTTAAGATGCATCAGCATATTTGACCATAAAACAACATTTCTTCCCTTTATGGGAGGCACATTTCTTTTAACGTTACTGGTTACATTATAAAACATCATAAGAGTATTGTCATATAAAACAATTTTCAAGACAGTTCCAGCACCAGGGTGCAACAGTAGCAGCATGAGGGACCCGTCCACAAACCCTCAACGTAGGCCCTGGACATGGCTGCAGGGCATAGACGATCCAATCCTGGACCTCGTCTTCCGCCACGCCAAACGGGTTTTTGTTCTGAGGTATATTTGTAATTATAAAACAAATAGGATGCACTTTAAGAAGTGCTAAACTATGTACAATGTCAACGTCCGGCTTCTCACAGTCCTCAGCCTGTCAGTCTCTGTACCCTGACGGGTAACTGGGTAGCAAACATGAAGTCAACTGCACCCTTCCGGGCAACTTATGTACAGTCCAGTTAACTAAAACAGTTTAACAGTGGGGCCCCCTCCGGGGGAACCCCTGTTTTCTGCAGGCTGACCCAGCCTGGTCATCAGCCTCAGGCTGCAGGGGGACCAGGGATGGAGCAGCGCCAGCCGCATTTGGGACAGGGACATCACTCCGACCTGCTCCCGCGACTGCGTCAGCTCGGCCTGACACCTCCCGGTCTTTACGCAGCTTCTCTCCACCGCCTCTCCTCTTTCGGGGGCGGTCCCATGGCACTTTGCTGTCGGTCACTCCCTGTGTCGGCCTCCCCGCTTTGACGGACACATCTATGCGGACAGTCACTGTTGCAAGGGGCAGGGCCTGCTTTTGGAGCCATTCTGGGACCCGGCCCACGACGGGAGGTTCCATTCTGTTGTTCTTTAGCACGCACATAATGGCGCCCGTTCTTCTGGGGCGGGCGCCACATTCAAGGCAGAAAACACTTCTTTAGGCGCACATCACCCGCAGATGGCAGGCTGGTCACGTATCCTGTTCGTGACGCCAAGTGGTGACTCGCTGCCCCCTGGGCCGCGGGGCACACGGCAGCCGGGCCGTATGGCTGCTTTGGGGAATATCACGGTGGCTGGCCCGGGGCGGTCAGTGCAAAAGGGATTATTTATAGGATTTGTCGTGAAGCCACCTGTGGTGTCTGGTGAGGATCACCAGCGCTGCAACAGTCCTCTGAGGCAGATGTTAGGGCAGCTAGAGATGGAACGGCTCCCCACAGGTGGAGCGGGCCTCAGGGCAGTGTAAATAGATGGAGGGTGCGCTGGGCGTTGTAGTGCAGGGAGGGAAATGGCACCAGTGAAGGAATAGACGGAGGCAACTCAGTGCAGTCGTCCAAGATTTTAATTCACAGTTCTTCAGGAAACACAAAAGTGCAAGTTACAGGTGAAGGCCTCCCACGTTGCGCCGTGTTCACCCTGGCAGGGGTTCAATCAGGAAGTTTAGGAATGCTTGGCAGAACCCCACTGTCTCGTGTTCCTACTTTGACCGTCTTCACACTAGGTCCTTCTCCCTGCTGCCCTGCGCTGCCCACTCTCAATCCCGCTCGGGTATGCTGAAGTCCTTCCTGTACGTCGGATCCGGGACCAACCTGACCCCCTGGAGATTAGAATGGGGCAACCGATCCCTCTGTCTTCTGACAGATGCGGGGCGTACGGGTGCTGTCCTGCACGCGCCGTACCCCTGGGATCCCTTCTTAGAATGGAGCCTACTCCCTTCTCCCCTCCGGGGCCTCTATCCCGGGCCCTTCTTGTGGAGCAGAGCTCCTGCTGAGCCTCTGCTCCCAGACAGTCCTCACTGACCGTCTGTACTGTACAGACTGACCATTCTGTTCTGAACTGCCACCCTAAGATTGCTTCCCATTATATACCTACTGTGTGCTCCTTCTAACTGCTTCCTCCACCCACACCCACTACTGGTTCCCCCTACCTTTGGGTTTCCCCCACTCCAGCCAGGGACAGGGCTCAGCAGCTGCGCTCTGCATGTTGCCCTTCCAGCCGGTCTGAAGCAGTGTAATGTTGGATGCAGGTGTTTTGGGGGGTTCTCTGCAGCACTCCCATCTTACCTGAGTGAAGGGAGATGTAGCACCCCGAGGACTCGGCTGCTACAGGGGTATTGCACCTCGAACCAGAGGTGTGATATTCCACTCCCGGGTAAGGATGGAGTGTGGAACATAGCTCAGTTAGCTGCATGCACTACACTCACCCCATTTCCGGGGGACAGACCAACGGTACTCCCACCAGATAGATGTGCAGGTACGACAGCTTCTGTCCCTGGCTGGAGTGGGGAGGGGGGAGGAACATCCCAGTGGTGTAGGAGCAGAGAGGGGAGGGACTCTGGGCATAGGTAGGAGCCCATTGGGTGCTGGTCACCTGGGCTCGGGTGTCAGAAGGGAGTATAAAAGGTGGGCACCATCTTGGATTAGAGAGTTCAGGCAGGAGGAGAAGAGGAGAGGAGCTCAGCCAGAGAGGGCTGACAGGGAGCTGTGGCTCAGTCTGGGCCCAGCTCCAGAGCCAGGCCTGGAGAGGAGGCCTGAGGCAGAGAGAGAGAGAGAGAAAGAAGAAGAAGGAGGAACAGGAACACCAGGAAAGGCCCAGAGACGCAAGAAGAGAGGGAACCCTGAGATCCCACGAGTTAACGGGTGAAGGGTTGGCAGAACAGGGTACCGGATCCCAAACTGGTGGAGGCCAATTATCCTCAGCCAGGAACCGGAGGTCGTGGTCAAGCCTTGGCGCGACCCCTCACCATATCCACCAGGAAGGCATACCACGTATAGGGTCAGGGAAGCCGGGAAAGGTTTCACCACCAGAAGGCCCGAGGGAGCCGGACAAAGGTGGGTCCCTGGTGGGGACGGCCAGTAGAAAGGAAGAGAGGGGAGCCCTGGACCACGCTCCGGAATTGCCTGGGAGTTAGCCGAGTCCCTCACCTGGTGGGCGCAGCACGGCTCGGGTGGTCCTTACTGCGCACAAGTGACCTGATAAAGAACTGTGAGTAAAGCTGTGAAAACTGCAACCGCACGTCTCAGTGATTCCTTGCCACACTACCACTACCACCATCATTCCTCCCTGCCTTTCCAGCAGCCCTGAGGCTATACCCCTCCCGTTGGGGGTTATACCATCCACGCTGCACCACCGTACCACCGGCCTCAGCGGTCTGCCCTGCAGCGGCGGCTTCATAGCCGCAATCAACGGGTGGCGTAGTTGAACAAAACAACATCTTATGCCAAGCACCGCCACTTAGTTTTACACCCTGGGCACGGACCGGGTCACCGCTACGAGGACTACTACCCCTATCGGATCCGGCTCCGGGTATTCCCCGCATGCGCAACGCTGCACAACATGGCCCAGGGGGTGAGTCAGAGACACCACACCTCTGGGTGAGGTGCAGTACCTCTGTGGCGACTGAACCCTCAGGGGCGCCACATGCCCACAATGCAGAAATGCTCCGGATTTTTCCTGAGTGTTTCTGCATCTCCCTGGCAGAAAAAACGCATGCAGATTTTACATGCGTTTTTCCTGCCAGGGACAAACGTAAGTGAAGCATTTTTCACATGCATGTCCGCATGCGGGTTGTCAACCGCTTTCCAAGAGATTTTAGCATCACTTGGAAAGTGCTTGACAACTTGGTCACACTATATAAATCCTTGCAACCGGCATGTATTTATATAGTGTGAACAAGTTAATAGTTGAAAAAAAGAATAAAAATGGTAAAAAAAAAAAATAGAATTAGACTTACCGGTAATTCTGTTTCTAAGACCCTCCACGACAGCACACCTGGAGGTAGCCTCCCCATCCTAATTAGGGACAGGAAAACAAGATGTTAAATAGCCCCTCTCTGCTACAATCCCCAGTGTTTTCAAAGGACCACACAGTATGAATGCTCTAAATATTTATTAACACTAAGGATTTTTCCAATCAAAGAAATGGAGGGAACTACCCATGCTGTTGTGGAGGGTCTTAGAAACCGAATTACTGGTAAGTCTAATTCTATTTTCTCCAATCCCCTCCATGACAGCACACATGGAGTAATACAAAAGAATGAATTTTAGGGAGCGACAACAGCCTGAAGGACTTTCCTTCCAAATGCTAAGTCTCTATTAGATATTACATCTAGTCTATAATGTTTAGCAAAGGTATGGACAGACGACCATGTAGCTGCCCTGCAAATCTGCTCAATGGATGCACTAGCTTTTTCCGCCCAGGAGACCCACATAGCTCTAGTAGAAAGAGCTTTCAAGGATTTCAGAGGAGGCAAATCTTGAACTATGTATGTTTCACAAATTGCTTTCTTAATCCAATTTGCTAGCGTATTTTTGCAATTTTCTTTCCTTTATTGGGGCTTCCATATTGGACAAATAGGTTCTGATCCTTCCTCCAGGTTTCAGTCTGCCTCAAATAGCGGATTATAGTCCTTCTTACATCCAACGCGTGGAATTCTTCTTCCTTGCTATTTGATGGATTTTGACAGAATGACGGAAGAATTATTGGCTGAGATATATGAAAATTAGACGACACTTTAGGTAGAAAAGAAGGATCCAACTGGAGGATGATCCTGTCCTCCAAAATACGACAATAAGTCTCTCTGATAGACAGGGCTTGGATTTCACTCACTCTTCTGGCTGTAGTCAGAGCTATAAGCAATGCCGCTTTCCAAGACAATTTGTCTATGTGTGCCTCGGCTATTGGCTCGAAAGGATGCATAGTTAGGCCTCTAAGAACTACGTTGAGATCCCAAGGTGGAACTATTTTAGCTCTTGTTGGATTAATCCAAGAAGCAGCTATCATGAACCTCTTAATCCATCTGTTTTGGGCCAAATCAGCATCAAAATAGGAACTTAAAGTCGAGACTTGGACCTTCAGCGTGCTTGGTCTTAATCGTTTAGACAGACCGTTCTGTAGGAAATCCAAGATTCTGGCCACGTCAGGCCGAAAGGGATCTAATGGACGAGGCTCATACCATAGCTTGAAAGCTTTCTAGATTTTTCCATAGATGGAAATTGTGACTGGTTTTCTGCTTTTCTGCAGTGTATGTGACTCGCCCCCAGGGGTGTCGCTGGTCACCCGGCAGCCGGGCCTAAGACTGCCTGCGGGGATTATCGCGGTGGCTGGCCCAGGGAGGTCAGTGCCAAAAGGAATTATTTGTAGGGAATTTGTTGTGACGCCACCTGTGGTGTCTGGTGAGGATCACCAGCGCTGCAACAGTCCTCTGAGGCAGATGTCAGGACAGCTTGAGATGGAACGGCTCCCCACAGGTGGAGCAGGCCTCAGGGCAGTATAAATGATGCAGGTTGCGCTGAGCATTGTGGTGCAGGGAAAGCGATGGCACAGCAGGAGTAACGGACAGAGACAGGGGATTTGCTTCATTTCCTTTACTGGTACAGCTGTTAGGTACGGTCCAGGGTACTCCAGATGAAGGGCGCACTTTTGGACTTCTCCCCAGGGAGCAGGTATAGGGCCTCCTGATCCGTGTCTGTCCCTATGTATGCTCCTGGCCAGCCTGCAACTGGGCCTAGCTTATGTGTCCTGCTTTTACTTCACCAGATGCTCAGAAATACGACCTCTGGTTGGTAACCACTTTCCCTGGACGTCGGGGCCTTCGTGGTTCCTGATCCTGTGTGTGTCTAGCCTTCAGGTTTGTCAGGGACTTGTAGTCCTCCTGGGATTCCGGTTATCCCCACTGGGTGTAAAGGGTCCCTGTAGGCGCGGATCCGGTGTCCGGTAGATATAATGGGGTGAGCTTATTGTGCTCCTCTGCCCCCTTGGTTTCACTCCCCTTTTTCTGCTTGCCGTCGGCCACACTCGGGGCCCTCACTACTAGGCAGCTGACGTGCTGCGTCTTCACTGCTATCTGAGTGTCGGCACGCTCTCAGGCTCTCTCTCAGCCTGCCTGCTCTGCTCTGACTCTGAGCACTCACTAATCAACTGAGCTGCCTGGCTCCACCTTCCCTATATATATCCCTATCTGGGCTCCCTCTGCTGGTATGAGTTGGAAGGTAGAGGTGTTTGTATCTAGTGAGGGCCTCTTGTGGAGAAATCCATCCATGCACCCTTCTGGGTTCTGTGGCACCAATGCACAGCAGGGCGCCACATTTGGATCACCTGTACTGAGAAGCCTCTGGCTTTTCAGAGGGTGGTCTCAGAAGCCAAGCTGCTAGAGCCAAATTCTGAGGGGCCGGATGGAAAATCTGGCCCTAATGCAGCAGATCGTGGATTCGAGGAAGCATCAATGGATCATCCATTCTTAGACTGCTCAATGTTCCGAACCATGCTCTTTTTGGCCACATTGGAGCTATTAGGATAGTCTTGAGCCCTTCCGACCTGATTTTTTGTAAAGTCCTTGGTATTAACAGAATCAGGGGAAAAGCATTAGCGAGCCCAACTTTCCAAGGGTGAGAGAATGCATCTATCCCTGTTGCTGAATCCTCGGGTTTCAAAGAGAAAAAGGCTCTTACTTTTGCGTTTTCCTGGTTCGCAAACAGGTCCACATCTGGGTATTCCCACTTTTGAACAATCATCTGAAATATCTTCGAGTTCATGCTCCACTCCCCTGGATGAATGTATTTTCTGCTCAGAAGATCTGCATGATAGTTGTCGGAGCCCCTCAGATGCAGAGCCGATAAGGATAGTAGATTATGCTCCGCCCAGTGGAAGATCCTTTCGGAGATCATCTGTAACCTCCTGTTTCTTGTACTTCCCTGATGTCTCAAGTGGGCTATAGTTGTCATATTGTCCGAGTAGACTCTGACATTCGACCCCTGAAGTACAGTAGTGGCTGCCCATAGGGTTTCTTCCACCACTTTCATTTCTCTTAAGTTTGAGTACTGCTCTGCTATTTCTTGCGACCAGACCCCTTGGAAGGCCACGTGGGAGACTACTGCTCCCCATCCTCTTTTGCTTGCGTCTGTTTTGACGGATAACAAGGGAAGTTGAATCCATGCTGAACTTTTCTCCAGATTTCCTGGACAGAGCCACCAATTTAAAGATGCTTTCACCTTGTCTGGCAGATGAATTCTGTTGGAGAGGGAACTTGGAGATCTGTCCCAACAGGAAAGGATGTAGTTTTGAAAGACCCTTGAATGCGCTTGAGCCCAAGGTACCGCCTAAATAAATGAGGTCATGGACCCGAGGACGGACATGGCGAATCTTAATGACACTCCTCTCTGGTTCTTTAGTGCATAAACTTTCGACCTCAACTGAATCTGCTTCTCTTTTGGCAGAAAAGAGGCTTGTTGCTGAGAATCCAGGAGAATTCCCAAGGAGGTCTTCCTGGTGGAGGGAATCAGATCTGACTTTTGGTAGTTTATCAACCATCCCAAGGATTCCAGGATCTGGAGGGTCATCTGGAGGTCTCTTTCCAAACTTGAAACCGAGGGAACCATCACCAAAAAATTGTCTAAATATGGGACGATGCAGATATTCAGTTTCCTTAGATAAACCTACTACCTCTGCCATGATCTTTGTAAACAGGCGGGGTGCTGACGAAATGCCGAAGGGGAGTACATTGAATTGAAAATGAAGTACCTCTCGGTTCTGAGTTACAGCAAATCTGAGAAATTTTCTGTAATCCGGATGAATTGGCACGTGGTAGTAAGCCTCTGGCTGGTCTACTGTTGCCACAACAAATTCTTTTCCAATCAATAAGCTGCCATTGAGGAAGGAAGCTCGCAATTCTGCCTCCTACCTTCTTGGCGTCATTGTCTGTCCTGCCTAGAACCTTGAAAGATATTCCTACCTCTTCCCCCTTTTGTGTAACTCCAGCGACCAGTTTTACCCTTGCCTCTGTACTGAAATGCTTGCTGCTGTTGTTGTTGAGGGAGAAGAAATGGTCTCTTTCTGAAACTTTTTGGATTCTTTGGCTCTGGCAGAGACTTCTTCTTGTCGGATGCTTTCTCCAACAACTCGTCTAGCACCGCCCCAAACATATACTCTCCTTTAAATGGAATGGAACAAAGCTTAGATTTTGATGCGTTGCCCCACTCCACATCTTCAACCACAGAGCTCTTCTCATAGAATTTGATAATGCTGCCGATCTTGCCGCAATCTTGACCGACTCCGCCAAGGCATCCGCTAGGAATCCAGTGGCCTTCTGCAGAAAAGGAAGAGATGCTAGGAGGTCCTCTTGAGTGGTACCTTTCCAGAGATGTTCCTCTAGTTGTTGGAGCCAGAGGAACATGGAACGAGCTACACAAGTTGAAGCGATATTAGTCTTCAGTGAAGCCGCCGATGTTTCCCATGCCTTCCTTAGAAGGCTGTCCATCTTCCTATCCATAGGATTTTTGAGCTGTGACGAGTCTTCAAAGGGAAGGGTTGTTTTCTTCGCAACCCTTGCCACCTGTACATCAACCTTCGGGACTTCCATCCATAGCTTAGCCGCCTTTTCATCTAGAGGGAATCTATCCTTCATTTCTCCTGCCATACTAAGCCTTTTCTCAGGTGACTCCCATTCATCCAAAATAAGACTCCAAATGTTGTCATGCACAGGGAACACTACCTTCTTCTTGGATTTCAGACCGCCAAACATTTCATCCTGAACTGTACGGGTTTCCTTCTCCTCTTCCACCTGCATCGTGTCTCTCACCTGCGACAACAATTCCTCCATATTCTCAGACGAAAAGTAATATTTCCTATCTTCCTCATGATCTTCACTTGGGACCCCTTCTTCCGGTTCCTCCATAGACCCTAATTCTGAATCAGAGGTCTCCCTAACCGTATATTTTCTCCTTTTGGGGGGAGATGGACCTTCAGCTCTGGCTTGTGAGAAGGAGGCTAGGGAAGATTGTATTTCCTGCCGAACCATTCCCCTGACTTCTTCCATAAGGGAAGGCTGTTCTTCCTTCACAATGTTGCCAGTGCATTTCCAGCATAGGGGTTTCTTATGCCCTGAAGCCAGCTTTTTTATACAGATGGCACATTTGCAAACTGTAGTGCTTTCTCCCACTGTCGGTGCCGGATCCTTGTCTCCCTAAATTAAAAATAAAAAAAGGGGAGATTTAAAATATATTTAGGATCCTGCTCAAAAGAGAGTGGGGAATAACCTAGGACCTAGTACTTACTGGGGCCGGGTTAGAGCTGGGCTCTGCAGACGCAGGCTTTGGAACAGCACCCTCCATAGTAGCAGAATATTCTGTCCTACCTTAATGGAGTCTTCTCATCTGGGTCTTTTATAGGGGAGACCGAGATCCAGTGCCAAATTTTCACCTATCTGGTGAAGGATCCTCATTTTCAGGGCAAACCGCGGCTTCTCCTTTTGAATTTCCCGCCGCGGCCCCATGCGTTCCACGGTGGAACGCACCAGAAGTGACGTCCCGCTGGCCAAAAGCCTGACTTCCGGCACGCCGCCATGGAGGACAGAGGAGACTCCGGCCGGGGAGCTACAGGAGGCCCCCAGCCCCCAAAACCCTACTCGGCTTTACACGCAGGCGAGTGTGTGTGTGGGGGGTCCCGCTCTCAAGGAGACACGGGAGCTGCAAAGGAAGGAAGGTCGGAGGCGATCGCTCCCTGCAGCCTGGCAGGTAAATTTAATAGGGCCCTGCTTGCTGGCTGCAGGCACCCCAGGTAACCTCTTCATCCCATAGGGACAGGAAAACACTGGGGATTGTAGCGGGAAGGGGCTATTTAACCTCTTGTTTTCCTGTCCCTAATTAGGATGGGGAGGCTACCTCCAGGTGTGCTGTCATGGAGGGGATTGGAGAAAATAACATTATACTTACCTTCTGATGGCCCCCGGTCTTTTCTCCACTGCGTCCGGTCTCTTGTACGGCTCGCGGTGGTGTGAAAGGACCTTCCATGACATCATTTAGTTATGTGACAGGTCACGCGACCGCCGTGACCAGTTGAACATCCGCAACAAGACCATAGAGAAACAAATCAAGAAGAAACGTCACACTCACCGGAGTGTTGATCAGGTTCAGGAGATACTTCTTTCCCTCGTAAGTGTAAAACAGAGACGCAGTCAGGGCCTTCACCGTAATCCTGCACTCCCTCTCCACCTGCAGCTTGTCCAGAACTTGCTTATTGGAGGAGGCTTTTGGCATACAACCTGAGGGAAGGAGCGAGACACCAGAATCCACACTGTTAGATCGTAGTGGCAGTGTCTCCCTCCATACTAGTCTGTCAATGGTAGCTTGTTTCTGTGTTTTATATATGTATTTTAGGTGTGTAAACCCTCTTCATGTGTACAGCAGCCTGGAATGAACGCTGCTTAAAAAATAAATAATAGAGTAAGGCCTCATTCAGACTTTCATCAGCTTTGTTTTGCATCCGAGAAGCTGTAAACTTTGATTTGGATCAAAGTCCGACAGGTCAACGTGTTTCGGTGAAAAATACGCGGTCCACAGAAATATGTGAACAGCCCTAGACTATAATAGATATGAGCTCTGTGAAAAACAAGGATCGAGCTCGTACGAAATCCAACATTTCATTCTATAAATCTACATAAATTAAGTAACGTGCCAAATTGCTTTTTTTTTGGTTTATGTTTTGTTTATGTACGGAGGGAAAGTTCCCAGTGCTAGTGTCTAGCTCACTGATTTTCCTTGCTTGGTGCCTGACGTCCCAAAAAACTGACAGTGAGCTATCAATCAAGATAAAGAGGCTGGTGCTGGGCAGGGAAGCAACCTTGGAAGGCTGAGGCTTGGTTAGTGCTCCGTTACACCCAGAGCACTCAGAAATGCAGCAACAGATAAAAGATATAGAGGTGTCTATGGATTTAGCTTTCCAAATCCTGCATGGTCATGAATGGGAATTGAAGGGAGGGGTATATCTGATGGATTCCCTTAAATTGTTAATTGGCAATTGCAGTTCACATAGTTGCATATTACTTAATCATTAGAGCTACAAAAATTTGCACTTCAAGCACCAGTAAAACAGAGGCCAAAAAAGATTCCTTAGAGGCATCTGGTCACTATTAGTGATGATCGAGCGTGTTCTATCAACCCCTTCGGCGAGCACGCTCAGGTGCTCGCCGAGTATTTTGGCATGCTCGGAATTTCTTTTAAGGTCGCCGTGCCTGAAAGTGTCACGGCTGTTAGCGTGCTCGCTGAATGGGTTCATAGAACACGCTCAATCATCACTAGTCACTATACATTAGTATACAATAAAAAAACACATATCACATAGTGAATAACACAGACACTATTCAATACAGCAGGGTTGAGGTGTACTTTGTGGGACAAAATTACAGCATTTTTGAAAGACGCCATTCACTTTACTGTGCAACATATAGAAAAAAAAGGGCAATGAATTCCAAATAAAGTGAAATGGTGCAGAAGAAAACGAAAACATTTTACTGCTTTTAAAAAATTCTAAACTTTGCAAACAAATTGTTTGGCTTGTGTTTCAATTTTCTAAGACCGTTTTTAATACCATTTTGGGGTACAACTTTTTGATTGCTCCATCAAATGTATAGTCGTAAGTTACTTACCGGTAACGGGATTTTTCAGAGACAGCACCACGAGAGAGGGGATCCGCCCACCAAGGAGAGGAAACCTACAGGCTTAAAAGGGCGCCACCTCTCTCCCGCCTCAGTTGGGATTACAGAGCATTGAGAGGACTGCCAGGTTAATAAACACAGCAAACAATCACAAAATTGCCATACCAGACGACACCTATTGAGTGTGATATTATAATTAATAAAAGGGGAGTGTTCCCACAAACGTGAAAGGAGAAAATATAAGGGTGCTGTCATGGTCTCCGAAAAATTCCATTACCGGTATGTAATTTAAGATTTTATCGGTCGACCATGACAGCACCACGAGAGAATTACAGAGATGAAGTAATCTATTGAAGGACCACAGCCTGGAACACTCTTCTCCCAAAGGTGAGGTCAGCCGATACACCCATATCTAACCTATCGTGTCTATGGAATGTAGAGGGACAGGACCAGGTAGCAGCCTTACATATGTCTTCTATCGAGACACCTGTCTTCTCAGCCCAGGAGGGGTGGGGTGGGATGAGCCTTCAGCCCTTCTGGCACTTCCTCGCCGCTAGAAGTACAGACCAAAAGTTTGGACACATCTTCTCATTTAAAGATTCTTCTGTATTTTCATGACTATGAAAATTGTACATTCACACTGAAGACATCAAAACTATGAATTAACACATGTGGAATTATATACTTAACAAAAAAGTGTGAAACAACTGAAAATATGTCTTATATTCTAGGTTCTTCAAAGTAGCCACCTTTTGCTTTGATGACTGCTTTGCACACTCTTAGCATTCTCTTGATGAGCTTCAAGAGGTAGTCACCGGAAATTGTTTTCACTTCACAGGTATGCCTTGTCAGGTTTAATAAGTGGGATTTCTTGCCTTATAAATGGGGTTGGGACCATCAGTTGTGTTGTGCAGAAGTCTGGTGGATACACAGCTGATAGTCCTACTGAACAGACTGTTAGAATTTGTATTATGGCAAGAAAAAAGCAGCTAAGTAAAGAAAAATGAGTGACCATCATTACTTTAAGAAATGAAGATCAGTCAGTCCGAAAAATTGGGAAAACTTTGAAAGTGTCCCCAAGTGCAGTTGCAAAAACCATCAAGCGCTGCAAAGAAACTGGCTCACATGAGGACCGCCCCAGGAAAGGAAGACCAAGAGTCACCTCTGCTTCTGAGGATAAGTTTATCCGAGTCACCAGCTTCAGAAATCGCAGTTTAACAGCAGCTCAGATTAGAGACCAGTTCAATGCCACACAGAGTTCTAGCAGCAGACACATCTCTTCAACAACTGTTAAGAGGAGACTTTGTGCAGCAGGCCTTCATGGTAAAATAGCTGCTAGGAAACCACTGCTAAGGACGGGCAACAAGCAGAAGAGACTTGTTTGGGCTAAAGAACACAAGGAATGGACATTAGACCAGTGGAAATCTGTGCTTTGGTCTGATGAGTCCAAATTTGAGATCTTTGGTTCCAACCACCGTGTCTTTGTGCGACGCAGAAAAGGTGAACGGATGGACTCTACATGCCTGGTTCCCACCGTGAAGCATGGAGGAGGAGGTGTGATGGTGTGGGGGTGCTTTGCTGGTGACACGGTTGGGGATTTATTCAAAATTGAAGGCATACTGAACCAGCATGGCTACCACAGCATCTTGCAGCGGCATGCTATTCCATCTGGTTTGCGTTTAGTTGGACCATCATTTATTTTTCAACAGGACAATGACCCCAAACACACCTCCAGGCTGTGTAAGGGCTATTTGACCAAGAAGGAGATTGATGGGGTGCTACGCCAGATAACCTGGCCTTCACAGTCACCAGACCTGAACCCAGTTGTTTCACACTTTTTTGTTAAATATATAATTCCACATGTGTTAATTCATAGTTTTGATGCCTTCAGTGTGAATGTACAATTTCCATAGTCAAGAAAATACGGAAAAATCTTTAAATGCGAAGGTGTGTCCAAACTTTTGGTCTATACTGTATATGATAGAGAAATGGCCTCCTAATTCCATCTAGCTATGGTGGACTTCGTGACCTTAGACCGTTCCTAGCCCCTTGGTAGGATATAAACAACGAGTTATCTTTCCTAAAGCTTTTGGTAACTGAATGGTACCTAACCACACATCTCCTCACTTCTAACGTATGTAACTCCACCTCTTTCTGGTTACTAGGATGTGGACAAAAGGAGGGTAGGAGGACTTCCTGAAGTCTTTGGAAACGAGTAGCTACCTTAGGGAGAGAGAGTGATTTTTAGACCAGATCCTGCCTATCATCCAGAATTTGAGTAAACGGCGAGGCCATAGACAGGGTCTGGATGTCACTAATGCTCCTGGCCGAGGTTAAAGATATTAAAGCGGTCTTAAGAGAGAGGGATTTAAGGGTTGCTGAGTATTAGCTCAAACGGCGAGCTAGTCAAGGCCTTTAGAACCAAATTTAAATCCCAGGGAACCAAGCTGCTTTTAATAATGAGTCTAGATCTAAAAGCTGCCTTAATGAACCGAGAAACCCAGTAGCTACAAGCTACATCACAGCTATATAGGGCACCCAAGGCAGAAATCTGTACTTTAAGGGTGCTGGTGGATAACCCTAGTTCAAGACCTTTTTGTAAAAACTCCAAAGATTTGTCCTATTGGCACCCCTTCCCCATCAACCCCAGAACCAGAGAAAGACAAAAACTTTCTCCAACTTGTGGCATAAATCTGGGTTGTAACAGGTTTTCTGCTGTGCAGGATGGTTACTAGACCTTTGGAAAAACCTTTCTGATTTGGCAGTGTCCTTTCAAGTTCCACACCGTCAAGTGGAGGCCAGTTGCTTGAGGATGGAATATCGGACCCCGGAGAAGGAGATATGGAATCTCTGGAAGAACCCAAGGATCAGAGATGGACATGTTCCTCAGACATGAGAACCAGGGCCTCCTGGGCCAAAAGGGTGCGATCAGCAGAACCCTGGCCTTCTCCTCCCTGATCTTTCTTATTACCATGAGAAGAACAGCCAACCAAGGGGGGGAGGAGTCATACGCCAGGCTGAAATACCAACGTATCAGGAAAGCGTCCACAGCTAGAGGATTTAGGGAACACAAGATCTTTGTCTTCCGATTTAGTTTTGTGGCAAACGGATCTACCTGACCGGAGGCCCCCTCATCTTCGGCTATTTGGGTAAAAATTCCTTGATTTAGTTCCCATTCCCCTTGCATCAGAGGATAGCAGCTTAGGAAATCTGCTCTCATGTTTTCTTTTTCCATTATATGGAGGGCCATCAGGGAAAGGAGGTGACTTTCTGTAATCTGGAAGAGATGATCTGTCACTCTCATCAGCGATCTTGACCATGTATCCCCCTGGTGGTTCACATATTGTAACGGGTCCGGGAGGCGGAACCTCTGAGCTACTATACAAGGGGGCGGCCCTTGTAAGGGAGCGGGTGGCAGTCTCTGGGTGAACGGACAGGGAGTTACGGCAAGTGATCAGGGCAGTCTCTGGGTAAGGGGTAGGTACGACCTGTGATGGCAGAGCCTCCGGGTAGGCTAGCAGGCAGATGGTAGATGTGTGCTCCCAGGTGAGCAAGCGAGAGTCTCTGGAATAGCAGGTGGTCACGGCACGTGACGGCGGAACCTCTGGGCTGGCAGGCAGGTAGGTAACGGAGAAGCGCTCCCAGGTGAGCGGGCAAGAGTCTCTGGAATAGCTGGTGGTCACCGCACGTGACAACGGGACCTCCGGGCTGGCAAGCAGGCAGGTAACGGAGATGCGCTCCCAGGTGAGCGGGCAAGAGTCTCTGAGATAGCTGGTGGTCACAGCACGTGACAACGGAGCCTCCGGGCTGGCAAGCAGGCAGGTAGCGGAGAAGCGCTCCCAGGTGAGCGGGCAAGCTGGTCCATAGACAGACTGACCGGAGTTGTAAGGCAGACCGTCGGACCTCAGGCAAGCAGGCAGGTAGCTGATGTGCGCTCCCAGGTGAGCGGACAAGTTGGTCCTTAGACAGACTGACCGGAGTTGTAAGGCAGACCGTCGGACCTCAGGCAGGCAGGCAGGTAACAAGTATTCAGGCAGGAATCAGGCAGGTAACTAGCAGGAAACTGGCAGGAAACTGGCAGGTAACTGGCAGGTAACTGGCAACGGGACCTGAGGGCTGAAGCACAGGTGAGACACAGGTGCAAACAACATTGCTCGGGCACCTCCATTTTGGAGGAGGTGCCTTATATATGATGAAGTCCTCCGGCCATTGGCCGGGGACTCTTTAGGGCGGCGCGCGCGGCCCCTTTAAGAGGAGGGGAGCGCGCGCGCGCGCGCCCTAAGCACAGGGGCCGGGAAGGAGCGCGCGCTGAGAGCAGAGCAGGAGGAGGACGCCGGGACGGAGCGGTGAGGGGAGCAGCGTCCCTGCCTAGCAGAGGGCAGGGACGCCAGCGCTACAGTACCCCCCCCTTTAGGCCCCCCCTTTTTTAGGCCAGACAGAAATTTAGCTAGGATGAGAGGGGCATGGATATTCTCCCGGGGCTCCCACGTTCTCTCCTCAGGACCAAACCCCCTCCAATCTACCAAGAAAAAGGTCTTTCCTCTTACCCTTTTGGTGGCAAGAATGTTCTCTACCTCAAACTCGTCCTCAGCAGAAACCGGAGCAAGAGGCGTACCTGTAGACTTAGAAAAAGAGTTAAGTACCACAGGTTTGAGGAGAGATACATGGAAGGAGTTAGGGATCCGTAAGTTGGCCGGGAGTTTCAATTTATAGGCCACCGGGTTGATCTGACTGATAACCTCCAGTGGGCCGATGAACCGAGGCCCCAACTTATAGGAAGGGATCTTGAGCCGGACATATTTGGACGAGAGCCAGACTTTATCCCCAGGACGGAATTGAGGAGGATCCAGACGTCCTTTGTCAGCGTGCCTTTTCATACGCTCGGATGACAGAAGGAGTGCGGACCGGGTACTCTCCCATATGGAGGAAGACTCGCTCTCGTGATTGTTGTACGAGAATTCGGCCCATGGCAGGAGATCCACCCAGTCAGAATGGTGAGCATTAACGAAGTGCCGGAGGTAACTGGTCAGGTTCTGATTGATCCGCTCCACTTGACCATTAGACTGTGGGTGGTAAGCGGAGGAGAAGTCCAGAGTGACGTCTAGCAATTTACAAGTGGCTCTCCAGAAACGAGAAGTGAACTGTACTCCTCGATCCGACACGATGTGACGGGGCAGGCCATGAAGACGGAAGATGTGGCGGATAAAGACTCTAGCCAGCTCGGGTGCAGACGGAAGACCTGGCAGGGGAATGAAGTGAGCCATCTTGGAAAAGCGGTCAGCGACCACCCAAATGACCGTACAACCGGCAGAGACGGGCAGATCAGTTACGAAGTCCATCGCTATATGCTGCCAGGGGGCAGCAGGTGCTGGCAGAGGAAGAAGGCGGCCGGCCGACAGGTGTCTCGGAACCTTGTTGCGGGCGCAGGACACACAGGCAGAAACAAAGTCCATAACATCCTTGTGCAGGTTAGGCCACCAGTAGTGCCGGGTAATAAGCTGGAGGGTCTTTTTCTGACCGGCGTGGCCAGCTAGTTTAGACGAATGACCCCAGTGTAGGATCCTCTCCCGATCAGGTACCGATACGAACGTCTTACCAGGAGGGAGACAATTTAGACTCACGGGAGCCACCTGCATTACTCTGGCGGGATCGATGGGGCAGTCACATGGTCTATGAGGTGGTAATGTCTCTGCCTCCTCCATATCAAAGACATCAGCACAAGACCCATAAGGAATCGGAAGTCCAGGTAGATTAGCTGGGATAGGAGAGGGACGGACGGAATGGACGGGAACCAGACAGGTTTTATGACAGTCTTGTCCCCAGCGAAGGACTTCTCCGGTCTGCCAGTCAAGCACGGGTGCATGTCTCTGGAGCCAAGGCAGACCTAGCAAGAGGGCGTGAGAGAGTCCAGGCAGAACGTGAAGGGAGATACTCTCTGAATGCAGCATACCCACTTGCAGAGTAATGGATTCGGTGATGAATTGGATGGGGCGAGATAAGAGGCCCCCATCCACGGCAACAACAGACAAGGGTACAGCCAGAGGTTTGGTGGGGATGCGGTATTTCTCCACCAGGGACAGTGAAATAAGATTTCCGGCTGCTCCAGAGTCAAGTTGGGCTAGTTCGGAATAACGATTCTCCCCGCAGATGATTGAGACAGACAGCAGCAGGGATGGAGAGGATTTATTTTTGTCTAGATCAAGTCCTCTGAGCGAACCTAGACACAGGCGTTCTCCCGACCTCTCCGGGCAGGCACGGATCCGATGCTCCTTACTGCCACAGTAGAAGCAGCTCCCCTCGGCACGGCGAAAGTCCTGACGGGATTTGACCATCTTGGTCTGGTCGACCTGCATAGGCTCAGGAGAGTGTACCAGGGGAGAAACGGAAGGAGTGACGGGTTTCAGAAAAGTAGGAACCAGACGTGGAAGCCCCTTTTCACGGGTGACCTCTTTGGCACGTTCCTGGAACCGTAGGTCAATCCGGGTGGCAAGAGTTATTAGGTCATCGAGAGTGGTAGGAATGTCCCGACCAGCAAGTTCATCTTTAATACGGCCGGACAGACCCTCCCAGAAGACGGATACCAGAGCTTCGTTATCCCAGGCCAGCTCCGAGGCAAGGGTACGGAACCGTATGGCATATTGACCCACGGTGAGGCTTCCCTGACGGAGGCGTAGCAGAGATGATGCGGATGAGGTCCTCCGTCCGGGTTCATCGAAGGCTTTCCGGAAAGCCGTGAGAAAGGCAGGCAAGTCGGACACCAGGGGGTCTCCTCTCTCCCATAGAGGATTTAGCCAGGCCAGAGCCTCCCCGGTGAGATGGGACATGATGAATGCAATTTTGGCTCGGTCGGAATTAAACTGGTGGGACAATAGTTCAAAATGCAGGGTGCACTGATTTATGAAGCCCCGAGCCAGGACGGAGTCGCCTCCGAAGCGAGGAGGTGCAGAGAGCCGGGACCGGAAAAGGATACCATGGTACTGGCCGTAGTTGTTGGTGGATCAGACAGAGTGTTCAGGCGAGTATTAACATTCCGCAGGTGACCCAGGATGGCCTCCTGTTGGGACCTCTGACGGGACAGTTCAAGACAGAGGTCCGAGAGCGAGGGAGCTTGGGTGCCACCGGGTTCCATGGCCCGAGCAAACTGTAACGGGTCCGGGAGGCGGAACCTCTGAGCTACTATACAAGGGGGCGGCCCTTGTAAGGGAGCGGGTGGCAGTCTCTGGGTGAACGGACAGGGAGTTACGGCAAGTGATCAGGGCAGTCTCTGGGTAAGGGGTAGGTACGACCTGTGATGGCAGAGCCTCCGGGTAGGCTAGCAGGCAGATGGTAGATGTGTGCTCCCAGGTGAGCAAGCGAGAGTCTCTGGAATAGCAGGTGGTCACGGCACGTGACGGCGGAACCTCCGGGCTGGCAGGCAGGTAGGTAACGGAGAAGCGCTCCCAGGTGAGCGGGCAAGAGTCTCTGGAATAGCTGGTGGTCACCGCACGTGACAACGGGACCTCCGGGCTGGCAAGCAGGCAGGTAACGGAGATGCGCTCCCAGGTGAGCGGGCAAGAGTCTCTGAGATAGCTGGTGGTCACAGCACGTGACAACGGAGCCTCCGGGCTGGCAAGCAGGCAGGTAGCGGAGAAGCGCTCCCAGGTGAGCGGGCAAGCTGGTCCATAGACAGACTGACCGGAGTTGTAAGGCAGACCGTCGGACCTCAGGCAAGCAGGCAGGTAGCTGATGTGCGCTCCCAGGTGAGCGGACAAGTTGGTCCTTAGACAGACTGACCGGAGTTGTAAGGCAGACCGTCGGACCTCAGGCAGGCAGGCAGGTAACAAGTATTCAGGCAGGAATCAGGCAGGTAACTAGCAGGAAACTGGCAGGAAACTGGCAGGTAACTGGCAGGTAACTGGCAACGGGACCTGAGGGCTGAAGCACAGGTGAGACACAGGTGCAAACAACATTGCTCGGGCACCTCCATTTTGGAGGAGGTGCCTTATATATGATGAAGTCCTCCGGCCATTGGCCGGGGACTCTTTAGGGCGGCGCGCGCGGCCCCTTTAAGAGGAGGGGAGCGCGCGCGCGCGCGCCCTAAGCACAGGGGCCGGGAAGGAGCGCGCGCTGAGAGCAGAGCAGGAGGAGGACGCCGGGACGGAGCGCGCGCTGACAGCAGAGCGGGGAGAGGACGCCGGGACGGAGCGCGCGCTGACAGCGGAGCGGTGAGGGGAGCAGCGTCCCTGCCTAGCAGAGGGCAGGGACGCCAGCGCTACACATATGCTACCGCAACTAGATTATCCAAGAGGATCTTTACATTCTGGCCCTGAAGGAAAGGTAAGAAATTATTCACCGCCTTGTCTACCGCCAGAAGTTCTTTTGAATTGGAGGAGAGACCCTTTTCAATATCTGACCAGGTCCCCTGGGCTACCATATCTCCCAGATGGGCTCCCCACCCTCTCGGACTCGCATCTGTGGTAATTGTTCTAGTGACCCTAAGTACCCAGGGAACCCCTCGAGATAGGTTAGGCTCATCCTGCCACCACTATAAAGATTTTACTGACCGGGGTGATAAGGACATCTTCCAAGTGCCCCTTAAGAGAAACTTCATTATGTAGCACATCCCACTGTAGAACTGTGGCGCCCCTGAAGGTTCGACCGCCACAGGGATGCTGCACTTCTGTAATGGAGTGTAGTGTTCCTCCTCCGAAGTAAGAACAGCGTGATGGTCGGGACCCAACCTTTGCATCCAACACCACATTTCTCCACCAGGGGGGCTAGTATGCACCAGGTGCTGCCCTCCTGGTTACAGGGAGACTGGGGAACCAAGAGTGAGGGGAACCAGTTAGTGGGTGAGGGTTGAGGACTTACAATTTAGTGACACTTTAAATTTCATATTTAATAAAAAGCCATCTTTGGTTTTGGTCTTTGTGCTGTTAATTACTGTGAGGTATTGTGATCTCCCACCCTGAACGTGGATCCTGTGTGGACCTGCAGTGGATGGAGACACAGCCCTCATACCCCAGCCTTGGGACGGGGGGCAGGTTGCAGACGAGGAATGTCTCAACCCGGTCAAGGACCACGACCAAGAAGGCCCGGAGCTTAAGAGTGTAGCTCCACAGCTAATGGATCCCGGGGAGGATGCAGACGGAGCAGTGTACGCCACCTGTCCTCACCATCTGATATATTCAGAGGGAGTCCGGCTGCAAGAGGGGTACCGGCACCGACACCCGACCTTCCTTCTCCATGTCCTGGTTGGTAAAGCCTGGTAGGCCGAGAGGATCCCATCGGGTATCGGAAGGAGCGGAGCTGCCACCCGTGCCCTTGTTCTGAGAGGAGTTCAGAGGGAGACCCGGCCTATCTACACACACAGACAGGAGAGGATACGGTCTGTAGTTCAGGAACACTCTGGTGCGGGGTCCCGATTGAATGCTGGACTTGCTCGGAGGTTGTCGGACCCCCATCCCTGGTGACTGCAGGACTCCGTGGGGATCAGGGAGTCGCCTTCCTTCTGCCATCTCTAATGTGAGTAAAGCCTTGGAAGTTCACCCCTATGGCCTCCGGACTGTTTATTCTGCGCTACACCGCGCGACGTGGCATCCGTTCTTCCTCCACTACTACCCCCTCCATCCTTCCTGTCCCTCCGCCCTGAGGCCTTGCTCCGCCTGTGGGGAGTAGTAATAACTCTGGCCGCCGTAACACTATGCCTCAGCGGACTGCAGCGGCGCTGGTGGCCTTCACCAGGTGCCACAGGTGGCGTAGTCGTAAATCAGCCACTCAACCCGGATAAGCCCACAGCATCTCTTTTAATGTGACGACCCTGAGCACGGGTCGGGTCCGGGCCACGGCTGCACCCCATCTCTCCATCACAGGACCCGACTCCGAGTCCCCCATCTCCCAGGGTAAAGAAAAGGGCTTTTTCGAGTAAGAGACGTCACGCCAGGGGCGGAACTACCGACCGTGCAGCCGGTTCATTGAACGGGGGCCCCGAGGGAGAGGGGGCCCCTCCAGCCTCCAGCAGGGCCGCCATCAGGGCATGTCTGCCCTGACTCCAGTGTGGGGCCCAGCCGGTAGGGGCCCCCTCGGAGCCGCCCCTCTTGTGCGTCTCTCTCCTCATGGGGCCCCCGGTCCCATGCTAAGCGCCGGGTCCGGGACATCAGCGCTGCGCTGCTCTGCTGCGGCAGCGCCTTTATGATTCCCCTGACTTCCGGTCATGTGACCGCGCCGTCACATGACCGGAAGTCAGGAGAACCTGGTGTCAGCGATTTGTACGAGCGCCAGGATTCTGCAGGGATCGCATGGGGGTAAGTATAACAAGTTTTATTTTTTTTTTTAAATACAATTAACTAGGAGTGGGGGGAAATGGGAGATGCACATGGGGGGGAAGGGGAATGGGAGATGCACATGGGGGGGGGGGAATGGGAGATGCACATGGGGGGAAGGGGAAATGGGAGATGCACATGGGGGGAAGGGGAATGGGAGATGCACATGGGGGGAAGGGGAATGGGAGATGCACATGGGGGAAGGGGAATGGGAGATGCACATGGGGGGAAGGGGAATGGGAGATGCACATATGGGGGGGGGAATGGGAGATGCACATATGGAGGGGGGGGGAAATGGGAGATGCACATATGGGGGGGGGAAATGGGAGATGCACATATGGGGGGGGAAATGGGAGATGCACATATGGGGGGGGGAATGGGAGATGCACATATGGGGGGGAAATGGGAGATGAACATGGGGGGGAATGGGAGATGCACATGGGGGGGGAATGGGAGATGAACATGGGGGGGAATGGGAGATGCACATGGGGGTAGGGGGATGAGAGAGGTGCACATGGGGGGAGGGGGGATGAGAGAGGTGCACATGTGGGGGAGGGGGATGAGAGAGGTGCACATGTGGGGGAGGGGGATGAGAGAGGTGCACATGTGGGGGATGAGAGAGGTGCACATGGGGGGTGGTGAGAGCTGCACATGGGGGGGATGAGAGCTGCACATGGGGGAATTGGGAGAAAATGAGCTGCACATGGGGGAATTGGGAGTAGGGGGATAATGAGCTGCACATAATGAATGTGGGGTGGGGGAGAGTAAATGATGATGGGGTGGGGAGAGCACGGACATGATATAATGAATTGGGGCAGGGGGTGCATGTAAATAATGAATGCGGGGAGCAGGAAGTATAGAGTAGGGGGCGTTGCGGATGCAGGAGTGTAACTGGTAACAAATTGGTGGAAAGAGTAGAGGTTCTAATTAAATTATATATTAAGTGCCTATTTACAGTTAATGGGGGCACCGTGGTGGATTACAATTTATATTTGGAATGGTGGGTGGCATAATAACTATGTATTAATGGTGGGTGCACGTCTGTATTCAGCTGCGTAATGTAGAAGTTGGGGAATGTGCTCTAGATAACTGTGTTATTTTATGCAGAGACGAGTCCTGGCTGGAAGACGTGATGGCGGTCTGTGCTGGATGAAGGAGAAAAGCGAAGATGAAGGACTTCACCTAGAGACGTCACCAGTGAGTCAGTGTATTACATGTACACTTACACTATATACTATGTACCGGGCTCCTGTGTATAATGTCACTGGTGATCACTGTATTACCTGTACACTGACACTATATACAGAGCTCCTGTGTATAATGTCACTGGTGATCACTGTATTACCTGTACACTGACACTATATACAGAGCTCCTGTGTATAATGTCACTGGTGATCACTAGATTACCTGGACACTTAAATTATACATACCATGTATAGAGCTCCCGTGTATAATGACACTTATGGTAATATTAGTAATGTGGTGGTAATATGTGGTCTGGTCATGGTGTGGCAGTTTTTCTTCCTTCTGTGTGGTATTATTCGGTCACTATGTTGTGGTAATATGTGGTCTGGTCATGGTGTGGCGGTATTCCCTGTATGTGGTATTATTGGTCATTTAAAAAAAAAATGTATATGACACATTCCCTTAAAGAAAACGAAATAAAAATATATCTAAAAAGAGTATTGGATGTTTTAAGAAAATTTTAATAGGTTAGAGTAGGGCCCGGCCAGAAGAGTCTACCTTATCGTGGTGGCGGCTTTAAAAATCTTTTGGCCAAAACAAAAGCTGCTGGCTATGTATGTGGCGCCGTCACATGGCCGAACGTCAGGAGAACCTGGTGGCAGCGACGTGGACGAGCGCCAGGATTCTGCAGGGACCGCATGGGGGTAAGTATAACAAGTTTTATTTTTTTTAAATACAATTAATTAACTAGGAACGGGGGGGATGAGATGCACATGGGGGGGGATGAGAGATGCACATGGGGGGGGATGAGAGATGCACATGGGGGGGGGATGAGAGATGCACATGGGGGGGGATGAGAGATGCACATGGGGGGGGATGAGAGATGCACATGGGGGGGATGAGAGATGCACATGGGGGGGGATGAGAGATGCACATGGGGGGGGGATGAGAGATGCACATGGGGGGGATGAGAGATGCACATGGGGGGGTTATGTTTACATAACTTTGTTGCCTTATGAAGGGCAGGGGGGGGCCCCAAAAATTTCTTGCACAGGGGCCCACTACAGTCTGTGTCCGCCCCTGCGTCACGCTATCACTTGTGGGGGGTTTCTGCTGTTTTCGCATGTCAGGGGCTCTCCAAATGTGATATGGCATCCACTTTTTTCATATGGCATTTTGTTTTCATAATGGCATTACGACATTCATTTTAATATGGTGATATGGCATTCAGTCTTTTTTGCGTTCAAAAAGTCGAAACGGTGCTCCTTCCCTTCCGAGCCCTGTCATGTGCCCAAACAATAGTTTTCCCCCACATATGGGGTATCAACATGCTCAGTAGAAATTACACAACAAATTTTGTGGTTCATTTTATCTTGTTACCCTTGTGAAAATAAAAAAATTGGGGCTATAGTAAAATTTTTGTGAAAAAAAGTAAAATGTTCATTTTTCTTTCCACATTGCTTTAGTTCCTTTTGGGTATTTTCTGTCATAAAGGCCCCTCAAAGTCACTTCAAATGTGATGTGGTCCCTAAAAAAATGGTTTTGTAAATTTTGTTGGAAAAATTAGAAATCGCTGGTCAACTTTTAAACCTTCTAACTTCCTAACAAAAAAAATGTTTTAAAAATTGTGCTGATGTAAAGTAAACATATGAGAAATGTTATTTATTAACTATTTTGTGTGACATAACTCTCTGGAATTAAAAGTTTGAAAATTGCAAAATTATCAAATTTTTCACCAAATTGTCGTATCAAAATTGGTTACCACTATCATGAAGTACAATATGTCACTAAACACAATCTCAGAATCAGTGGGATCCATTGTAAAATAAGAAGAAAATAATAAAATCCTTATACTCACATGTCCTATGTGTCCCTAGCTGTAATTCTCTGACCGCTGACGCTGAGGAGCCGAGGAGAATGAGCCGCTCCGGCGAGCGGGCCCCGAAGCTGAGCTCAGGAGCGGTGTCCTGTCACTCAGTGAGCGCAGCTCCGGGGCCACTATCCGGGAAACACTTAGGACCATAGGCAGATTATAATGAGGGCAATCTGGGCTACCGCCCGGGGCCCCGGGGCTCCGGGGAGCCCCGGGGGGTCCATGGCCAAGCTTAAAGGATCCCTCACTTTACACACTTAACATCTTTTATCCATTGTTAAAAAGCGTCATAGATTTCAAGCTTTTTTTCACCCTTGAATTTGTTCCAGAAAATGCAGTATTGCTCCTGGAAAATTAATGTAATTACACATGTGTTGGTATAGATATGTTTATTTCATTTGTATGTAATGGAACAACACAAAAAAACAAACAAAAAAGGCAAATTGGACATAATTTCACACAAAACTCCCAAAATGGGCCAAACCAAAATGTTGGCACTTTTCCAAAGTTGTAGGTAAACAACTTTGTTTCAAGCATATGATGCTCATTCAAACTCACCTGTGGCAAGTAACAGGTTTGAGCAATATGAAATCATACCTGAAACCAGATAAAAAGGTGAGAAATTTACATATTCTTTGCATTGTATGACTGTGTGTGCCAAACTAAGCATGGAGAACACAAAGAGGAGAAGAGAACTGTCTGAGGAGTTGAGAACCAAAATTGTTGAAAAATATCAACAATCTCAAGGTTACAAATTAATCTCCAGAGATCTTGATGTTCCTTTGTCCATGGTGCGCAACATTATCAAGAAGTTTACAACCCATGGCACTGTAGCTAATCTCTCTGGATGTGGACAGCCGAGAAAAATTGATGAAAGGTTGCAACGCAGGATAGTCCAAATGGTGGATAAGCAACCCCAATCAAGTTCCAAAGATATTCAAGCTGTCCTGCATGCTCAGGGTGCATCAGTGTCAGCGTGAACTATATGTAGTCTTTTGAATGAAATGAATCACCATGGCAGGAGACCCAGGAGGACCCCACTGCTGACATAGATACATAAAAAAGCTAGACTACAATTTACCAATATGTGCGTGAGTAAGCCTAAATCCTTTTGGGAAATCATCTTGTGGACAGATGAAACCAAGATAGAGCTTTTTGGTGAAGCACATCATTCTACTGTTTACCAAAAATGGAATGAGGACTGCAAAGAAAAGAACACAGTACCTACAGTCATATATGGTGGAGGTTCAAAGATGTTTTGGGGTTGTTTTGTTGCCTCTGGCACTCATTGCTTTGACTGCGTGCAAAGCATCATGAAATCTGAAGATTACCAAAGGATTTTGGGTCACAATGTAGTGTCTATTGTCAGAAAGCTGGGTTTGCGTCCTAGGTCATGGGACTTCGAGCAGGACAATTACCCCAAACATATTTCAAGAAGCACCAAGAAATGGATGGGAACAAAGTGCTGGAGAGTTCTGAAGTGGCAGCAATGAGTCCGGATCTAACTCCTTTTGAACACCTGTGGATTTAGATCCGGACTCATTGCTTAGTCCGGATCTAAATTGCTCTTAAAATTGCTCTTGGGAGGAGACACACTTCACATATGGGAGACCTGGGACAGTTTGCAAAAGAAGAGTGGTCTACATACTTTTTTATATATATATATATATATATATATATATATATATATACATATATATATATATGTATAATACTTGACACCTAATGGGAGCCAAAGGCCAAAGAAGGGGGCATTGTCCTAAGTAGGGGCCACAGAGGGAGACATTATTTTAATTGGGGTCCAAGGAGGGGGACATTATTTTAAATGGGGGCCCCAAGAGGGGACATTATTGTAAATTTTGTCTAAAAAGGGGGGCATCATACCATGGGAGCAAAAGGGGAACATTATGATAAATGGTGGCCAAAGAAGGGGACTTTATTCTAAATGAGGACCAAAAAGAGAGACATTGTACTACAGGGGGCCAAAGAGAGTTATATATAATAATATTTTTTATTTAATTTCTATATTTAGTAGAGACATGTACAAACTGAATAAGACAATACAGATTATCACATAATTCATGACATACTAAGAGGAGTGAAGGCCCTGCTAACAAGCTTACAGTCTATGAAGATATAGGAGTGACACAAAAGGTAAAAAGGTGCTTGTCATGTATGGTCCGGCCATGATTATTATAAACAGGGGAATTCAAATACCATTACATGAACCAGTCATCAGCCAGAATCTGTATAAGTACAGATACAAGGAGCTGTAGAGTGCATGGAGGCTGTGGATACAGATGAGTGAAGGGACCAGATTCTGGAGAAAATTAAGGAAGGGAGAACAGGGCATAGTTAGATTAACCATATTCTGTGGGATAGTGCATTCCAGAGAACTGCTGCAGCACAAGAGAAGTCCTGAAGATGGGGGTAGAAGGTTTCGATTACAGAGGATGCTAGTCTTAGGTAGATAGTTGATTTTACATTTCTGGATTCTGTAGATTTGTGATTTGTATTAAACAAAAAAAAAAAACAACAACAATCCGAGGTGTCAGTATTCTTTAATGAGGACATAGCCCTCATGGTTTGTAATTCCAGTGTGTGATGATTAAATAAATGTTGTGATTAAGGTGCAGTTACTGCAGTATATCACAGATCAATTAATCCACAGTCACACTAGCTATGTATACGGATGTCCCCCAGGCCGATACCCCAGCAGTTATTTCGGGATGCCTTGGCTTCTGCTGCTTTAGAAGATGCAGGTCATCCTTGTACATTTATCTGTATAGAAATAAATGGTTCGAGGCATGGTCATTAATTTTCCACAAAGCACTCTGCTACTATGCAAGCCAAATAATTTGTCCCTTTTTCCTTTCTGTTAAATTTGGGAATTATACAATAGATAACAGTCACATATTATCCTGTATATGATATCTGACTTCTGTAATCACTGTATACCATATACCAGTCATATATTATCCTGTATACTGCAGGTGCTATACTATGTGTATAGACATCAGATGATATATAGACTCCTTCATCATATCCTATGAGCTTTATTTATTGTTGTGGAGTTCAATTGTTTCCCATGGTATTTAATGGGTATTATTAGAAATTACTTTTGTTATGTTTTTATATTTATTTTTAATAAAGGCATTTTTTTATTGCTTCAGTTGTACGTTGTTATTGTGGCTACTAGAATGGGAGTAACACTCAATCAGGTCAAAGAAGTATAGATGCACAAGTTTGATAAAAAGATTTGGAACTTTTATTGAATTATTTAAAAGAAATTTATAAAACACACATAAAGGGGAAGTGAACCAATGAAGGTGCCTGCAGTGCTAGTAACAAGGGTAGTCAATCATTTATTCTGTTTAACAAGACTTACAAAAGGAGATCATATCAATGAACCCAGTGATAAATACATGAAGAATTAAATAAATAAATAAGTAAAAGGATCAGTATCCAAAATTCATTCATCTAGTAAGCATTAGTGGATAACAAGTACATACCTTAAAGTATCCAGCATAGATAAATGTAGTCAAAATGCCATGAAAGTATATATCTATAAATATGTCAATAGGTCATATAGAGAGAAGCCATAAAGCCCACAAGTGGTAGACAAGTGTCAATATAGGGCAAAGTCAATCATGGCCCACAAAATACAGATGGTATCACCAAGCATAGAAATAAACAGAATGTAAATAAAGACAATACAGCTGTCCTTACCTGCAGTTGAAAGGTTGTATTGTCTTTATTTACATTCTGTTTATTTCTATGCTTGGTGATACCATCTGTATTTTGTGGGCCATGATTGACTTTGCCCTATATTGACACTTGTCTACCACTTGTGGGCTTTATGACTTCTCTCTATATGACCTATTGACATATTTATAGATATGACTCACCCCCTGGGCCAGTGCTGTAGTGCGGCGCGCGTGCGCGCGGGGGATACCCGGAGCCGGATCCGATGGGGGTAGTAGTCTTCATGTGGCGGTGACCCGGTCCGCGCCCAGGGTGGTCAAACTAAGTGGCAGTTATTGGTATGATGGTATTAGTGTCCGACTACGCCACCCGTTGAATGCGGTTATGAAACCGCCACTGCAAAACAGTCCGCTGAGGCCGATGGTATATATGTGCAGCTATGGTGGTATAACCCCCAACGGGAGAGGTATAGCCTCAGGGCAGCTAGTGCGGGTGAAGGGAGTGATAGTAAGAGCGTCCCGGTACCTATGGTGCTGGTGGTGCGATGGAACACAGAGACTGATTGCAGTTTTCAATGCTTTACTCACAGTTGTTATTAACGTCAGTCCTGCAGGTGATGACGACCCGAGCCATGCTGCGTCCACCAGGTACGGGGCTCGACCAACCCCCAGGCGGTTCCAGAGTGTGGCCTTGAACTCCTTTCCCCGTTCCTTTCTCTGGCCGTCCCCACTAGGGACCCACCCATGTCCAGCTTCCTCGGGCCTTCTGGTGGCGAAACCTTTCTCCGGTCTCCCTGACCCTATGTGGCGTGCCTTCGTGGTGGGTGTAGTGAGTGGTCGCACCAAGACGTGGCCACGACCTCCGATTCCTGGCTGAGGATAAGTGGCCTCCACCAGTTTGGGATCCGGTACCCTGATCTGCCAACCCTTCACCCGCTGACTCCTAGGGTGTTCGGGTTCCTTCTTGCTTCATGTCTCTGGGCCTTTCCTTATGTTTCATTCTTTCCTTGCTTCTTGTTCCTTTCTTCTTCACTCTTGCTCCCTCCAGGGGCAGCACCCAGACAGGGCTGCTGCTCCCTGTCACTCCTCTTCTCACTCTTCTTCTGTCTGACTCAGCTCACTCCTAAGATGGTGCCCACCTTTTATACTCCCTCTGACACCCGAGCCCAGGTGACTAGCAACCAATGGGCTCCTTCCTATGCCCAGAAACCCACTCCCATCTGTCCCTACACCACTGGGATATTCCTCCCCCCCTCCCCACTCCAGCCAGGAACAGAAGCTGTCGTACCTGCACATCTTTCTAGTGGGAGTACCGTCGGTCTGTTCCTCGGAAATGGGGTGTGTGTGGTGCATGCAGCTAACTGAGTTCTAGTCCACACTCCATCCTTACCCGGGAGTGGAATACCGCACCTCTGGTTCGAGGTGCAATACCCCTGTAGCAGCCGAGTCCTCGGGGTGCTACATTCCCCCCTGGTAAATCACAACACGTCCTCGGGCTGGAATAGAGCAAAACAATTAGACATACAAAAATTTTAAAGTGCACTCACATATAAAACATTAACTGAAAACTCATCCCTTTATGGGAGGTACTTTTCTCTTTTAACGTTACGGGTATAAAACATTTTTCTAAGACATTCTACTAATGCCACCAGAACTCTTTTGTAAAACACTATATACAACTTTTGCCATTATTATTTTAGCAGCATAATAAACTTTCTATTATAAGACATTTTCAAAATATATTCTTGATCTCTGGCCACGGTGCAACTTGTGACCAGGTAAAGTGCAACAGTCACTAATTCCAAGGTAGAAAGGCAGTTCTTATAAAACCAATAGGGGGCGCTTTAAGAAGCGCAACTAAGTACAGGGTCGGCCGCTCTCAGTCCTCAGCCAGGTAGAGGGAAAGGATGACCGCTCTCAGTCCTCGGTCAGGTTAGGGATTAGGGCAAAACAGGCAACAGTTCTCTTTCTGTCCCAACGGGGACCACACTCTTTGTGGAAACAGTCCCACAACAGTCCTTATACCCGATCGGGTAACTATTTACATCTCCTCTTTTACCGTTTACGATTTACGGTGTCCTCCACACGCTCCTTTCTCTTCCTCAGGTTCAGACCCGTCCGGGCCCTCTTTCTTTTCCTCCTGGTACGATAACTCCTCCTCCTCCTTGACCCGGTGGACATGAAGGGCGTACCATCCCTTCACTCCCTTATGCCTGGTATAGGTGACGGTATCTCCAGGCACCAGGTCCCGTCCACTGTGCCCCTCCGGTAGGTGGGACTCTACATCGCTTCTGTTTACAAACACCTGGCTCATGGTCTTCGGGTCTTAGATGATGCCCCAGCCACATGCCATGAGAAACTTAACAACAGTCCCGGTGACTCGGGGACCGTGAGCTGTATGGGGGGTCCTGGCGGGCCCCGGCTGGGGTGCAGCGCCCGCGGGCACTCGGCCTTTTAACCTGGCCGGTGACTTTCTGATCGTGCCCGATGTTGGGGAGCACGGTCCAGGGCGAGGCTCCGCTGCAGAGCTTGCTGCTGGAGGGCTGACTGCTGGTGATGGAGGCACGGCGGGTGGCGCGGCACCCAGAGCTTCGGGTTCCGCGGCGGGAGGTAGGGGCAGGTCCGCGGCCTCAGGGCCCGGAGTAACGGCGTCCCCCTTACTTGTCGTTGCGGCCTACCCCGCGGCGTCGTCCTCGGCCTCCGATCCGCTTCTGCTGCCTCTCGGGATGGACGCGGTGCTGGATGGTGGCTGCGGCAGTGAAGCTCTCCTCCATATCCGACATCCTCCTCCCCCCTAGTGGACCGTGGCCTACCTTGCGATGATCCTCTTCCGTAGGCCGCGGCTCCGCAGTGGATCGTCAGGGTTGAGGACCTTCCGTCGCGCTCCTGTGACGTCGGCGTCGCTGGGCTCCCTCCAGGACCCGACGCAATGTCCGGACGTGAGGCGGGGCTTCAATTCTCGCGGGCGTTCGGAGTCCACGCCCCTCTTCTTCCCGCGTGGCATCCTCAAGATGGCGTCCAATGGCGGGAAAACTCCACGGATGGCGGGAAGAAGGCAGAAGATGGCGTCGGATGGCGGGAATCGGCTCTAGATGGCGGGAAACGACTCCGGACGGCGGGAAACTTCACCACAGGTAAGTATAAAAGTCTCTTTTTTCAGGCACGCAGTACCCGGTGGTTGCGGGCACGTAATCCTGCCGACTACGCCAAAGTTGACTCACCCCCTGGGCCAGTGCTGTAGTGCGGCGCGCGTGCGTGCGGGGGATACCCGGAGCCGGATCCGATGGGGGTAGTAGTCTTCGTGTGGCGGTGACCCGGTCCGCGCCCAGGGTGGTCAAACTAAGTGGCAGTTAATGGTATGATGGTATTAGTGTCCGACTACGCCACCCGTTGAATGCGGTTATGAAACCGCCACTGCAAAACAGTCCGCTGAGGCCGATGGTATATATGTGCAGCTATGGTGGTATAACCCCCAACGGGAGAGGTATAGCCTCAGGGCAGCTAGTGCGGGTGAAGGGAGTGATAGTAAGAGCGTCCCGGTACCTATGGTGCTGGTGGTGCGATGGAACACAGAGACTGATTGCAGTTTTCAATGCTTTACTCACAGTTGTTATTAACGTCAGTCCTGCAGGTGATGACGACCCGAGCCATGCTGCGTCCACCAGGTACGGGGCTCGACCAACCCCCAGGCGGTTCCAGAGTGTGGCCTTGAACTCCTTTCCCCGTTCCTTTCTCTGGCCGTCCCCACTAGGGACCCACCCATGTCCAGCTTCCTCGGGCCTTCTGGTGGCGAAACCTTTCTCCGGTCTCCCTGACCCTATGTGGCATGCCTTCGTGGTGGGTGTAGTGAGTGGTCGCACCAAGACGTGGCCACGACCTCCGATTCCTGGCTGAGGATAAGTGGCCTCCACCAGTTTGGGATCCGGTACCCTGATCTGCCAACCCTTCACCCGCTGACTCCTAGCGTGTTCGGGTTCCTTCTTGCTTCATGTCTCTGGGCCTTTCCTTATGTTTCATTCTTTCCTTGCTTCTTGTTCCTTTCTTCTTCACTCTTGCTCCCTCCAGGGGCAGCACCCAGACAGGGCTGCTGCTCCCTGTCACTCCTCTTCTAACTCTTCTTCTGTCTGACTCAGCTCACTCCTAAGATGGTGCCCACCTTTTATACTCCCTCTGACACCCGAGCCCAGGTGACTAGCAACCAATGGGCTCCTTCCTATGCCCAGAAACCCACTCCCATCTGCCCCTACACCACTGGGATATTCCTCCCCCCCCTCCCCACTCCAGCCAGGAACAGAAGCTGTCGTACCTGCACATCTTTCTAGTGGGAGTACCGTCGGTCTGTTCCTCGGAAATGGGGTGTGTGTGGTGCATGCAGCTAACTGAGTTCTAGTCCACACTCCATCCTTACCCGGGAGTGGAATACCGCACCTCTGGTTCGAGGTGCAATACCCCTGTAGCAGCCGAGTCCTCGGGGTGCTACAGATATATACTTTCATGGCATTTTGACTACATTTATCTATGCTGGATACTTTAAGGTATGTACTTGTTATCCACTAATGCTTACTAGATGAATGAATTTTGGATACTGATCCTTTTACTTATTTATTTATTTAATTCTTCATGTATTTATCACTGGGTTCATTGATATGATCTCCTTTTGTAAGTCTTGTTAAACAGAATAAATGATTGACTACCCTTGTTACTAGCACTGCAGGCACCTTCATTGGTTCACTTCCCCTTTATGTGTGTTTTATAAATTTCTTTTAAATAATTCAATAAAAGTTCCAAATCTTTTTATCAAACTTGTGCATCTATACTTCTTTGACCTGATTGAGTGTTTGTTGAATAGAAGTATTGTACCAAATAGGCTTTTTACTTTTTGGACTAATAGAATGGAAGTATTAGTAGGATATTTTGCAATTATTGGGCTTTTGTTTTGCAGTATATGACAACGCCCCCCTGAGGAAGCGATAGGTGAAACACGCATCAAGCTGTGGGTGGCTGCCCGATCTCCATCATTTCCACTTGATCACATTTGATTGATCTTTCTCATTGTGTACCTAGTGGGCACTTATGATTTTGGTTACTTAGTCCCACTTTGGTTTATGCCCACTATGGATAAAATGCACATTACTTCTGTTATACTATAACTGGGCTGCAATCCTCCTCCTCCTCCTAATCTTTGTGCAGTATCACTTCTAATTGTATATCTATATATTTTTATGCTCTAATAAAGATTGTTATTTTCCATGGATTTTGTATCGTTCACCTTATCCGCATTGTTATACATAGTGGGGAAATCTGTCTGTCTTAGGGGATATATACAGTAGACATTATCCATTATGGAGTGTATAGGATTGTAGTGTTATAGGATTGTATTTTGCAGTGTATAGTAATATAGGAATGAGGCTTCAGATTCAGGATTGGTTATTACTTTCTATGGACGTCGCTGTATTGTACAGATCTGTAATACTATAGTGTGCAGGGGCCCTGATGCTTTTTAGTCTAATATAAATATTTGTTAAAGTAATCAAATTATACAGATCATTACATTGCTGGAGCTACACAATACATCTCCGTATATTCAGAAGAAAACAGAAGAAACTTACAAAAGTCACCAACAATATAAATAATATAAATTACTACTTAAATAAAATAATCTATGACGATGTGTAATGTGAAATGTAACCACCAGATCTGATGTTACTATGTAACCATTAGTGTCATTTACATTAGATACAAGGGGGCGGAGCTATTACCACTGACCCCTCCCCCAAATGTAGTGTCCCAGTCCTATATAAAGAGGCCTCTTCCATCTGCTCCTCACTTCTTACCTGTAGTCATACAGAAGCGAGGACCACCATGCAGGCCACTTACCTTCTCCTCCTCTGCTGCGTGACCCCCATATTTTCTGCACCTCGTAAGTCCAGTTCCTTTATCTATTGTCTGATTTCTTACAGCTTCTTAGTATATGTAATAGTTATATCATAATATCTTATGCTCTAGTGGTTTAATCCTGTAAGAATCTAAATCCAACATCAATGTCTTCAATTAATTAAACACTCAAATGCACAATGTTCCATTATATGTATCTATTGTCTGACTTCTTACTGCTTCTTATTATATGTAATATTTGTATGGTAATATCTTATGCTCTATTGTTGTAATCCTGTAAGAATATAAATCCAACATCAATGTGTTCATTTAATTCCACTATTAATTACAGACTCTTCTATGGGGAATCCCTGGGTAGACCTTACTTTGGGCACAGCTTAGGCGGCATTATGTGTCTTTATGTGTGATAGCATTCTTGGACACACCAAGCAGTTAGATATTTCTATCTGTTGATGAATCTTGCTACAAGAACGGCTTCTGCGATTGTCGCCCTCCACATAATGTAGATAGTTTACATTGTGTAACTTATTTTCCAATAATTCTATTGGTCATTACCATAGGTAATAGTAATAGTATATACAGTTATATGAAAAAGTTTGGGCACCCCTATTAATCTTAAGCTTATTGTTTTATAAAAATTGATGTTTTTGCAACAGCTATTTCAGTTTGATATATGGAATAACTGTTGGACACAGTAATGTTTCTGCCTTGAAATGAGGTTTATTGTACTAACAGAAAATGTGCAATCTGCATTCAAACAAAATTTGACATGTGCATAAGTATGGGCACCTCACCAGAAAAGTGACATTAATATTTAGTAGATCCTCCTTTTGCAAAAATAACAGCTTCTAGTCGCTTCCTGTAGCTTTTAATGAGTTCCTGGATCCTGGATGAAGGTATTTTTGACCATTCCTCTTTACAAAACATTTCCAGTTCAGTTAAGTTTGATGGTCGCCGAGCATGGACAGCCCTCTTCAAATGATCCCACAGATGTTCAATGAACATGATGGAACCTCCACCAAATTTTACTGTGGGTAGCAAGTGTTTTTCTTGGAATGCTGTGTTTTTTTGCCGCCATGCATAACGCCTTTTTGTATGACCAAACAACTCAATCTTGGTTTCATCGGTCCACAGGACCTTCTTCCAAAAAGAAATTGGCTTCTCCAAATGTGCTTTTGCATACCTCAGCCGACTCTGTTTGTGGCGTGCTTGCAGAAACGGCTTCTTTCGCATCACTCTCCCATACAGCTTCTCCTTGTGCAAAGTGCGTTGTATAGTTGACCGATGCACAGTGACACCATCTGCAGCAAGTTGATGCTGCAGCTCTCTGGAGGTGGTCTGAGGATTGTCCTTGACTGATCTCACCATTCTTCTTCTCTGCCTTTCTGATGTTTTTCTTGGCCTTCCACTTCTGGCCTTAACAAGAACTGTCCCTGTGTTCTTCCATTTCCTTACTATGTTCCTCACAGTGGAAACTGACAGGTTAAATCTCAGAGACTGCTTTTTGTATCCTTCCCCTGAACAACTATGTTGAATAATCTTTGTTTTCAGATCATTTGACAGTTGTTTTGAGGAGCCTATGATGCCACTCTTCAGAGGAGATTCAAACAGGAGAACAACTTGCAAGTGGCCACTTTAAGTAGCTTTTCTCATGATTGCATACACCTGGCTTTGAAGTTCAAAGCTCAATGAGGTTACAAAACCAAAAAAAGTGCTTTAGTAAGTCAGTAAAATGTAGGTAGGAGTATTTAAAACAAGAAAATGATAAGGGTGCCCATACTTATGCACCTGTCAAATTTTGTTTGAATGCAGATTGCACATTTTCTGTTAGTACAATAAACCTCATTTCAAGGCAGAAACATTACTGTGTCCAACAGTTATTACATATATCAAACTGAAATAGCAGTTGCAAAAACACAAATTTTTATAAAACATTAAGCTTAAGATTAATAGGGGTGCCCAAACTTTTTCATATAACTGTATTGTAATCGTAATAGTATATATTATAATATTTAGAGTATTCTAAACATAATTACTGTATATATTATAGTTTACTGCTAAGAACAAATGTAATAATTTAACAAGTAATTACAAATTTATAATGTGATATATATTAACTTGATGTTCATGTGCACACTATCTATGAAGTGGCATAAGGAACAAAATGGCTGAATTTTTGCATTTCTACCATGGTTGCACATACACCAATGTGATACATTTGCTGCAATTAGCGACATTTTTAAAGACTAGTAAATTCATGCCCTCTCTCTGATAATTTTAATAAATATCCCCAATTGAGCTGTTTTATAATCTAATTCTTCCCACGTGAATAAACCCCAGCGCGTTGTGTTCCTTAACACACAAAGTTGCTCTTGGATACTAATCTGCTTGTTCTTTTGTAGTTTTAATATTTTTTTGCTGTTTAGTAACTAATTATGAAATTGATGGCTGCTAACTATTGAATTTTTTAGTTTTTGAAGGATCTGGATTAGGATCTGGCAAGGAATTTGTCACAATAATCGGTCAAGATGAAGGATCTGGCATTGTCATCACTCCAGAAGGATCTGGCTCTGTAATCGGTCAAGATCAGGGATCTGGCATTGTCATCACTCCAGAATAAGGATCTGGCTCTGTAATCGGTCAAGATGAAGGATCTGGCATTATCATCACTCCAGAAGAAGGATCTGGCGCTATAATCGGTCAAGATGAGGGATCTGGCATTGTGATCACTCCAGAAGAAGGATCTGGCGACATAATCGGTCAAGATGAAGGATCTGGCATTATCATCACTCCAGAAGAAGGATCTGGCACAATAATCAGTCAAGATGAAGGATCTGGCATTGTCATCACTCCAGAAGAAGGATCTGGCGCAATAGTTGGTCAAGATGAAGGATCTGGCATTGTCATCACTCCAGAAGAAGGATCTGGTGCAACAATTGGTCAAGATGAAGGATCTGGCATAATCATCACTCCAGAAGAAGGATCTGGCACTATAATCGGTCAAGATGAAAGATCTGGTATTGTCATCCCTCCAGAAGAAGGATCTGGCACAAAATAATTGATCAAAATGAAGAATCTGGCATTTCAATCCCTCCAGAAGAAGGATCTGGCACACAATAATTGATCAAAATGAAGGATCTGGCATTTCAATCCCTCCAGAAGAAGGATCAGGCATTAGTTCTTTCTCTAAAAAATAAACTGGTTGAAAATATATACTATTGGGAAACCAGATCACTTTTGGACATTAAGGAGATGCCCCATCACATGTTTGTTAGTGTGATTTCTTCTTTTAGGTGCTTATTTTATGAACTTAATTCCACAAAGCCGAAATAAGGCAAAGTAATCCAACCTGCACTGTATTCATGCATTTATCTTGTGCCTTGTATCCAGTTCACAGTTGAATATCAGTATCTTATATTTTTTTCAATAATAAAAATAACTTTTGCAACATATTTCACTTCATTTCATATGAATTCTATTAATATTACAATGAGAAAATTAATTTAAAAAACTCCATTTGATCTCTGTAAACCAGGGCCGGACTGGGACAAAAAAGCAGCCCTGCAAGACAAACCCCACCAGCCCACATACTGTAACACTCATTACCCCAGATCAGTAAATTTGGCTTTACTTAGTCGTGCCCCTCATCACTCCCTTTAAGGAGTTATTTGATGAGCCACATGTGAATAGTGCAGCAGTGTGTATGATCCACCATAGCCCCACTAACATGGTGCTCTTCAGAGCTCTGGATCTCGGGATTATGGGGGTCTCAGTGGACGGACCCCCAGTGATTGGAAAGTTCTCAGGATAGGGGATACTTGGGATGTTTAAATTAGTTTTCCAATATTTATTCTTATTTTATCATAGGAATATTGAAAATAATAAACCAATATTAACCCAACCAAAGTCTAATGTTGCTTCACGACAACAGGACACAAAAAGTGGTACTGTGCAGTGTATATGTATATACAGGAAACAAGAAGTGGTACTGTGCAGTGTATATATACACGACAGGAGAAGTGGTACTGTGCAGTATATCTATATACAGGAAAGGAGAAGTGGGACTGTGCAGTGTATATAAACAGGAGAAGTGGTACTGTGCAGTGTATATACACAGGACAGGAGAAGTGGTACTGTGCAGGAAAGGAGAAGTGGTACTGTGCAGTGTATATATACAGGACAGGAGGAGTGGTGCTGTGCAGTGTATATATACAGGAAACAAGAAGTGGTACTGTGCAGTGTATATTTACACGACAGGAGAAGTGGTACTGTGCAGTATATATATACAGGAAAGGAGAAGTGGGACTGTGCAGTGTATATATACAGGAGAAGTGGTACTGTGCAGTGTATATACACAGGACAGGAGAAGTGGTACTGTGCAGTATATATATACAGGAAAGGAGAAGTGGTACTGTGCAGTGTATATATACAGGACAGGAGGAGTGGTGCTGTGCAGTGTATATATACAGGAAACAAGAAGTGGTACTGTGCAGTGTATATTTACACGACAGGAGAAGTGGTACTGTGCAGTATATATATACAGGACAGGAGAAGTGGGACTGTGCAGTGTATATATACAGGAGAAGTGGTACTGTGCAGTGTATATATACAGGAGAATTGGTACTGTGCAGTGTATATGTAGCGCCCCGAGGGTTCGGCCGCTACAGGGGTATTGCACCTCAGACCAGAGGTGTGATATTCCACTCCCGGGTAAGGATGGAGTATGGACCAGGGCTCAGTTAGCTGCATACAGCACACACACCCCATTTCCGAGGGACAGCTCAGCGGTGCTCCCACTAGACAGAAGTGCAGGCGCGACCAACTATGTCCCTGTCTGGAGTGGGGAGGGGGGTGGAACACCCAGTGCTGTAGGGGCAGATAGGGGTTGGTTCCTGAGCGTAGATAGGAGCTCATTGGTTGCTGGTCCCCTGGGCTCATGGCTAGAGGGAGGTATAAAAGGTGGGCACCATCTTAGATCTAGGTTCTGTCCAGAGAAGAGAAGACAGGGAGTAGAGGCTCTGTAGGAGCTCTACTCCAGAGTGGGCCTAGTGAGAGGCCGAGGAGGAGAGTGGAGAGAGAGAGAGAGGAGGTGAAGTGGAGCTGAGATTACGTCTCATCCCAGCTCCACGAGAAAGGAACAGAAAAGGAGAAGAAGAGAGAGAGAGAGAAACAGAAGGGCTCAGGAACAAGAAGGTGGAAGGGACCCTAAGAACCCACGAGAATCCAGGGTGCAGGGTCAGGCAGATTAAGGGTACCAGATCCCAAGTTGGTGGAGGAGAAACAACCCTCAGCCAAAGACCGGAGGTCGTGATCATTTATTGGTGCGACACCTCATCAAACCTGCTAGGAAGGCACCATATAGGACAGCGGAGGACGGGGCCCACGTTTAACCGCACAAGTCCGCGGTAGCTGGACAAAAGTGGGTCACTGGTGAGGCAGGCCAGAGAAAGGACAAAAGGGGGTCTTGAGCCATACTCCTGAGCTGTCTGGGGGTTGACCGAGCCCCTCACCTGGTGGACGCAGCACGGCTCGGGCAGTCATTCCCCGCAGAAGTGACTTGGATATTAACCGTGAGTAAAGACCCTGGACTGCAGTACGTTGTCTGTGTGCTTTTTCACTCCTCCGGCATTACCGGTACTGGGACTCTCACCACCATCACTCCCACCATCCACTACACTGCCCTGGGGCCGCACTCTTCCCGTGGGGAGTCACACCATCCCAGCTGCATACATCATCGGCCCCAGCGGTCTGCCCTGCAGCGGCGGTTCCTAATAACCGCAATCCACGGGTGGCGTAGTCGGACATTATCTAAAACATCTAAAAGACTGCCACTGGTCTGACCACCCTGAGCCACGGGACCGGGTCGCCACTACTACCCCCATCGTCTCCCTATTGCCCGGTTCTGAGTGCCCCACGGCCCAGGGGGCGAGTCATATATACACAGGACAGGAGAAGTGGTACTGTGCAGTATACAGTATATACAGGAAAGGAGAAATGGGACTGTGCAGTGTATATATACAGGACTGTGTATATATATATATATATAGTGTATATGTACAGTGTATATATACAGGACTGTATTCAGGACTGTATATATACAGTCTATATATACTGTATATATACAGGTATATATACAGGACTGTATATATACAGGACTGTATATATACTGTATATATGTATATATACAGGTACTGTGCAGTGTATATACTGTATACAGGAGAATTGGTACTTTGCAGTGTATATATACAGTACACAGGACAGGAGGAGTGGTGCTGAGAGTAGCACCTGCCTCCTGAGCTCAAGCACTTCCAGGAGGAGGGTCGTCGTCTGCCTCTCTTCTCCCTAGGGAGAGGCAGGCCTACTGGGAGGCCGGCATGGCTTCCCAGCCTCCTATCCCCCGGTCTATGTCGGCGGGGGAGAAGGAGCCTCAACAACCGGCCCAGAAGGGAGTGAGGAGATCGGGAAGGGTGAGGAAGAGTACATACACCTACTCCAACCCCGAGACTGTTCACCGCCCGCCCAGAGAGGGAGACCGGGGCACCCCAGGCCCCAGGAACAAGAGCCCAGCAAGATCCTGGGGGGAGATGAGCTCTTGCGAGTCCACAAGTTCCTTCTCCTCCCGAGTGGTCGCCACGTTGCGAGAGTACGAGGACGCCGGCAAAGCACTAACCCAGCTGAAAGAGGAGCTGAGGGAGGCCTGGGTCCTGAACACCCGGGCGTCCAACAAGGAAAGACCCGCGACCTCCCAGAGGTTTAAAGCCCTCAGAGACGAGGTGGTCAGGTTAGTGCTCCTCCGGGAGGGGATTGAGAAAAGCGCAGGTCCCTTCCTGGAAAGGTTTAAGAACCAGCGGTGGTTCTCAGAAATGAAGGGGTTAAACACCTCAGGAGAACCGCCAACCGGCGTCCTTAGTGAAGAGGAGGAGGAGGATGAAGAGGTGACTGGAGTTTCAGTTGCTGGAGCCAGTGAGGGGCAGAGCCGGAGCCCAAGTGGTCTCCCTGCAGGGCAGAGGACTCCGACAGCAGAGGCTGGAGTGTTGGGGGAGGAGGAGGAAGGAGGATTGCTGAGGGAGATCCGACTGCTGGAGTTTCCAGTGGACCTGACGCGGTTTTCCTTCGGTGAGAACAAACCAGTGGAGGAGACCAAGAGGAGGAAGAGGAAGACCGGAGGAGCCGCACAGGAGGTGGTGAGTTACAAGTATGTACCAATGTCTGATGTTGTGCCTGCCACCTTCTGTTTAAACCCCACCAAACCTAAAGACACGGGCTCTGCAGTGGGCTCGAGGCAGAGGCAAGGTGGGGAGAGAAGAAGGATGTCCGGCGATGCTGCCATCTGTGCAGGGAACAGTGCAGAGGGCGAGGCTGTGGAGGTACTCACAGCGCCGGACATAGGAAGTTCTGTGGAGTTTCCCTCCCTGCCCTCTGCGGCTAAGCCAGTTATCACCGGGGCTGGGGGGGCCGGGAGGGATGTGAAAAACACATCTGCGAGGAACACTGGGCACACTGCTGCGACAGGGGGGCAGTGTGCCCCAGCGCCCAAAAAGGACACTAAGACCCCAAAGTCTGTGGGTGCAGGGCGGGCAGCGGTGCCCAACAAACAGTCTGCCCAGCACAAGGACCAAAATGCTGCAGTAGGGGGGCAGGGCGCTCCAGGAGACGACCTGCAGAAAGCCAGCAGCAACCAAAGGGAAAAGGGTGTGGTGCTGCAGGGAAAGGAGTCCCTGGAAGTGCTCCCCTCCCCCGGCCCAGCAGGTGTGAGTGCAGAGACACCAGACACAAGGGAGGAAGGAATGGAGGTGACTGTGGAAGGTGCAGAGAACAGCAGAGGTAATGGGGTGACAAGTAAAGGGAATGGAAGTAGTGGTGTAGTGAATGATGGGAGTAGTGGTGGAGCAGATGGTGGGAGTAATGGTGGAGCAGATGGTGGGAGTAGTGGTGGAGTGAATGGTGGGAGTAGTGGGAATGGTGGGAGTAGTGGTGTAGCAAATGGTGGGGGTAGTGGTGGAATGAATGCTGGGAGTAGTGGGAATGGTGGGAGTAGTGGTGTAGCAAATGGTGGGGGTAGTGGTGGAATGAATGGTGGGAGTAGTGATGCAGCAAATGGTGGGAGAAGTAGTGGAGTGAATGATGGGAGTAATGGTCCTGCGAATGGTGGGAGTAGTAGTGAAGTGAATGGTGGGAGCAGCACTGGTGTTGGTGGGGGGAAAGTAGGTGCTGGTCCCGCTGCCCCCCCCAGCATTGGCGGGGGCTTCAGCCCAAAGCTATTCAGGAGCTGTCAGTGCTGGGGGTAGTAGTGCGCCCTCGTCTGGTGGCCCTGGGGATGGTGACTTGCAACAGCAGCTCCTGGACGCCCTGAGGAGAGGGGAGAGCTCCATCACTATAGAGGGGAGGGAGGTTGATCTGTCTTTCTGGATAGAGAGACATGGTCTTTCAGCCTTCCGAGATAGAGGGGCAGAGACTGTCTGGTCTCTGTCGACAACGGGGCAGAGGAGTAACCATAGGAACGTGGTCCGTCTCCAGTGGGTAAGCAAGGATGCCTGTCCTGATAGGTGGAAGGTGGTTGAGCTCCTGCTGGGGATGGGCTTTGCGGCATATGACATCTTTGCCTTGATCCATCCCTACGGGACCTCCTACTTCGATGTCAGCTTCATGAGACCGGAGGGCCTTGAGCTTTTCTGGTCTCGCCATGAGCTGGCTCGGAGTCACCCCGAATGGCATGGTCTCTTTCCCCTGGCAATAACCCGCCAAGATTCAGTCAGGAAAGTGACCGTTTTGACTAGTAACGAGTCGCTTTCCTGTATGGACATTACGACCTGGGTGAGTCGATACGGAGAGGTCACCAATATTCCCGAAAAGAATCTGAATGGCCATAGTATCTGGTCAGGAGCCTGGACCTTCATGGTGAGATTGAAGGTTTCGGGAAACACTATTACCCATATCCCCTCCTCAACCTTTTTGGGGAGGGATAGGATCTTGATTTTCTACCGGGGGCAGCCTAAGGTCTGTCACAGGTGCGGTAGCCCCACACACTTCAGTGCGCAGTGTACCACCCAGAAATGCGCACTGTGTGGGGACCTTGGTCATCTTGCTGCTGCCTGTCGCAGGATTAGGTGTAACTTGTGTGGTGACCTCGGTCACCCGTTCAGTCGCTCTCCACGTTCCTTCGCCAATGCTGTCCTGAAAGCGGCGAGTGCGGGACAGGCGAAAGCCAGGACTAATCTTGCCGGTGAAGGGACCAGTAGAGGCGGGGAGGCAGGGAACCGGTGAGGAGCAAGCTGCCGCCATCCACCATCAGGCGGCAGGAGCAGCGCCGTGGGGACAGGGGGCAGGGAGTAATGTCCCTAAACTCTGACCCAGGTACTTCACTTGCAGCTGAGGATCCTAAAGACAGTGAATTGAGCGAGGAGGTCAAGAGACTTGAAAGGGAAGAGCGAGAGGACGCCACGTCTTCCCAGGAACCCTCTTCTGGTGACAGTCTAGATGAGGGAGAGGGGGAGTGGTCACAGAAAAAGAAAAAGGGTAACAGGAAAACGGCCAGAGGTAGGAGGGGGACCAGGTCTCGAGCTGCCTCTTTGGAGTGCGACCCCTCTGACTCTCTGGCCGTGATCCAAGCGCCATTGGAGGGTTCAGCTGCCCCCCCTCTGGTGGATCTCTCCAACCGGTTCGGGGCTCTCCAGGACCTCCCTCTGCAGGGGGGAAATGGGGACCCGGGGCCGGAGGTTGCGGACAAGGTGATTGGGGCTCAGGAGATGGCTGGGTCTTCCTCTCGGGGGCAAATACAAAGCCCTCTGGGGGGACGACTAACCCAGGACCACCAGACGGGGGCAAGAATGTATATAAGGAGAGAATGGACGAGTCTGTTTGTCTTAAGCGCACTAAAAACCCGTCATTATCGGAGGAAGAGGTTGGGACTGTCAGTGGTGGGAAGAAAAAGGCTATCTAATTCAACCATTCATGATGGCGGCACCCACCCCGTTGACGTTGGCAACTATTAATGTTTGCAGCATAAAGTCAGATGCGGCAAGGTACACGGCCTTTCATTTTCTCGGCCAACTTGACGCCGACATTTTATTTTTGCAGGAGACCAGGTTGACCGATATATCAACCTTGCATAAAGCAAGGCGGGAGTGGAGGCATGGGCCCTCCTACTGGTCTCTTGCGGCGGAGCCGTATAGCGGGGTGGCGGTCCTTTTTAAGACCGCAGCGGTTGAATGCAGACGAGTGATCGAATTAGAAATGGGGAGATGCTTGATCCTAGATGTCTCCATGGGGGGACAAGAGCTTCGGCTCATTAACATCTATGGTCCCCAGTCCAAGTGGGACCGCAAATGTCTCTTCCTGAAGATCAAACCTTTTTTATTTTCGAGTCGGCAGGTGGTCTTCGGAATGGATTTCAACAATGTCACGAGATCCTGTGATAGAGGAGGTTCCGGAGACCGGCTGTCTTATGACTGGGTCGCGTTAAACAGGATAGTGAGTGAGGCTCGCCTGGTGGATGTCCACATCCGGCACAACCCGGGCAACACGGGATTCACCTTTTCTAGAGGTAGTCAGTGCAGGTCTAGGCTAGACAGGTTTTATTTGAAGGAGGAGGCCGTCTCTTCACCGTTGTCGGTTGTGGAGGTGGAGTTCTCCGATCACTGTTTGATTATGTTTTCTTGAACGTTACAGAGACTCCTCGGATGGGAAGAGGTTATTGGAAGCTGAATTCGTCACTCCTTGAGGAAGAAGCTGTAAGACGTTCTTTTGAGGAATTATTTCAGAGCCAGGTACCATTGCTGGGCCTAAGTAACACTAAGTCAGAGTGGTGGGAGATGTTCAAAAATCGGGTGGCGAGATTCTTCCGGCAGCTCTCGAACTTCAGAAGCCTGAACAGGGATCGCCTGTATCAGAGCCTGAGAAGGAAACTCGAGCATCTTGTCTTGACTGGAGGTAGCCGCGAGGAGATCTCCAGAGTGAAGTCCTTGCTGAAGAGGTGTCAGTACGATAGGCACGCATCTATGGTTTTCGAGAGGGACTACGGGAAGTACTGCTCGCCCGACCCTTACAGAAACTGTAAGATGTCAGTGAATAGTAAGATAGTGACGGGGCTGGTGGACAGTACGGGGTCCCTGAGAAGGTCCAGGTCAGTGATCTTGGAGGTCGTCAGTTCCTACTACTCGCACCTCTTGGGAAAGAGGGAGCTTGATCGTGACGGGATGTCGGCTTTCCTGACTGAATCTGTTCCTGAGCCAGGGGCTGACCTCTCGCTGGGCGATTTGGCAGAAGCGATCAAAGAAGAGGAAGTGAGACTGGCGATCGATGGGCTTAGGCCCAAAAAGTCGCCAGGTCCGGATGGCTTAACATCCGAGTTCTTTAGGACCTTTAGGGACTCTTTGGTCCCCCTCTTGACTCAGGTGCTTAACGAGTGTCTCTCCTCGGGCACTCTGCCGAGATCGTTAAGGAGGTCAGCTTTGATCATTTTGTCAAAGGGTAAGGATCCGTCACGCATTGAGAACTGGCGTCCCATAGCACTTCTCAATGTGGAAAGGAAGATTTTGGCTAAGATACTTTTCAACAGGCTGGTGAAGTTTGCACCCCGGCTCCTTTCGGAGGTTCAGCACTGTTGCGTTCCTGGCCGTAGCACTTTTAGTGCTGTTCTAGGTGTCCGAGAGGCCGTGGAGCAAGGCAGGGCGGGCCTCTGGAAGGGGTTCTTGCTGACCTTGGATCAGGCAAAAGCCTTTGATCGGGTTAACCACGAGTACCTCTGGTCCACTCTTTTGAGGTATGGTCTGCCTGGAGGGTTTGTGGACAGGCTTAAGACCTTATATGCAGGGGCTGAGACTTTCCCTCTGGTGAATGGGTGGATTGGACGACCTTTCGGGGTAGGATCCGGTGTCCGTCAGGGCTGTCCTCTTAGCCCTTTGCTTTACGCGTTTGCAATCGATCCCTTCCTCAGAAGGATCGATTGTGGACCGTTGGCGGGGGTGCGGATGGGCGGGGCGGCACCGGAGGCTATCCTGAGGGTGGTGGCCTACGCGGACGATGTCACCGTATTTGTTTCTTCGCAAGGGGAGGCAGCGAGTGGAGCGCTACTCGGAGCATCCGGGTCCAAGGTCAACCAGGATAAGTGTGAGAGTCTCTGGCTGGGAGGCGGAGATCCCGGGTTTGATCTTCCGGACACCCTCCCCGAACCCCAAGAACATGCCAAAGTCCTGGGCATCGAATTCGGCCAGGGTGATTACTCCACGAAAAACTGGGAAGGCAGAATTAAAGGTGTCGCCCAAAGAGTGGACCAATGGAGGGGATGTTCTTTGACCCTGAGGGAAAGGGTTGGCCTGTGAAAAGCTTTCCTGCTCCCCTTGCTAATCTACCTGGGCAGCGTCTGTGTCTTGCCAGAGCCTCTCTGGACACGGGTCTACAGTCTGTTCTTCCAGATGTTATGGGGTAACAGACTGAACCTAGTCAAGCGGGAGGTCACTTACCACACGAGGAGACTAGGGGGTTTGAATATGGTGAACTCCGTGGTGTTCCTAGTGAACACCTTCTTGAAAGTGAACGTGTCAAACCTCTGGAAAGAGAGGGCTCCTCCGTGGGTATTCTCCTGCAAGGGATGGTTTCAGCCTTTCTTCCAGGAATGGGAGACAGGGGGAAGATTGAAGGATCTTCGCACACCACACGGGCATCTCCCGGCTTATGTTACCCCGGTTCTGAAAATAATCCGCCGGTGGGGTCTGGGAATGTGGGAGGTGAGGTCCCTCCCGAGGAAACTCCTCGATATGAGGGTCTTGGTTTCTCATTTTCAGAGTCCATTGGCCCTCAAAGACTGCCCAAGTCGGGATCTGGAGGTTGGGTTGAGTTTGTTAAATTCTAGCAGGATCCCCGAGAAGTACTGGGACTTGACTTGGCGCTGCTTCCATGGTAAGCTGTATGTGAGGGACAATTTGAAGTACAGGAGCTCCGAGGACAGGAATTGCCCCCGTGAGGCTTGTGCTAACGTGCTGGAAAGCATGGAGCACTTCCTGCTTCATTGTCCCTTTAATACAGAGGTGTACAACAGGGTGGGGACTTCCATTGGTTGGCTGCGGCTGGCTACTCTGTCCTACCCCGGGTGGGCCTATGGAGCGTTCGGAGACCTTGGGAGAAGGGACCGAGACACTTTATTCATAGTCAGCGCAGTGGTCAGGTATTTCACGTGGAACGCACGAGTTTTAGTTTCGACGCAGAGTAAAATCCTCCATGTAGATGAAGTCTGTAGGAACATCCTAGGTGACCTGGTGAAGGTACATTCTCTGGAGTATGAAAGACTGGGTGCCCGGAGGGCGGCCCGTCTCTGGAGGGGCTTTTCCTTCAGGGTGCCTTAGTCCGGTAGTACTCCTATATCCTGGTGGTGGGCTGATGTCTTTCCACCCTAGATTTTTGTTTTGTATTTCTGTCTCCTGAATAGAAGGTTTGCCGGCATCGAACTTGAGCCTTGGATGGTGAGTGTGTAGGTTGTGTTCTGTATATATTGTATATAATGTATAATAGGGGGTTTTAGTTAGGTTGGGTGGGGGATTTGGGGAAGTTCTTCATCAGCGGTGATAAGAGGACTGATCTGGCCTGGTCCAGGCCCCGCCTGGGGAAAAACTTTGGGGTCTGATCCTAGCTCGGAGTAATCCTGAACTTTGTGGCCAGAGCTGGATCAGGGGTGGCGGGATAGTTAGTGTAGGTGTGTGTTTTATATATATATTAAAAAATTACAAAAAAAATATTAAAAAAAAAATACAAAAAAAAAAAATATACAAAACAAAAAAAGGTTTAAAATTGTTCATGTCACTATTGTATATATTGTTATTTTTGGTTTTCTGTGGTGTGAATGAGGTGCGGTAAGGGTGTGACTGTAAGGTCAGGCAGTGGGACCAGTAGGTTAGTGTTAGTTTCCGGTTGTATATACGTTATATTAGGTTTAGTGTTTTGTGTTTCTAGCGTTTTATTGTATATAATCTTGTATATAGGACGGTGTTTTATGTGTATATAGGACAGTGTGAGCGTTGTGTGGGATTGTATATAGTAGTATGAATGAAGCTGGGCCGGAGGTTTTATAGGTTTTATAATATTTATTTCTTGTATATGTATATATTCCTGGGGGGATTTATTTTGTTTCTATTTTCTGTGATTTGTCGTCTTGTTTTGTTCATATGTTTGGTGTCCTGTAATGTATTATTGTTCTGTCATGTACTGTACTTATTCTATCAATAAAAAAAAGACCTGCAGTGTATATATACAGGACAGGAGAAGTGGTGCTGTGCAGTGTATATGCACAGGACAGGAGGAGTGGTGCTGTGCTGTGTATATATACAGGACAGGAGGAGTGGTGCTGTGCAGTGTATATATACAGGACAGGAGGAGTGGTGCTGTGCAGTGTATATATACAGGACAGGAGGAGTGGTGCTGTGCAGTGTATATATACAGGACAGGAGGAGTGGTGCTGTGCAGTGTATATATACAGGACAGGAGGAGTGGTACTGTGCAGTGTATATATACAGGACAGGAGGAGTGGTGCTGTGCAGTGTATATATACAGGACAGGAGGAGTGGTGCTGTGCAGTGTATATATACAGGACAGGAGGAGTGGTGCTGTGCACTGTATATATACAGGACAGGAGGAGTGGTACTGTGCAGTGTATATACAGGACAGGAGGAGTGGTGCTGTGCAGTGTATATATACAGGACAGGAGGAGTGGTACTGTGCACTGCATATATACAGGACAGGAGGAGTGGTACTGTGCAGTGTATATGTACAGGACAGGAGGAGTGGTACTGTGCAGTGTATATATACAGGACAGGAGGAGTGGTTCTGTGCAGTGTATATATACAGGACAGGAGAAGTGGTACTGTGCAGTGTATATATACAGGACAGGAGAAATGGTGCTGTGCAGTGTATATATACAGGACAGGAGGAGTGGTGCTGTGCAGTGTATATATACAGGACAGGAGAAGTGGTACTGTGCAGTGTATATATACATGACAGGAGGAGTGGTGCTGTGCAGTGTATATATACAGGACAGGAGGAGCGGTACTGTGCAGTGTATATGTACAGGACAGGAGGAGTGGTACTGTGCAGTGTATATATACAGGACAGGAGGAGTGGTGCTGTGCAGTGTATATATACAGGACAGGAGGAGTGGTGCTGTGCAGTGTATATATACAGGACAGGAGGAGTGGTACTGTGCATTGTATATATACAGGACATGAGAAGTGGTACTGTGCATTGTATATATACAGGACAGGAGAAGTGGTACTGTGCAGTGTATATATACATGACAGGAGGAGTGGTGCTGTGCAGTGTATATATACAGGACAGGAGGAGCGGTACTGTGCAGTGTATATATAGAGGACAGGAGGAGTAGTACTGTGCAGTGTATATATACAGGACAGGAGGAGTGGTACTGTGCAGTGTATATATACAGGACAGGAGGAGTGGTGCTGTGCAGTGTATATATACAGGACAGGAGGAGCGGTACTGTGCAGTGTATATATAGAGGACAGGAGGAGTAGTACTGTGCAGTGTATATATACAGGACAGGAGGAGTGGTACTGTGCAGTGTATATATACAGGACAGGAGGAGTGGTGCTGTGCTGTGTATATATACAGGACAGGAGGAGTGGTACTGTGCAGTGTATATGTACAGGACAGGAGGAGTGGTACTGTGCAGTGTATATATACAGGACAGGAGGAGTGGTGCTGTGCAGTGTATATATACAGGACAGGAGGAGTGGTACTGTGCACTGTATATATACAGGACAGGAGGAGTGGTACTGTGCAGTGTATATATACAGGACAGGAGGAGTGGTACTGTGCAGTGTATATGTACAGGACAGGAGGAGTGGTACTGGGCAGTGTATATATATAGGACAGGAGAAGTAGTACTGTGCAGTGTATATATACAGGACAGGAGAAGTGGTACTGTGCAGTGTATATGTACAGGACAGGAGGAGTGGTACTGTGCAGTGTATATATACAGGACAGGAGGATTGGTGCTGTGCAGTGTATATATACAGGACAGGAGGAGTGGTGCTGTGCAGTGTATATATACAGGACAGGAGGAGTGGTGCTGTGCAGTGTATATGTACAGGACAGGAGGAGTGGTGCTGTGCAGTGTATATGTACAGGACAGGAGGAGTGGTGCTGTGCAGTGTATATGTACAGGACAGGAGGAGTGGTACTGTGCAGTGTATATATACAGGACAGGAGGAGTGGTACTGTGCATTGTATATATACAGGACAGGATGAGTGGTACTGTGCAGTGTATATATACAGGACAGGAGGAGTGGTACTGTGCATTGTATATATACAGGACAGGATGAGTGGTACTGTGCATTGTATATATACATTTGTACCCTGCAGATGCCAGCCTCTATGACGACAATTCAGTTCCATAACAGAACATGAAACCGAAACATAACCACATGGGCTAATAAAGACGAGTCCTCCATTTTTTTGACAATTAATCAGATTGTTGAGATATATATATTATTATATTATGCGTGTATGTATGTACACACACACGCAAACATAATAAGAGCAGATACTGAGAATGACACCATGTATACAGGGCAGGGGAAGTATACAAATCATACACAGCTCCACAATATATTCTACAATCAATTATATACCCAGCTCCACACTATATACTGTGCAAAAGAATATAGAGTCGAGCTGTTTATATACTAGATATATTATATAGTGTAGGGATGTGCCAGTGTATATAGTGTGGATTCCAAACTATATACTACACTATGTACACAGCACCATACCATATAAACATCTCTACACTATACAGTACAGACCAAAAGTTTGGACACACCTCATTTAAAGATTTTTCTGTATTTTCATAACTATGAAAATTGTACATTCACACTGAAGGCATCAAAACTATGAACTAACACATGTGGAATTATATACTTAACAAAAAAGTGTGAAACAACTGAAAATATGTTTTATATTCTAGGTTCTTCAAAGTAGCCATCTTTTGCTTTGATGTCTGCTTTGCACACTCTTGGCATTCTCTTGATGAGCTTCAAGAGGAAGTCACCGGAAATGGTCTTCCAACAATCTTGAAGGAGTTCCCAGAGATGCTTAGCACTTGTTGGCCCTTTTGCCTTCACTCTGCAGTCCAGCTCACCCCAAACCATCTCGATTGGGTTCAGGTCTGGTGACTGTGGAGGCCAGGTCATCTGGCGTAGCACCCCATCACTCTCCTTCTTGGTCAAATAGCCCTTACACAGCCTGGAGGTGTGTTGGGGTCATTGCCCTGTTGAAAAATAAATGATGGTCCAACTAAACGCAAACCGGATGGAATAGCATGCCGCTGCAAGATGCTGTGGTAGCCATGCTGGTTCAGTATGCCTTCAATTTTGAATAAATCCCCAACAGTGTCACCAGCAAAGCACCCCCACACCATCACACCTCCTCCTCCATGCTTCACGGTGGGAACCAGGCATGTAGAGTCCATCCGTTCACCTTTTCTGCGTCGCACAAAGACACGGTGGTTGGAACCAAAGATCTCAAATTTGGACTCATCAGACCAAAGCACATATTTCCACTGGTCTAATGTCCATTCCTTGTGTTCTTTAGCCCAAACAAGTCTATTCTGCTTGTTGCCTGTCATTAGCAGTGGTTTCCTAGCAGCTATTTTACCATGAAGGCCTGCTGCACAAAGTCTCATCTTAACAGTTGTTGAAGAGATGTGTCTGCTGCTAGAACTCTGTGTGGCATTGAACTGGTCTCTAATCTGAGCTGCTGTTAACCTGCGATTTCTGAGGCTGGTGACTCGGATAAACTTATCCTCAGAAGCAGAGGTGACTCTTGGTCTTCCTTTCCTGGGGCGGTCCTCATATGAACCAGTTTCTTTGTAGCGCTTGATGTTTTTTGCAACTGCACTTGGGGACACTTTTAAAGTTTTCCCAATTTTTCGGACTGACTGACCTTCATTTCTTAAAGTAATGATGGCCACTCATTTTTCTTTACTTAGCTGCTTTTTTCTTGCCATAATACAAATTCTAACAGTCTATTCAGTAGGACTATCAGCTGTGTATCTGACTTGCCCCCTGGGCCGTGGGGCACTCGGATCCGGGCAATAGGGGGAACGATGGGAGTAGTAGTGGCAACCCGGTTCCATGGCTCAGGGTGGTCAGGCCAGTGGTAGTCCGTTATGTGTTGTTGATTATGTCCGACTACGCCACCCGTGGATTTGCGGTCATTAGGAACCGCCGCTGCAAGGCAGACCGCTGGGGCTGATGATGTGTGCAGCTGGGATGGTGTGACTCCCCACGGGAAGAGTGCGGCCCAGGGCAGTGTAGTGGATGGTGGGAGTGATGGTGGTGAGAGTCCCAGTACTGGTAGTGCTGGAGGCGCGAAGGAGCACACAGACAATAGGTTGCAGTCCAGGGTCTTTACTGAAACAGGTAAACTGACTCATAAACAGTCCCAGCTAGGAGGGGACCTGGATGTCTGAGAGCAACGGGGAAATTGGCCCTGGTCAGGGTGAGGGTGTAGGCCTACCGTGCTTTCTGCGCTCCTTCTGTCTATCTCCTCGTTATAGGGTAACAGCCCACGTTTCCGAGCTTTCCGTGTATTCTCACCTGTTTGGCCTGCGACGTGGGTTCCTTTCTGCTCCCAGCCTTGTACGGCTTTACTGGTCCCTTCGGTTGTGGCAGGGCCTCCAGGCTTCTTAGGCCAAGGAATATACAGTCCCTTGCGGACTGGTTATCTGCTGGAGGATGTAGAATCCTCCCAGCCTCAGACACCAAAGTCTGGTAAAGTAAGTCTTTTATCTGCCAAGATAGGCTCTCTTCGCCTCTTGTCTCTGGCTTGTGGCTCTCCTCCTGCCACACTTCCTCTTAGGTGCAATACAACTTTCTGTCCCTGCTCTGCTCTGGGACAAGTCTCAGTGCTGAGACTGGCCATCCAGTTCTCTCTAACCCTGCCCCCAGTAACAGCTTTTATAGGGGCAGCCTGCTCCCCCTACTGGCCTGAGACAGGAGGTACTGCATGCTAATGTTCCCCTGACTAAAGAACCTCCCCCTTGCTCTCAGACACAGCTTTAATTACACTTGTGGCATCCAGGCCAGGGTGACACATATCCACCAGACTTCTGCACAACACAACTGATGGTCCCAATCCCATTTATAAGGCAAGAAATCCCACTTATTAAACCTGACAGGGCACACCTGTGAAGTGAAAACCATTTCCGGTGACTACCTCTTGAAGCTCATCAAGAGAATGACAAGAGTGTGCAAAGCAGTCATCAAAGCAAAAGGTGGCTACTTTGAAGGACCTAGAATATAAGACATATTTTCAGTTGTTTCACACTTTTTTGTTAAGTATATAATTCCACATGTGTTAATTCATAGTTTTGATGTCTTCAGTGTGAATGTACAATTTTCATAGTCATGAAAATACAGAAAGATCTTTAAATGAGAAGGTGTGTCCAAACTTTTGGTCTGTACTGTATATACACAACTTTACATTATAATTAAGACCACATTATACTATATTATGAAACACACATCACAGGAGACACATATACATCACATAGGACACACAGCAACTGCTGAATATGTATCACAGATCCATAAACACATCAGTCAGCCCCGGAAGTTAGTAGTCAGCCCCCAGCCCCATAAGTAAGCCTCCAGCCCCATAAGTAATCCCCCAGCCCCAGAGGTCAGCCCCTAGCCCCATAAGTAAGCCCCCAGCCTCAGAGGTCAGCCCCCAGACCCATAAGTAATCCCCCAGCCCCAGAGGTCAGCCCCTAGCCCCATATGTAAGCCCCCAGCCCCAGAGGTCATCCCCCACCCCCCACCCCTGGGTACCAGAAACATGTTTTTTACTGGCTAAACAACAGCATACATCATCATGCCACTGTACTCACCCAGGTAGGAGCAGAGCTGCAGAGATCCGCTTCCTGATTCGGTACGCCACCGGGCTGCGCTGCACCAACAGCTGCAGCCGGTGTTGTAAAGGCGGGAGAGAGGATCGCGCTCTCCTCCCACAGAGAACGCTGATGTGTTCTTATATGTGACGCATGCAGCGGTTCAAATAGTGAACCCTGCGTGCAGGCGCAGAGCGCCCCAATCCCGGCTGTGCCTCCAGATTTAAGGGGCCAGCGGCCAGAAAAGCGGGTCGGTGGCCGGATCAGCAGGCCGGTGGCCGGATCAGCGGGCCCCGTGGCCTACTACAATGCACACATCCGTGGACCACTGGGAAAATGCCCGGTGCGCCAGATTAGCAATTCTGGCCTGCTGTAAACTATTAATATGGGCATATAGGTTATGGACTGCAGAGGAGAGTGATGCCTGTATGCCTCATATCTGATGCCTTGTTGCTGATAAATCATCTTTTATCACTTTATGTAAATGACCTCTTCCTGGCTCTGGGGACGACGCTGCCTGGAAGATAACTCTGCCTCCTTATCTCACATGAAGGGGAGTTCCCAGTGTGATGTGTGATGGCCGCTCTCTGCTCTCCTGATCTCACTGCAGAGCTGTGTGCGCTTATAACTGACACGTCTGCAGCTTCCTCTCAGCTTCCATCTCACAGGCAGACAGGGCTGCAATATAGGACAACAAATGTCACTACTTACACCAGACATGATGGGGAAATTCAAAGAACCATGATTAAACTACAGCAAAACATTTCATATCGATGTAATCATCCAGAATTATGATAGAAATAAATACCTTAAATGAAAACGGCAAAAACAATAATAACAATTATAAGAATCAATCACACTCTAAATGGAGATGCCCCTAAGTGAGGGACAAACCACTTAGTAAGGAGCAAGCATTGTTCAAAACGCTGGTTTCACTGTTATCTTGACATGTAATCAGGCTGCCAATCATTCCATAAATCAGTAAAACACTCATTCATCGGGGGAAATTATATTTTGTGCAAAACAAAAGATCATCATTCTCAGCTTGGCATCGTCCTGGATAAACAGGTCTCACACTGCCGAGAACTATGATCGATCACTCAGTTTTCATCGTTTGCTTTGGTCTGCCTGCGTAAACTGCCACTGAAACAACCATTGATACTTAGTTTATTGATCAGCGGTCATATAGTGCCACTGGCCAGTTCATGTAAACGGACCTTTAGATTGCAGAAAAGCTACAATTGGCCCTGTGTGGGGCTTCTGTGTGTCAGACCCCAATCACTCTTACATTGATGACCTATTCTAAGGGCTTGAGCAGACAACCGTATTATCAGTCCTAGTGTGATCCAACAAAACATAGGATCGCACTTAGATCATTATTATTGTATAGGGCTGTGCAAATGTCAGATTTTTTTCTCAGACAGAGCTGGTCCGAGGAAAACAATTGCAGCATGTACTAGTTTGATCCAAAATTCGGAGCGCACTTGGCAATGCAAGTCTATGAGTCGAAGGAAAATATTGGACTGCACTCAGATTACATTTGAGTGCAGTCCGATTTTCATGGACTGACATAATGGAGAAGATGGAGAAATTTTGTTCTCCATCTTCTCATCCAACAGAATCGGAACACACTATGATCATGCTCTGATAAAACTCTAATTAGAGTTTTATCAGAGTGTGATTTGTCTAATCGACCCAATTCCCTTGGATGAGACATATATGCTTGTTTGACCCTAGCCTTAGGAAAGGTTATCTGTTTTACTACAGTGTAATACATTTAGGGATATAATGGTTATGTTATATAAATTGTTTCATTATTATTATTATTATTTCATAAATCATCTGTTGATGGAGGAAATAATCATCCTTTGTTCGCATCACTTGTCTGTGCCTTTACTACTCTATACTTTCTATACTGTACCCACAGTTCAGATTGCCATTGCATTATGATAGACACATTCATAAATTCCAATACATCACATAATATAAACACATTTGGTTCTTCTCACAACTATACCTAAGTGTGCAATGCATGTCTGCATTTCTGCTCATTTTGCAATGATTTTGCAATATTCCCCATCCTGGCCGCTTTCTTTAATATTGTCCCCCATCTTGACCACCATCCTGTAATAATGTCCCTCTGTGGCGCCCTGCTGTGCACTGGTGCCACAGAACCCAGAAGGGTGCATGGATGGACTTCTCCACAAGAGGCCCTCACACATTCACACACCTCCACCCTACCACCTCAGACCACCAGAGGGAGTCCTTCAGGGATATATAAAGGGAGGGTGGAGCCAGGCAGCTCAGTCTAGTTAGTGAGTCTCTCAGACACAGAGAGGGACAGAGCTCAGAGTTGAGCAGAGAGCGTGCTGACGCTCAGAGAGCAGCGAAGAGGCAGCAAACTGGCTGCTGTGCTTAGCGAGCCAAGGCCTACAGCACGTGTGAAGGCCTAGTGAGGGCCCTGAGTGTGGCCGAAGGATAGAGGAGAAGGAAGAAGTAGCCAAGGGGGCAGAGGAGCTTACCAGGCTCACCCCGAGATATATACCGGACACCGGGTCCGCGCCTACAGGGACCCTCAATACCCAGTAGGAACCACCGGAACCCCTGGAGGACTACAGGTCCCAGGTTCACCAAATACTGATTGCAGTACCAGGGCTAGGAGTCACGGAGGCCCCAGCATCCAGGGAGAGTGATCTGCAAGAGTAGGCCCTACCACCAGGTCAGCAGGTGCAAAAGAGAGACAGCAACCAAGCTAGGCCTAGCTCCAGGCAGGTCAGAAGCTTAGCGAGTAAAGCCACGGATCAGGAGGCCCTATACCCGCTCACTAGGGAGAGTCCAAAAGTGCGCCCTTGTCCGGAGTACCCTGGACCGTGCCTGCAACATCACCAGTAAAGGTACAGAAGCTTACCCCCGTGTGAGTGTCCTTCTTTCCTCCGGGACCATCCTGCCGTCTCTCCCTGCACCACCATCCATTACACCTCACGCTGCCCTGGAGTTAGCTCTACCTGTGGAGAGCCACACCATCCCTGCTGCCGTAACACCAGCTCCAGAGGACGGCTCCAGAACTTTCCAAATCCCCTATACATATTCCCCCTTTTACTGACCACCCTGGGTCACGGACCGGGCCAGCCACCGTGATATCCCCCATACCGGCATCCATAGGCCCAGCACCTGGTACCCCAGGGCCCAGGGGGCGCATCACCTCCACCTACACCTCTTCCTGGTATAATTTCCTCCATCCTTTGCCTCTTCCTATTACAACCCCTGGAAAAAATTATGGAATCACCGGGCTCGGAGGATGTTCATTCAGTTGTTTAATGTTGTTGAAAAAAAGCAGATCACAGACATGGCACAAAACTAAAGTCATTTCAAATGGCAACTTTAGGGCTTTAAGAAACACTAAAAGAAATCAAGATTAAAAATGTGGTACTCAGTAAGGGTAATTTTTTTCAGACCAAGCATAATTTTTGCCAGGGGTTGTATAATGTCCCCTGTCCTGTACTCTTTCTGGTAAAATGTCCTCCATCCTGAGCCCTTTCCAGTAATAATGTCCCCCATCCTGAGCCTCTTCCTGGTATAATGTCCCCTGTCCTTGACCCCTTATTGTAATAATGTTCCACATTCTGGTACCTTCGTGTAACAATGTCACCCATCCTGGTATAATGTCCCCCATCATGGGGGCTTGCTGGTGTAATGTCTCCTGTACTGGGCCCCTTACTGTAATATTGTACACCATCCTGACACCATCATGGACCCTTTCCTGTTATAATGTCCTCCATTGTATAACCATGTCCCAGAATTCCCAGCCCCTTCCTAGTATAATTTCTCCCATCCTGGACCCCTTCCTGGTATACTGTACCCATTCCTGGTATAATGACCTCCATCTTGGTATAATAATCCCGATCCTTAACCCCTTCCTGGTGTAATGTCCCCCATCCTGGGCTCCTTGCTGGTATAATAACCCCCATCCTAGGCCCCTTCCTTGTATAATGTCCCCCATCCTGGGGTCCACTGTTTAATTTTTTTTTACATAGCGTAAACTGACCAGCCTTGTGTGTTTGAAATCCTCAACATGTCAATTTTCTTGTGGACATTCAGAGTTTAAAGTCAGAATTGCATTGCATTGCATAAAATGCTGAAAATCCACAGGTAAAAATTAGAGATGAGTGAGCACTAAAATGCTCAGATGCTCGTTACTCGACCTAAACAATTTCTAATGCTTGGATGCTCATTTCAAGTAACGAGTATAATGAGCGTCAATGAGAAATCAAAGCATTTTTCCAGAAGACCCTACAAGGAGGTCTGGGGGGCACTGAAAATGATGAAATGGATGGTAAAAGTGCTGAATGGAAGGAGAACAGCATGGAGAAGACCCCTGGAAGCATCTCTGACTCCCAGATCGCTACTGAGAACAAATTTCCATGTCTCAATGTTATAAAATTCTGTGAGGCATCCATGAGTTCAAAATCTCACTACACCCCTAGATGAATTCCTTAGGTAGTGGAGTTTCCAATATGGGGTGACCTGGGGGTGGGGGTTCTGCTGTTTTGGCTCCTCAGGGGCTAAACTAATGGAGCCCATAATCTATTCAAAAGGAATCTGCGTTCTAAAAGCCAAGTAGCGCTCCTTCCCATCTGATCCCTGCCGGGTGCTCAAACAGTAGTGTATATCCACATATAGAATGCTGCCACATGCGGGAGAAATTGCAGAACAAATTGTTGGGTCCAAATTTGGTGCTAAAACAGTGTTTTTGTAAAAAAAAAAAAAATTTGTTCTCACATCTAGATGTGTTATTCATTGAGGGGGCTAGTTTCCAAAATGCTGTCACTTGTGGGGGTTTCTGCTGTTTTTCATGTCAGGGGCTCTCCAAATGTGACATGGCATCCACTCTTGATTCAGTCTTTTTTGCGTTCAAAAAGTCAAAACGGTGCTCCTTCCCTTCCAAGCCTTGTTGTGTGCCCAAACAATAGTTTTCCCCCACATATGGGGAATCAACATGCTCAGTAGAAATTGCACAACAAATTTTGTGGTCCATTTTATCCTGTTACCCTTGTGAAAATAAAAAATTTGGGGCTATAGTAAAATTTTTATGAAAAAATTTTCATTTTTGCTTCCACATTGCTTTAGTTCCTGTGAAGCACCTGAAGGGTTAATAAACTTCTTGAATGCGGTTTTGAGGACTTGGAGGGGTGCAGGTTTTAGAATGGTGTCACTTTTGGGTATTTTCTGTCATATCAGCCTCCCAAAGTCACTTCAAATGTGATATGGTCCCTATAAAAATAGTTTTGTAAATTTTGTTGGAAAAATTAGAAATCACTGGTCAACATTTAAACCTTCTAACTTCCTAACAAAAAAATATATGTTTTAAAAATTGTGCTGTTGTAAAGTAAACATATGGGAAATGTTATTTATTAACTATTTTGTGTGACATAACTCTCTGGTTTAAAGGCATAGGAATTAAAAGTTTGAAAATTGCAAAATTTTCAAAATTTTCACCAAATTGTCGTATCAAAATTTTTTACCACTATCATGAAATACAATATGTCACTAAAAACAGTCTCAGAATCAGCGGGATCCATTGAAGCATTCCAGAGTTATTACCACATGAAGTGACACTGGTCAGAATTCAAAAATTTGGCCTGGTCATTAATGTCCAAATTGTCTCAGTCACTAAGGGGTTAATAGACAATTTACACAGGAATACTGCGCTTCAGATACACTCTGAATGATCTGTATTAGACGATTGTTCATTGGCTGTCATTGTTCTCGGCAGCACAAGTCTTGTGCCAAGAATGATAATGTTGTGTGCATCCCAAAAGATCATTTCACCTGACGATTGAGCAGTTTGTTTATTCGGAGGATTTTTCGCAGCCGATTTAGGCCGGTTTCACATGTCCGTATATTTCGGTATAAACCGGTACCAGAGATATCCGTGTCTCATGTTTCCCTGTGTGTCACATGTGGCAACCATGTGCCACCCGTGAGCAGCATCAAGATCACACGGAACGGTGCCTGGGAATCACTGTACAGTTAGCACTGTTCCCATGCGCGGGGTGCTGAACACTGCCCTCATCATGGTTCCTACCGGTGCTGCGATCAGCACCAGCAGGAGACAATGATGAGGGTAGTAGTGTCTGCTCCCGCAGTGTTCACCTGTAAAAATAAGAATAAAATAATAAAATCCTTATACTCACATGTCCTATGTGTCCCTAGCTTTAATTCTCTGACCGCTGATGCTGAGGAGCCAGGGATAATGAGCCGCACCAGCGAGCGGGCCCCGGAGCTGAGCTCAGGAGCGGTGTCCTGTCACTCAGTGAGCCCAGCTCCGGGGCCATGTGTCTATAAATTCTTAGTGGGGTTTTTCCTAAAATTGTCAGCCGTTGGACTCACTGCATACCCTATAACTGTATAGCAGACTCTCTCCTTTCTAATGGGAACAAGTCGTACCTTGTTACTGTGGCCCTGCTCTGTGTGTCTTTAAATTCTTAGTGGGTTTTTTCCTAAAATTGTCAGCCATTGGACTCATTGCATACCCTATAACTGTATAGCAGACCCTCTCCTTTCTAATGGGAACATGTCGTACCTTGTTACTGTGGCCCTGCTCTATGTGTCTTTAAATTCTTAATGGGGTTTTTCCCAAATTTTGGCAGCCCTTGCAGTCACAGCATGGGCATTACCACTTATAGGAGACCCGATCCTTTATAATGGGAACATTTTTTTACTGAGACCCTCCTCTATGTCTCTTCAAAGGGGTATTGGGTTGCGTCCAAATTTCTGGCAGCCCTTGCAGTCACTGGATAAGCTATAACAGTATAGGAGACCCACTTGTTAATAATGGGAACTACAAAGCATAGCCGGCTGATGGCTCTCTAACAATAGCTAGGGCCGACTGCTGGCCTTTTAAGAATTGTAAGGTCCATCTGATGTCCCTATAAAAATAGGCTTTATGACTTTCAGAGTCCCTCCATCATAAATAAAACAGGAAGTGTCTGATGATGTGTCACACACCACATTACCAGCTAAGGTTGTAAAATGTTAAAATGACATTTCCCGGTGAATGCATTTGTCTTAAAAAAATACATAAAAAAACAAAACAATAGGATCTTTCTTTAGTATAAAAAACAGCGTCACCAATTTAACAACAATGTAATCACATTGTTCAGCTCATGCACCTCCTCCTCCATCTCCGAAATGACCACATCAGTCACAAGCTGACAGCACTGCAGCACTGTCTTGGCCAAGCGGCAACAGGCTGTGCTGAAGATAACATGCTTAATACTTAATTGACAAACCGCCCAGCGCTGCAGAGTTGTTGAAAGCTGTAACACAGCAGTCTGATCTGTGGCTCTCACCGCTGAACATACAGCCAGGCATGGTCGTGTGTGTCAATGTCTGGAACCTGGTGACGGAGAAATGACACCCAGAATAGATATGGTTTCCCTCTATGCCAGACCTTTCGCCGAGCTAAATACAACTCTCAGCAAAAAAAGCTGTGGAGTGGCTCCATACCGTCCCTGGCCACATTCACCTGTCCACGTGTTTGTGGTTAGGCGGTCCTTCCCAGTAAGTGCACTGGGGAGGGCACTGGTAATGTTGTGGGACCCATGCTTGTGGAAGGCGGAGACGACACCGGGAGAAACAGTGGCGGCTGGGGACCGAGTATGGACACCCGGCCGCCGCAGGCATGAGGTTATGAAAAGCTTCCGCCTCCACGAGCCTAAAAGGCCACATTTCAAGTGCAAGCAGCTGTCAAAAATTTGGCAGTATAGTATTGCAGCCTGTGGGTGGGTGGCTGCCTGCATACTTGCGCTTGCATTCCAAGGAATGGGGTAGGGAAAACTGAATGCTGCACTGGGACAAGGACGTGGACGGTGATGTCTGCAACGACAGGTGCATGGCGGGAGGCATCTTCGCATGCGCCAAGAATCACTTATGATGGGCACACTTTTAGGCAGTGACCTGGGAGTCAGAAATGGTTCCAGAGGTCTTCCCCATGCTGGTCCCATGTCTTTTCAGCACTGTATGCATGTGTCTGATGATGTGTCACACACCACATGGCCAGATAAGGTTGTAAAATGTTAAAATGACATTTCCCAGTGTATGCATTTGTCTTTGCTGAAAGCAATGCAGAAGTGCAAAATCGCATCAAAAACTACGTGTGAACATAGCCCAAGGTGTGGAGGAGTATTTTTGGTTTTGGTTATTTATTTTGCCATATATACAAGTCATTACCCTGGAAAGGATGTTCCTTAATATATTTCCCAGGAAAATCCATTTTGGTTTTGTTTTTGTATGTTTTATTGTGAGTCCGTAAAAGTGGCGTAATACTCTGACAACGTTGTTGACAGCAGTGACCTGGGAGTCAGAAATGCTTCCAGGGGTCTTCCCCATGCTGTTCCCATGTCATTTGGGCACTGTTCCCATCAATTTGGGAAATTTTTAGGCCCTCTGCAGACCGCCGGGTGGAGCCGCCTGAAAAATGCTCGAGTTTCCCATAGACTTACATTGGGCTCGTTGCTCGGGTCGAGCACCCGAGTATTACAATGTGCTCGACCCGAGCAACGAGTACCCAAGCATTTTAGTGCTCGCTCATCACTAATAATAATGCCTACACACTGTAGTTCACTCCCAGAAGATTTAGATCTGAGCTGAAAATACAACAAACAAGCGTTTTTAAATGAAAAAAAATTCGGTTGTTTACCCGAGAAACACTCAGGTAATCCTACCTTAAGTTTTTCATAGCATTCTGCAGGGTATTTACTCATGTACTGCTGAAGATCGGCAACCTCCAGAGTCAATCCTTTCAAGCATTGAGCAAGCTCCTGGATGGTACACATACTGAAGATAACCCAGGAAGAGGAGAGGAGAAAAAAAAAAAACCTTTTTTTTTTTTTAAACAGGGCGGGACATACTGTTATGTACTGCAACTTAGAACTAAGGAATAGGAGGGAAAAGCTGTCCCTTCACTGAGACTCAGCTTAACCCTACGCTGGAGTGGGTGCCCTATTATGAATAGCCGCACCTAAACTCCTGCACTGAACTCAAACGAAGACATGAAGGAAGGGGAAAAGGGGTCCCTAAAAGATCTAAGGACTGGGAGCAAAACTGGAGACCTCCTAACAGAAAAGTTAGTTGCAGAAACAAAGATAAAAGGGAACAAAACTGGTGGAACAAGAAGTCCCAAGCAATCAATTGTCCAAAGCACAAAGAACTTAACAAGGCTACTTAGCCAGAGCACAAGCGTAACAACACTGATGTGCAGCATGGAATGGGAGACAGGTGCTAAGTAATAAAGATTGAAGAGATCACGTGACCAAGACACCCAGCACCAGAGGAAAAGACTAGAAGCCAGCAAACCACAACAAGATGGCCGATAGTAAAACAACATAGATTCTAACAGCCAGACTGCCAACAGCCAAGACTTCCCTTTCCTGACAAAGAGGACGACTGTCCATGCTTTCCTCCTCCTCATCCTCCACCTTTCCACCTCTTCATTCTCCCTCTCCTCACGCCATCCACGCTGACCAGGCGGTATGAATGTTGTGTGGGTAGTAACATCTGTAGCGCATGAAACCAGCTCCTGTTCCTCCTCCTGTTCCTCCTTCTCCTCATTATCACCCAACCTGCATTGAGATGAGATGAGGCTAGGCTGTGTAGCATCAACCTGTATAGTTCCTTGCTCCATATCATGCTCCGCCTGCAATGCCTCCTCTTTAATTGTGAGCAACAAGCGTTTCATTAGACAGAGAAGAAGGATGGTGACGTCATCGCCGCTCGCCATCTTGATGGAGTCCTCAAAGTTTTGGAGGATGGCACAGATGTCAGACATTTATGCCCACTCATCAGCTCTTATGTGTGGAGGCTGAATACCGTCAGGCGTATTGAAGCTGGTACTCAACGACTGCCCTCTGCTGCTCACAAATCCTCCCCAACATATGCAAGGTTGAGTTCTACTGTATGGTGACATCACACACCAGTTGATGAGCTGGAAGCTGCAAGCGCTGCTGAAGCACAGCGAGGGTGGTGGAAGCTGTAGCTGACTTTCCGAAATGGGCAGACTGACGGCGTACTTTGACAACCAGCTCCGGCAGATCCGGGTAAGTTTTGAAAAACTGCTGAATCACTAGGTTGAGCACATGGACCAGGCATGGTACTTGTGCGAGGTTGCCAAGCTTCAGAGCCACCACCAGGTTCTGGCCATTGTCACACACCACCATGCCTGGCTGTAGGTGCAGCGGTGACAGCCAGAGTTCTGCCTGCTCTGTTAAAGCTGTCAACAACACCATAGAGGTGTGCGGTTTGTCCCATAAGCATATCAGCTTCAGCACAGCCTGTTGCCACTTGGCCGAGGCAGTACTGCAGTGCTTCCAGCTTCCTACTGATGTGGTAATTTCGGAGATGGAGGCTGAAGAGGAGGAGGAGGTGCAGGAGCTTTATAATGTAGGGGCAACCCTGATTGACCCAGGGCCCACAATCCTTGGCGTCAGGAGGATGTGTTCCGTCCGACTGGGTCCCGGCTTCCCCTATTAACCCAGTGTGCCATCAGCGAGATGTATCGTCCCTGGCCACAAGCACTTGTCCATGTGTCCGTGGTTAGGTGGACCTTCCCTGTAACTGCATTGTTGAGGGCACGGCTAATGATCTGGGACACGTGCTTGTGTAAGGCAGGGACACCACACAGGGAGAAATAGTGGCAGCTGGAAACCGAGTACTGAGGGATGGCCGCCACCATGAGATTGAAGAAAGATTGTGTCTCCACGAGCCTAAAAGACAATATTTAAAGTGCAAGCATTTTAGAAATGTGGCAGTTTAGTGCTATGGCCTGTGGGTGGTTGGCTGCATATTTGCGCTTGCGTTCAAAGGACTGGGGCAGGGACAAATGAATGCAGCCCTGGGACAAGGATGTGCACGTGGTTGCTGATGGTGGTGGTTGTGAGTGTCAAACTACAGGTGCAGGGCGGGAGGCATCTTTGCCTGCACCATGGACAGAGGATTGGTGTGCACGCACAACAGCGGTACAGGCAGTATTGTCACCCTTAGACACTGTTTCTGGACTCTGGCATTACTAGTCGGGTGCTTTGCTGTCATGTGCCTGAGCTTGCTGGTGGTGGTCAGGCTGGTAGTTTTGCTGCCCCTGATGATGCTGGCATGGCAGATTTTGCAAATAGCCTTTTTTTGGGTTAACAGGACAGTTTTTAAAAAAGAGCCAGACTCTGGAAGACCTAACAGTTGGACTGGCAACTTTCCTCGTGTTAATGTCCCACCTCGTCTTCCCCGTATGCACCCTGGGCCTCCTTCTGACTCGCTGGCAATTGTGTCTCATCATCATCATCCACCTCTTGCGACAGTAATTGCACTTTTCAACCGTCGCCTTTATGTAACCATGGCTGCTCAAATATTTGGGCATAGCTACATGTGATCTCTTCTTGCCCCACTTGAAACGGGCCAGGAGAAAGGCCCAAATCTATAAATGGGAAAGTAAACAGCTCTTCTGAGCATTCAAGTGTGGGATCAGTTGTCTCTGGGCACTCGGCATAGTGGGAGTAAGGAGGATCAGGGTGAGGAATATGTGGTCCATACTCATGGCTACTGAGACTGGACAGTGTGAAAGACGGTGGTGGTGGTGGCAAAGTGACTGGAAGCATTATATGCTATCCAACCAACAACCTTTTCACACTGCTCTGGCTTTAAGAGTGGGGTTCCGCTGCCCCCTACAAAGTGGGACAGGAAGATAGGGTGACCATGATGTGGGTGCTTGTTGTGCTCACTCAGCAGACATAATTTCAGCTTGCCCACGGCATAGGCCTTTGCGTGCACCATCACCATTACGTCCACTTCACTGTCCCTTGCCAAGCGTTTTGCCCATTTTAAATGGAGTGTAATTTTTGGCCCGCTCCAAAAAATGTCACGATTATAACTGCAGTAATATCGGATCACGTCTGATGACCAGGGTTTTAGGCAATGGCCTTATAGATGTGGTATTGGTCAGCGATCAAGTGTGAATAGGATGAACAACACACAACTGGCAGACTTTAAATGGAGGGTAATATGTAGCTTGCTCCAAAAAATGTCACGATTATCTCCTCAGTAATATCGGATAACGTCTGATGACTACGGTTTTGGCAGTGGCCTTATAAATGTGGTATTGGTCAGCGACGAAGTGTGAATAGGATGAACAACACACAACTGGCAGACTTTAAATGGAGGGTAATATTTGGCACGCTCCAAAAAATGTCATGATTACCGCAGTAATATCAGATAACGTCTGATGACCACGGTTTTAGGCCTTATAGATGTGGTATTGGTCATAGACCAAGTGTGAATAGCATGAATAACACACAGCTGGCAGACTTTAAATGGAGGGTAAAATTTGGCATGCTCCAAAAAATGTCATGATTATTACAGCAGTAATATTGGATAATGTCTGATGACCATGGTTTTAGGCAGTGGCCTTATAGATGTGTCATTGGTCAGCGACCAAGTGTGAATATGTTGAACAACACATAACTTGCAGACTTTAAATGGAGGGTAATATTTGGCATGCTCCAAAACATGTCACGATTATTACAGAAGTAATATCATATCGCGTCTGACCACGGTTTTAAGCAGTGGCGTTATAGATATAAATAATCAGGATTAAGAGCAAAAAAAAATTTGGATGTGAATGTATTTTAATGCACATCTGAAACACACTTCTTTTTTGTGTAGCATCATGGGAAAGTGTAAAGAAATCAGCCAAGATATCAGGAAGAGAAATGTGGACTTTCACAAGTCTGGCTCATCCTTGGGTACAATTTCAAGATACCTGAAGGTGCCTCGCTCATCTGTACAAACAATTATACATAAGTACAAACAAGATGGGAATGTCCAGCATTCATACTGCTCAGGAAGGTAATGGGTTCTGTGTCCCAGACATGAACGTGCTTTGGTCCAACATGTGCATATAAATCCAAGGACAAAAGCAAAAGACCTTGTGAAGATGATGGCAGAAGCTGATAAGATTGTGTCAATATCCACAGTGAAACGAGTACTGTATCAACATAGGCTGAAAGTCCATGCTGCCAGGAAGAAGTCATTACTCCAAAAGAAACATAAAGAAACCAGATTAATGTTTGTAAATGTACACAGGAACAAAGACCTTAATTTTTGGAAACTTGTCCTGTGGTCTGAAGAAACTAAAATTGAACTTTTTGGGCATAATGACCATCGTTAAGTTTGGAGGAAAAAGGGAGAAGCTTGGAAGCCTAAGAATACCATCCCAACTGTGAAATACGGGGGTGGCATCATCATGTTGTGGGGTTGTTTTGCTGCAGGAGGGTCTGGTGCCCTTCACAAAATAGATGGCATCATGAGAAAAGAAGATCATGTGACAATACTGAAGCAACATCTCAAGACATCAGCCAGGAAGTTAAAGCTTGGTAAGAAATGGGTCTTCCAAATGGACAATGACCTGAAACTGTAATGCACACGCCCGGGCTGAGCGGCGTGTGCGTGCGATTCCACTGGACCATGCCGGAGAGTGAATGCCTGGAGGGGCGTAACTAGGTATTCACCCGATCCGACCAGGGTCGCACGACGGCATACGACGCCAGTGCACCAAGGAGGAACCGAGCAGAGGGACCAGGTGCTACTCCAGGACAGACCCCGGACACGGCTGTTGACCCACACAGGGGAATACAGGAACAGACAGGTTAGGCTGGCACACAGACTGGTGGGTATAGGCAGGCACGACTGGTATGCAGGCAGGCGGGTATGCAGGCAGGGGGGTACAGGCAAGCACGGCTAGAGTGCAGACAGGGAGGCGCTAGCAGGTAGGAACACAGGCGGGATAGGACCCAGTACACAGTGGGACTCAGGAACAGAACCACAGATGTGGCGGACAAACACAGCAGAGTGAGGCCGCCCAGAGAGGCGAGCGAGAGCAGGGCAGGACGAGACCGCCTAGAGCGGCGAGCGAGAGCAGAGCAGGACGAGGCCGCCCGTAGCGGCGAGCAAGAGCAGAGCAGGACGAGGCCGCCTGGAGCGGCGAGCAAGAGCAGAGCAGGACAAGGCCGCCCGGAGCAGCGAGCAAGAGCAGAGCAGGACAAGGCCGCCCGGAGCAAGAGCAGAGCAGGACGAGGCCGCCCGGAGCGGTGAGCAAGAGCAGAGCAGGACGAGGCCGCCTGGAGCGGCGAGCAAGAGCAGAGCAAGACAAGGCCGCCCGGAGCGGCGAGCAAGAGCAGAGCAAGACAAGGCCGCTCGGAGCAAGAGCAGAGCAGGACAAGGCCGCCTGGAGCGGCGAGCAAGAGCAGAGCAGGCTAGAACCGCCAGGAGCGGCGAGCAAGAGCAGAGCAGGCTAGAACCGCCGGAGCGGTGAGCAAGAGCAGAGCAGGCTAGAACCGCCAGAGCGGTGAGCAAAGGCAGAGCAGGCTAGAACCGCCGGAGCGGTGAGCAAAGGCAGAGCAGGCTAGAACCGCCGGAGCGGTGAGCAAAGGCAGAGCAGGCTAGAACCGCCGGAGCGGTGAGCAAAGGCAGAGCAGGCTAGAACCGCCGGAGCGGTGAGCAAAGGCAGAGCAGGCTAGAACCGCCGGAGCGGTGAGCAAAGGCAGAGCAGGCTAGAACCGCCGGAGCGGTGAGCAAAGGCAGAGCAGGCTAGAACCGCTGGAGCGGTGAGCAAAGGCAGAGCAGGCTAGAACCGCCGGAGCAGTGAGCAAAGGCAGAGCAGGCTAGAACCGCCGGAGCAGTGAGCAAAGGCAGAGCAGGCTAGAACCGCCAGAACAGTGAGCAAAGGCAGAGCAGGCTAGAACCGCCGGAGCGGTGAGCAAAGGCAGAGCAGGCTAGAACCGCTGGAGCGGTGAGCAAAGGCAGAGCAGGCTAGAACCGCCGGAGCAGTGAGCAAAGGCAGAGCAGGCTAGAACAGGGCTCTGTTCACACGGAACAGACAGGAAGGGAAAGGCAGAACCAGATACCCACAGGGTACTTGCAGTGAAGTAGCGAGTGGACCACAAACTCACAACCGGGAGTACAGTGACAACGAGCAGGAGTTAGGTACGAGTTCAGACTGTGCAGAAAAAGGAAAGGTACGGACGTAGAGAAACACGGGAAAACAGGCTAGAAGAGTATACAGACAAGAACAGACACAGTAGCAAGATACAGGAGCGGGTCTAGGAATGCAGCCCCTAGAAGGTGGGAGGAACAGGCCAGGAGCGTGTTCAGACAGGACAGACAAGATACAGGAGCGGGTCTAGGTATGCGGCCCCTAGAAGGCGAGACGAACAGGCAAGGAGCGTGTTCAGACAGGCCTGGAAATACAGCCTCCAGGATAGGCAGACAAGAGAACACAGAAGGGGACCTGACACAATCAGAGTGAAAGACCACACTGAATGAAACACAATGCTCAGGCAGGGATTCATTGGAGCAGCTGGGTTAAATAGCAGATGACAGACAGCAAAAGGCTGAGAACACACAAGGGGTGTGCCTGCAGCAGGTACAAGAAACAGGAAGTGATCGGGCGCCGCCCTTAAGCAGCAGACACAGAGGCAAGCAAACAGCATGGAGGGAAGCCAGGCTAGCAGACTGGACTGGAGATCAAGTGCGCGCTCTTGCACAGTGGGAGATGGACCACTATGCAAGGACGCCGCCAGGTATGTTACAGAAACATACTGCCAAAATGCTAACAAAGTGGCTTAAGGATAACAAAGTCAATGTTTTGAAGTGGCCATTACAGAGCCCTCATCTCAATCCTATTGAAAATTTATGGGCAAAGCTGAAAAGGCAGGTGAGAGCAAGGCGACCTACAAACCTGGATCAGTTACACCAGTTTTGTCAGGAGGAATGGGCCCGAATTCCGACCAACTATTGTGAGAAGCTTGTGGAAGTCAGACCCAAGTCATTCAGTTTAAGGGCAATGGCACCAAATACTAATGAAATGTATGTAAACTTTTGACTTTGTAGTAAGTAATAAAAATGCCTTAAAACATTCTCTCTCTCTCATTATTCTGGCATTTTGGCAAATATTAAAAATTATGGTAATCCTAATTGACCTAAAATGGGAAAGGTTTATTCTGATTTCAAGTTATATATTGAGAAAAACATGCATATGTGTCTTTTTATATAGTGTATGTAAACTTCTGGTGTCAACTGTATATACAACTCCAATTTATAAGGAGGTTTTTCTCTAAAATTCTGCAGGAATCAGAGTGGAAAAGATTGCATTAATTCTAGGGGAGAAAATCAACTTAAATACAACACATAACATTCATAGTACAGCAGGTCCTATTTCACAACTTCAAACTTTTACAGTCAACTTTTTACAGACTGATGATGTCATAACAGTCATGACAAATCAAAGGCTGTCCTAGAGACTCCGAATGTAAGAGATCCGCAGGCCTCCCGTCTACCTGCCAGGTGCCACTGCCCTGGAACATGAACCGGAGTCTTGCAAATCGATCCGCTCATCTCAAATTGGGACTTGGATTTATTTTTGTAATTTTTAGTTGTATCTGAAGCGCCCCCTGGGCCGTGGGGTACTCGGTAGCCGGGTCGGTCGATGCTGGGGATGTCATGGTGGCGGTGACCCGGTCCGCGACCCAGAGCGGTCAATTAAAGGAAAAGTAAAACGGGAATAAAGTTTTTGGAGAATAATATTTTGTGACGCCACCTGTGGTATGCGGCTATATAGGGCTACCGCTGCGGTGCAGATCCACTGGAGCCGATGGTGACGCAGCAAAGTTGGTTCAGTTCTCCACAGGCAGAGCTTAGCTCCAGGGCAGTGTAGATGGTGATTTTATGAGGTAGATGTTGTCGGTGCAGTGTAGTGCAGGGCAGTTGATGGCGCATCAATTATTCAAGGACACAGTGGGTCTTCAGGTTTTACTCACAGTTGTTCAAGACTCCAGGTTACAGTTACCGGTGTGTAACATCGTCCTGTGTCCTCCGGGGTAGGGGTCCAGCAAACCCTCAGGTATCTCAGGAGCACTTACACGGGACCCCGTTCTATTTACCTTTTTTGGTCGTCTCACTGCGCTGGTTCTCACCCTCCTGCCCTGCACCTCACAATCAGTGTCCCAAGCTAGTGGCCTCGGGTCTTGTCGGGCGACGTGCTCTCAGTCCCCTGGACCCTATGCGGCCACCTTTTCGGCGATGTAATTGTGGATTTTGGCTGCAACACCTTGAAAATGCTGCTGCCTCCGGTTGGCTAGCTGAGAGTGGTTGTTCTCAACTAGTTTGGGGCCGGTCCCCTTCTGCAGCCTGATCCCTCCACGTCAGCGTGAATTCGGGGTCACGGGTTGCCTCTGCACTCGCCGTGCCTCTGGGATCCCTTCTGTCTTCCTGGAGCCCTCCTCACTGCTCCTCTCTTCTTTCCTCTCTCTCTCTCCTCCTTGCTCTCGTGAGCAGAGCTCCTCCTGAGCTCTCACAGACTCCTCTCCACTCAACTCCTTCTCCTGACTCCAAGTCTGTGCTCCACTGAACTTCTTCCTCCATCCACACAAACTACATAGTTCCCCCTCTCTTGGTTCCCCCCCCCTTCCAGCCAGGGACAGGGCTCCGCAGTGAACAAGTGCATATTGCACCGCCTGCTGGTCTGGCGTGGTGTAGTGTTGGATGTAGATGTGTGGGTCCTGGGTAGTACTCCATCCTTACCTAAGAGTGGGGTACCACACCTCTGGGTGAGATGCAGTACCTCTGTGGCAACTGGACCCGCAGGGACGCCACATTAGTCAGAACTCTTTCATTTTTACATAAGCATGACTATATGACATCTGGCTTTTTTGGTGTCTTTAAGGCCGAGTTCACACAGAGAGTAAATACTCATTGCATTTTCGCTGCCTTTTTTATGAATTTTCTCCCTTATTTGATGTGTTTTTGGTGCAGATGTTGAAGCTGTATTTTAAATGTGTTTTTATAATACAGGAAAGCTTTGATTCTGCACGTATTTGGCTGAGTGCAGGCGCCGGGCAGCATAATAACGCTGTTATCCTGCAGATTAACCCCATATGTGCAGGCTAATAGCGTTATTTCTGGTGACGGTTTCCCTTTAAGCTGTGTATCTAATCCTATCATGTGCAGTTCAATCAAATAATACAGTCTGCTGAGCTGTGTATCTCATCCTATCATGTGTAGTCCAATCAAATAATGGAGACTGCGTTCCCCTTCATCTGGTATTAACCAGAATGCCCTGGGCACATTGCCATTAGGGTGGAAAAGCTCCTTGAAAATAATAAAAACATATGAAAAAGATGACAGCACCGGGGTCTTTGAAAAATTGATACAATGTGGATTTGTTACCACCACAAAGTGCCCATATACAGATATAAATATAGGTCAAGACTACATTGATTATAGTATTTATTAGGAAAAAAATGAATGAAGAATGAATTAATAAAGATCACAAAAAAATTATCAAACATGATTCATAATAAGGGCTGGTTCGACAGGTAGGCAGGGTAGGCACTAGCCTAGGGCGCTACCCCTTGTCTCCCCGAGGGGGCTCAGTTTAAAAAAAAATAAAAATGACATTGTTTCAGCCCCTTCCTTCAGTCACAGGCGTTCAGTGAGTCACTAACACCGCTCACCGCCTGTCGCTCCCTCTCTGCACTGAATTGTATTTGCCTCTTTAAGACAATCTGAGCGCTGCCCAGGACAGGAGCAAAAGAGCTGTAATCAGCTCCCTCCCCTGCCGGTAACTCCAACAAGACGCAGGCTACTTCCGGTGTGTTCTCTGTTACAGGATGGCGCCACACAGGAATACGGCACTAGAAACGCCATCAGTTTTGTTACAAGTTGCATCTGTCACATGACCTTAATTGAAACCCACGGCCTCCATTATACTAACAGCTATATTAGTTTCCATCACTATCCTTGGGTAGGACATTTAAAATATAGAATGTCAGGGATGAATAACGCTATTTGTTCCTTGTAATGTGTAAATGGTCCACAAACAATGAACGATTCTATACATAACTTTGAAGTTGCGCTCCCTTTTAAGCCTCATCCCTAAAGTACGCCACATTTTTTTTACTTGTGCTGGTATTTTTTTGGTGAGAAAAGTAATAATTTGAGTGGACGTGGTCGTCAGAGATTATTATCGGACTGATCGGAGGGAGGAGGTGCAGCTTTAGGGGTCCTGTTACCTCAGTTTCTTGCCTATTCCTTTGGTGGGGGTCACCATAGGCTTCATTTGCCTAAGGCACCAAAATACCTTGTCCTTATCATGATATTAATAAAAATAACAAAAAGCAGGTCTGTATATGAGAAGAATTTAACCAAACGCACAAAAGAAACTTAGATGTTTTATATATACATATATATATATTTGTGCAATAAAGTTGTTACAAATTTGCAATGATGATAAAAGAAAGTGTGTAGATACAGTGACTTTCTATAGAAAGGAGCAGATGATTCTGCTCCTCAGGCCTCGGCTTACACTTTTGCCGCTTTTGGACATCCAGGTCTGGATCACACATGAGAGAGGAGAAGAGCAGGAATGTGTGACTTGTGATCTGTATAGTTGGAGTTTTCCTGGATTCCTTCAGCATCGCGATTAGCCATATGGCCTTCTGTCTGACCATGGTCAGGAAGGTGAAGGAGCAGCCGCTTCCTTCTGTCTGACCATGGCCTGGTAGAGGAAGGAGCAGCCGCTTCCTTCTGTCTGTACATGGCCAAGTAGGAGAAGGAGCAGCCGCTTCCTTGTGTCTGTACATGGCCAAGTAGGAGAAGGAGCAGCCGCTTCCTTCTTTATGTCCATATCTTGTAGTCATCTCCTTACCACCACATTGTAGATGAGTCGTCCAGATGGTAACATAGCAAGTATGGCTGAAAGAAGTCCTTCAATTTCAGCCTTTAATTACTTGCTATGTTGATCCAGAGGAAGGCGAAAAATAACCCTGAGGACTCGTTGCTGGATCATCCTCATATCAAGGGAAAAAAATTCCTTCCTGACCCCAAATATGGCGATCGGAATAAATCCCTGGATGTTTGGTGCTCAAATCTACTTGGATGTTATGTGGTGGAAGCTCGGTAGGTTTGTCACAGTCCGGTAAATAAGAAAGTCCAGTGTAATTGTCTCATCCGATTAATGTAAATCTTCATTCCTGGATGTTACTGGAATGGGGCTGATTTTTATCAGCCTAATACTCCTGCTGTAAGAAGAGAAATATACACGTCTGAGAATCAGCCCCTCACATACAGTATATACAGTACTAGGGGGATATAGTGATAAGGTGTATAGTGGGTAAGTGTGTTACTGGGTAGTGATAACACTATGGATGTCTGTATGTGTTGTACTTACATAGCAATATGGGAATGGTGGGTCGGCTCTGCCGGACTCCACATCGCTCCAGTCTATAGAATAGAAAAACGGATGCGATCTGATGGTTGATGTAATGGCAGATCGGGCAGATGGAGATTTGCAGAGAAGCTAGAAAATGATAGAGACCATTAGTCATTATATTATGTATTATTACTGACAAGTTTTTACACAATGTCTATGGACTATTCCCATCTTATCTTCTATCTCTTTTAGTAATCCCCCCATCATACTTATCCATCTGATCTTACTCACCCCTTTTATGATGTCCATGGTATGACAGCAGATCCCAGGTGGAAAATAAGGGATGTCTTCACGCAGAGACTGGTGGTATTCATCTATTGTGCCTTTGCAATAGAATGGCTGGTCACCTACACTCATTATATATAAGATGACGCCGAAGGAAAAGGAGTCTGCCAGATGGTTGTAGCCTTTACTGTCCATTATCTGTGGAAACATGAGATTGGAGAGGAGCTTAATATACCGGGAAGGGGATTTACACACAGAGACTATGAGGACCGGTCTGTGATTAGATATCAGCAGGATACATTGGGATCAGATTATCCCTCAATCCTACTATTGGCATCAATCACACAGAGATGTTCCTTACCTCGGGCGCTATGTAACCCTTAGTGCCAACCTTGTTCTTCACTATGCCATCCTCAAATACATTCATGGCTGCTAAGCCAAAGTCGGAGATTTTGATGTGTCCGGTGTCTTGGAGGAGGATATTATCTGGCTTCAGGTCACTGCAGGGAGAAGGAGCAGACACTGATTGTGAGGACAATTCATGGAAAGAACTTTCTACAATAGATATGTAAGGAGACAACAGAGAGTCACAGGTGACAGATTTATGAAGGTGAAATGATTACCGGTGTATGACGCCGCGTTCATGCAGGAACTGGAGTCCGCACACCATCTCTGCCGCAAAGAGTCTGTGGAGTAGAAAGGATGGATCAGTGGTTACATGCACAATCATACAGAGAACATGAGGAGATCACACACGTGTCCTTTTCATGTCATTATTTTCTCCTGTTGTCGTTGTCCATTGCTCTAGGACTACAGTGCGAGGGCAACGGATTATTAATATTCAGTATAAGACATTTACCTTGTTGTCCTTGTGTTAAACAGCATTGAATCTGCCATGTGGTCAAACAGGTCTCCTCCGGCCATATAGTCCATGGCTATCACATACTCCAATGGTGATTCCATAAACGCCCGCATAGTCATTAGGTAGGGGCATCCGGCAGCCATTCTCAGGACTTCTAGCTCTGTAGAGAATATGTCCTCTCTACAATAACTTCTGTCCATGATTTTAATGGCCTGAAGTCCTTCATTGACCAGATCTAATGCCAAGATGACCTGGAGAAAAATCACAGCAGATCAGACCAAACTCCCATCTATTAGTGTGTAGTAGTTCACTAGTTTATCTCATATATCATTACATATGAGCATCCTGTAATGAATATGTACAACCCTCCTGTGCATCTGGTGCAGGATACATTGATGAACATGGTGGAGGATAAATTCACACTTACATTTCCGAAGCCTCCCTTTCCAAGAACTTTCTGGAAGTCAAGGCTGTCAAAGTCAATAGTATTATTAGTGTTGACCACTTCTCTCAGGGGTGAAATACAGATTCTAGCATCACCGTGGTCTTCTGCTGGCATGTCTGCTATGTCAGGGGGTATCATAAGGCCTCCATCTGCTGAGAAAATACAAGATTTATTAAACCCTTTGCGAACACATAATGGAAATGTTTGTCATGTTGTGCATAAAATGTATGAAGCGGGCTCATTAGCTGAGCATGCACCATATCAGGCAGATGCTGGCTGTATTACATAGCTGCCACTTGCCTTTAACTGCAGCGACTGGAGCACACTCCAATTACTGTAGTTTAACCATTTCAATGCTGACAGTGATATTTAAATGAAGCTATTGCCGATTTGAGTGCACCAGCACCTATTAACCCCCCAGGACACTATTGCAGGGGGTCAATTGTTTAAAATGACTACCTGGGCCTACTGCTGAAAGCCCCAGTCTGTCACTTTTGGCCTAGTGTTAAGACCAGCCTGGCTTAATTTCATACGAGAATGTCAATTTATCTATATACAGTTCTACCACAGTATATAGTACAAGCGATCAGAAAATCACAGGTTTAAGTCCCCCAAGGAAACTAAAAAGTGAAGTAAATAAAAAAAAATAGTTTAAAAAAGAGGGAAAATGTAAAAAATATTTGAATCACCAAATTGACATAATTATAATCATATTTATAAGCACATCTTGTATCACGACATCCGCATAAGTCCGATTTTGCAAAAATATAAAATTAAATATTGCAAACAGTGAACACTAACATGATAAAAAAATTAAACATTAGAATTGCATTTTTGGGGGGCGCTGTATTCACCTAAAAAATTGCAATAAAAAGATATCACAGTGTCCTGTCTACCCAGGAAAGGTATCAATAAAAGCTACAGTTCACCACGCAAAAAATCATCAAGCCCTCACACATCTCCATCCAGCGATCACAATCACACAGTTCCAATGTCTCAGAACATGGCCACACAAAGCATTTGTTTAAATAAAATTCTTAAGTATTTTTTAGAAACCCCTATGCAAGTTCAGCAGTATCATAGTTGTAACTGACATGGAGAATCATTTTGTCAGGTCATTTTTACCACTCAATGAACATCTAGAAAAAAACAATGTTGGAATCACTTTTTTTCCACAATTTTACCACAGATTAAATCTTTTTCCCCGTGTTCCAGAACATTGAATGGTAAAATAAATAATGTTCAAAACTACAGCTCGGCCCCCTAAAAAAACAAGTCCACATACAGCTACATTGACAGAACAATTAATAAATAAATAGTTATGGGTTTTCAAAGGAGGGAGAGAAAAAAAAAGGTTGCCTGGTCAATAAGGGGTTAACAAATGTAGCTCCAGAGAAAATATTATAATTTTAAATGGCATTATGTAAATGAGCAGGAAATGTCTAATATTTGGGCTCTCATTTATCAAAACTGTCCAATAGCAAAACTGTCCTTGTTGTCCATAGCAACGAATCACAACATAGATTCCATCTCTTAACATTCTATGAAACAATGAAAGCTGCATTGTGATTGGTTGCTATGGGCAACAAGGACAGTTTTTCTGCACTTTTGATAATTGATGCCAGTACATAATATTAGGAGTATAATCCTCCTCACCCCCAGTCTTATTACACTGAGCAGATCCATCTTACCTGGTCCATCTGTATCCAGTGATGTGTTTGGTGGAGAAACACTCAGCTGTTTGTTCTCTGGGATGGAGATGTTTTCAGCTGATGACCTCGACCTCCGCAATGCACCATTCCCATTTATAATGGATTTAGCGTAGATGAGACGTCTTCTACATTGGACAACCCAGTCTCTGCTGTTCCTGATCCTCTTCTGGGCTGCCGCTCTTTGTAGTTTCGGTGCCTCCAGACTTTCAGATCTGGAGGATGTCACTTGTCTCGGTGTCTCTTGGAGAACCTCTTCCAGCTCTAACTCTGCGCTGATGTTTCTCCTCTTATTGAGGATGGCTTCTTTGTTCCTCCTCCGTATTTCAGGGACCAGATCTCCGAGTTTTTTCAAGGAGATAAGTATGGCCCTCTGAAGCTCAGCGGAGGTTGCAGAGTGAGACTCCATGAGGGTCTCCATTTTCCTTCTCTCTGTAAGGATCTCATGTCTTTTGGTCTTTCTCATTTTGTCCAGAGTTTGACGTTTGGACGCCATTTCTGAGGCGTCAGTGTCCACGTCCGGTAGTATAAAGTCTTTTCGCCCAATAGCGAACAATGGTACCTGCTCTTCATTTAATCCTCTCCTCTCACTGAGAACCCGATCTCTATGGGCTCTTCTTCTCTCTTTATCCATTTTATAATCAATTTTTGCTTCGTTCGTGACGAAAAACAAAAGGGGCTGCCTCACCCTTGGGAGTCTGTAAGGCAGTGATTTCCCTTAGGCCGGAACACTGGGATATAGAATGCGGTGATGTCATCACATCACTTGTGACATCATTTTTATTCTGATCTCACCTCACAATGAGATAGATGGATAGATAGATAGATAGATAGATAGATAGATAGATAGATAGATAGATAAGAAATAAGATAAAAAACAGCACAAGCAAAAAGTTTAGGTGAAAAGCCCCCTGTTATATACCAGTCCTCTAATATAATCCAAAACTATGTAGGCAGCACACAGATGAAGTAGAAAAAATTATATTATGTAATAGCCCATGTAGCTTCAGAAAGGTGCACAATACTGGACCGAAACGTCGCCACATGGGCTATTAAATAATAAAAAAAAAAATTTCTTCAACTGTGTGCTGCCTCCATATTTTTGGATTAGATAGATAGATAGATAGATAGATAGATAGATATCAAATTTGGAGGATGATGAACCAAACTTTTGCTTATAAATAAATAAATATATATATGTATATATTTTATATATATATATATATATATATATATATATATATATATACATACATATATATGCACTGTGTGCTCAATTTGTATTTTTGATTATTCATTTTAATATTGACAACTCCAGTGCAGTCGGTCAATTTAAAACGTTAATAAACCTGAACCCTGAATATTTAGGAAAATAAAAGTGAGGTTTTGTCTTTCTTATGAGAATATCTATGTGTGCAGAATTATTATTGTTTTTTTTAAACTCGTTTCTTGAAGAATCCTTTATAATAAATGTTACAAACATACAGCAATAAGATATAAATCCGAATCCTGTTATAAACATCAGTAAATATCCATTTTAAAACAATGTTGCAGGTATTGTATCACACATTTAACAATAGGTAACTGCAATACAGTAAAATATATTAATATATAGGACATTGAAGTATCGGAATTATGTGAATATTGCAGAGATCAAAGTATTTATTATTCAAGACAGGAGGACAGTCTTCTTGATCCTTTTTATATCAGGAATCTCATCATCCCATGTATTTAGGAACCTGGAGCACATCGGGCTGCTACATATTTTTTAATTTCTTTGATTATTATTATTTATTCTTTCTGAATAAGCTATTATTTTTTATTCCTTATGGTTCATTTTTCATTATTTTTCTTTATTTTTCATCTTTTATCTTTATTTTTCCCCTTTTTTCATCTTTATTTTTTTATTTTATTTTTTATTAATTTTATTTTTTCCTTTATTTTTTTTTTCATCTTCATTTTTATTTTATTTTTCTTTCCTCTTATTCAGTCTTTTCCTATGTTTTTTTCCCTTCCTCTACACTTTTTATCTGTTCCTAGCATGGTTTCATTTTCCACCTCTTTCTCTCTTCTGTTTTTTTATGACAATAAAACTACCCCTCCTGCTTTCCCACCCATTCCTCATGTTCTGCTCCATCCGTTAGTGGCCTGACATATATGATAAGGTTCCGCTTTGTATCTTATTTTACAGTTTAGGATAAATTAGTTCTATATCAGGACTCTCCAGTGGACTTTGGACTTGGGGCTTTATGTGACCACCATTCAATCCCCCCACCTTCTATGCACCATCTGTTTCATTTTTTATAGTCCCATGTTAAGTATTGCTTATTTCTATTTTGCGTTGTAGCCTGCATATTTATTTCCCCATAGAGACATAGTATCTTCTACACTATATATATTTTGGAGTTAGGGACCTGCCTACCTTCAACTCTGGTCTTCATGTATATTATTTTGTGGCTGTTACAAACTGCAATATATATTTTTCACCATTGCTCATAGACTTGGTGTCTGTATCTGCCAGATCTTGTGGTCCTCACTTAAGCATTATGTCATATCTATCTTTATAGTTTTACTAGATGGTGGCCCATCTAACGCATCGGGTATTCTAGCATATGTCTCCCGACCCTCCTTTATAATGCCCCATGCAGGAAGTCACATCCCCCCGTATATAATACCCCATGCATATAATACCCCATGCAGGATGTCACATCCCCCCTATATAATACCCCATGCAGGATGTCACATCCCCCCTATATAATACCCCATGCAGGATGCCACCTCTCCCCCATATAATGCCCCATGTAGGATGTCACCTCTCCCCCCATATAATGCCCCATGCAGGCTGTCACATCCCCCCTATATAATACCCCATGCAGGATGTCACCTCTCCCCCCATATAATACCCCATGCAGGATGTCACATCCCCCCTATATAATACCCCATGCAGGATGTCACATCCCCCCTATATAATGCCCCATGCAGGAAGTGACATCCCACTATAGTGCCCCATGCAGGATGTCACATCCCCCTATATAATACCCCATGCAGGATGTCACCTCTGCCCCATATAATGCCCCATGTAGGATGTCACCTCTCCCCCCATATAATGCCCCATGCAGGCTGTCACATCCCCCCTATATAATACCCCATGCAGGATGTCACCTCTCCCCCCATATAATACCCCATGCAGGCTGTCACATCCCCCCTATATAATACCCCATGCAGGATGTCCCATCCCCCCATAGTGCCCCATGCAGGTCCCCTATGGCCCCGTACAAAAAAAAAAAAAATCCAATACTCACCTCACTGCTTCTCTGGACTCCAGCGTAGCCGGCATCTTCACGCTGTGCGCTGTGACCGGTCAGGAGACAGCGCGGTGTAAAGACTTCACCTCGCCCACTGACCTGAGACGTCACAGAGCTGCAGCGGAAGACACAGGAACTGCTGCGCAGGCACGGGGAGGGGTAAGTATGACGCCGGGTGCCGGGGTCCTGATCGAGCGGGGGGAGGGACGGGAGGAGAGGAGAGGGGAGGGGAGAGGAGGGGAGGGGTAAGTATGACGCCGGGTGCCGGGGTCCTGATCGAGCGGGGGGAGGGACGGGAGGAGAGGGGAGGGGAGAGGAGGGGAAAGGAGTGGAGGGGAGAGGAGGGGAGGGGCGTCACACTTGTCCTTGGGAGATAAGCGGCCGTAGCCGCTGATCTTCCGACGATAGCCGCATGTAGGTCAGCGGCGCCTGCGGTCGGGGGACTTATGCTGCGAGCAGCCGGCTGCATCTCCCGGCTGCATCGCCGCTGACCTCCGTGCCACACATGAGCCGCTAACGGCCGCCATGTTTTTCTGAAATGCCGCGTCGCTGATTGGCTGCGGCCGGACCAATCAGCGACCCGGGATTTCCAGGACAGACAGACAGACAGACAGAAAGACAGACAGACAGACGGGATAAGACAATTATATAGATAGATGTTCTGTATTATATTTGTCATGTTACGTCTTTTGTTTTTTTATTTGTTGTGTGGCGCCCCTGAGGGTTCAGTCGCCACAGGGGTACTGCACGTCAGATAGAGATGTGGTATCTCCTCTCCCAGGTAAGGATGGAGCATCACTCAGAACCCCACTTCGCACTCAACACTTCACCACAAATGTCCTGTAGGGGGCCTAAATGCACCAGGGTGCTGCCCTGGCCCGGGATAGAGGAGATGGGGGGAACCAAAGACAGGGGGAACGAAGTAGTGGGTGAGGGTGGAGGAAACACTTACAGGAAGCACTTATAGAACCATATATAATAAACGGCCATCTTTAGTTCAAAGTCTTTTGATTGTGGTCTTCTGTCAGGGTCCAGCAAGAGTCTGCAGCTGGCTGAAGATTCACGGTCCTTTTTCTCTGGCCTTGAGACGAGGAGCGGGTCAGAGTTAACCAGTGTCTCTGCCCGGTCAGGGTCCTGTTCTAAGAAGGCCTTGGAGGGGTGCAGAGGAGATAGGCTCCACAGGCAAAAGGATCCCAGGGGAATACGGACGGAGCGGAGTCGCCACCTGTATTCTTCACTCTGGCTTAGCCAGAGGGATTCCTGCTGCAAGAGGGGTGACCGGCCCCCGATATCTGACTGTGTACTTCACGTCACTGTTGGAAAAGCCCGGCGGCTTAGTGGATCCCAGGGAGGAACACAAGCGGGAGGAGAGAAAAAGGAGAGGAACACACCAGCGGGGTCTTGACAGGTGCTCTTGATCTACCTGGGAAGTGCTGAACCCCCTACCCGGTGGCCGCAGTGCGCCGTGTGTAGCAGAGAGAAGCTTTGCGGCTAAAAGTACATCTAAAGTGAGTAAAGACCAGGATGACTTTATCCACCGCCTCCGCTTGTTTATTCCTGCGCGGCACTGCACCCACCATACCTCCACACTAGTGTTGAGCGATACCTTCCGATATCGGGAAATATCAGATCGGATTGGATTGGACCGATACCCAAAAAGTATCGGATATCGCCGATTCCGATACCGGAACCCAATGCAAGTCAATGGGACACAAATATCGGAATAAAAATAAACCCTTTCTTTCCTTGTAGGTTAATTCTACATGAAGGAAAACAACTAAGAATAATGTAGAATGTATTGGGGGAGGTGGGGGAGACAATAAAGGCATAGAGGTTTAGCCCAATCAAATGGAATAGCAGGAATTAATATTTTTTTTAAGACGTTCTGAGTTACGGAAATATTGACTGTTAAGTTTTTTTATATTTTGTCAGATATTTATGTTTCACTACTTCCATGCTCTTCACCTTCTTTTTTACTTCTCCCACACTTTCTCCTTCATCATCCTCAGCATCAGCATCTTTTTCATCAACTTCTTCTTCACCTTCTTCATCTTCTTCTTCACCTTCTTCATATTATTCTTTTTTTTTACATTCTTCATATTCTTCTTATTCAACTATTATTCTTCTTCATATTCTACTTCTTCATCTTCTTCATATTCTTCTTCTTCATCATATTCTTATTTGTGACAGGCATTCCTGTAGTTGTTATCTATAAAAGTTTGAACATTACACCTTTCGTTCTGCCCATCACAAAAGATTTACAACAGGATTTGTCCGCGTTCAGTTTGCCCTGCAGCAGCAGGTCTTTTCCAGGGGCACCACGAGGAGGAACGGACTCACACCCATACACTGCTTAGTCATCTTCTGCTTATAATTTAGATAATATCTTTTGCTCTGATTTTTAGTCTTATGCTTAATGTTCTTCCGCTTTTTGTTCTGCAGCTTCTTGTACTTCTACTTCTTGGTTTTCTGTCTCTTGTTCTTCTGTATCTTGGTGGTTGTCTTCTTGTTCTTTGTCCTCTTGGTCATCTTCTTCAGGGTCATCTTCTTGGTCTTCTTCGGGGTGGTCTTCAGGGTTGTCGTCTTCGGGGTCCTCCTCTTCTTCGGGGTGGTCTTCAGGGTCCTCGTCTTCAGGGTCGTCATCTTCGGGGTCCTCGTCTTCTTCGGGGTGGTCTTCAGGGTCCTCGTCTTCAGGGTACTTGTCTTCAGGGTCATCGTCTTCGGGGTCCTCGTCTTCTTCGGGGTGGTCTTCAGGGTCGTTGTCTTCAGGGTCATCGTCGTCGGGGTCCTCCTCTTCGGGGTGGTCTTCAGGGTCCTCGTCTTCAGGGTCCTCGTCTTCGGGGTACTCATCTTCTTCGGGGTGGTCTTCAGGGTCGTCATCTTCAGGGTCATCGTCTTCTGGGTCCTCGTCTTCTTCGGGGTGGTCTTCAGGGTCCTCGTCTTCAGGGTCCTCGTCTTCGGGGTTCTCGTCTTCTTCGGGGTGGTCTTCAGGGTCCTCGTCTTCAGGGTCCTCATCAGGGAGATCCAGAGTGATTACCAAGAACCATTTCAAAAAGCTTGAACTTGGAAATGTAGCAGAAGGTACAAGAAGGCTGAGGAACTGCCGAGAACCAGCTGATGGTACTGGAACCCAGATGGGTAGCAGAAGGTACAAGAGCCAATGGAACTACCGAGGACCAGCTGACGGTACTGGAACTCAGTTACTAAGCAGGAGGTACCTGTGCCAGAAAGCACTACCAAGGACCAGCAGATGTTGGTGGAACTTGGATACCGAGAAGGAGGCACCTAAGCCAAAGGCACTGCCGAGAACCAGCTGACGGTACTGGAACCCGGATGGGTAGCAGAAGGTACCCATGAAAAGAAAAGTTGCAAGGCCGCGAGCCCTCCGCAGTTACCGAAACCCACAGTCCTACAGGGGGTGTTTGTGTTATTGGCACTATGGAATCAGCCTTCATTGCCAGATCCCGCAGCCCACATAGGAGTCACCTAAACTGCAGGCACCATAGAGTCGGCTAACCCTACCGCAACACGACAGGACAACGCATTGGAGGCAAAGTGACGTTGACACTACTTGGAAACAGCTGTCGTGCTGGAACCAGGCTGGGCAGGAGGGAGTACCCGTGCCAAAGACACTGCCGAGAACCAGCTGACGGTACTGGAACCCGGATGGGTAGCAGAAGGTACAAGAGCTAATGGAACTACCGAGGACCAGCTGACGGTACTGGAACTCGGTTACTAAGCAGGAGGTACCTGTGCCAGAAAGCACTACCAAGGACCAGCAGACGTTGGTGGAACTTGGATACTGAGAAGGAGGCACCTAAGCCAAAGGCACTGCCGAGAACCAGCTGATGGTACTGGAACCCGGATGGGTAGCAGAAGGTATAAGAGCAAATGGAACTACCGAGGACCAGCTGACGGTACTGGAACCCGGATAGGTAGCGGAAGGTACAAGAGCCAATGGAACTACCGAGGACCAGCTGACGGTACTGGAACTCGGTTACTAAGCAGGAGGTACCTGTGCCAGAAAGCACTACCATGGACCAGCCAACATTGGTGGAACTTGGATACCGAGAAGGAGGCACCTAAGCCAAAGGCACTGCCGAGAATCAGCTGACGGTACTGGAACCCGGATGGTTAGCAGAAGGTACCCATAAAAAAAAGTTGCAAGGCCGCGAGCCGGCCGCAGTTACCGAAACCCACAGTCCTACAGGGGGTGCTTGTCTTATTGGCACTATGGAATCAGCCTTCATTGCCAGATCCCGCAGCCCACATAGGAGTCACCTAAACTGCAGGCACCATAGAGTCGGCTAACCCGACCGCAACACGACAGGACAACGCATTGGAGGCAAAGTGACGGTGACACCACCCGGAAACAGCTGTCATGCTGGAACCAGGCTGGGCAGGAGGGAGTACCCATGCGAAAGACACTGCCGAGAACCAGCTGACGGTACTGGAACCCCGATGGGTAGCAGAAGGTACAAGAGCCAATGGAACTACCGAGGACCAGCTGACGGTACTGGAACTCGGTTGCTAAGCAGGAGGTACCTGTGCCAGAGAGCACTACCAAGGACCAGCAGACGTTGGTGGAACTTGGATACCGAGAAGGAGGCACCTAAGCCAAAGGCACTGCTGAGAACCAGCTAACGGTACTGGAACCCGGATAGGTAGCAGAAGGTACCCATGAAAAAAAAAGTTGCAAGGCCGCGAGCCCTCCGCAGTTACCGAAACCCACAGTCCTACAGGGGGTGATTGTCTTATTGGCACTGTGGTCACTGCATTCTGAGTCTTCTATCCTTTGGATTACGAGCTCGGAGAGACTGAGACACAGGACAAGATGTGTGTCAAACAAGCTCTAAACTTTATTACAAAGCATGGGTTTATATCCACTCTGAAGGCAGGAAACGGATTTACCATATATGGTTTGATTATACAATTTTAGCACACAAAGACTAGTTTCTATTCTTGTGATGTCTATGCTTGCGTTGAAACATTTAATCGGACACATTTATTTAGACACATTTAATCAGATACATTCTGATGACTAGCAAGGACGCATTATTGATTCAAGAAGGAACATTCACAGCTGGTGTTATTTTGACCTAATGTAACTTTCAGACTTATATAGCATAGATGGGGTCTTTAAACTTGAGGGCCTCATCTTCTGCTCTAACATTCCATCCTTTTGTTCCTTCATTTATCAATATGTTTCTCTATATTTTCTTTTAGTACACCGCTGAATACACATTAGAAAAAGCTCAAAAACCAAATAAACCGCAAGACACATTAGCAAAACCTGTAAAATAGCTTGCACTATACCAGCCAACCACCCACCGATACCTTTAAACCAATTAGCAGGATTTAGAAAGGAAAAGGTGTTTGCCCACCAGGAATCCTGATTCTTGAGGTTGGCCTCATCATAAAGCTTCCTTAGTTTTACAACGTCCTCTAACTTATGTTTCAGCGTCAATACACTAGAATTGTCTATATAATGACAGCATGCGGGTCCTATTATCTGGCACATCCCTCCTTGTGCTGCTGTTAAATAATCTAGTACAAGGGTATGTTGGTTCGTGACAATAATCAATTGATTCTGTACTGCAAGAGATCCATTAACTTCTTCTAAAATATCCCAAATCTGATCATCAAGATAGTCCGTAGCTTCTACTAATTTATCCCACATTTGTGTCAACATAGGGTATATAAACAATGCACTGAAAAATTTGTTTACCCCTCCCATTTGAACTATATGGGGTCTCCCACTTGGTCTTTCTTTATTGTCTGCTGATCGCTTATGCAGTGTATGTTTTGGGATAGACAAAGGATCTAGCTGGTCTGGAGTAACAATATAAGTTGCGGGTGTCAATCTGGCTAAAGTACAAGTTCCTGTTACTCCTACTGGGAGCCACTTGAAAGCCTTGTCTCCACATACCCAATACATGGATAAGGGGAGATTCCATAATGCTGAATGTTGCAGTATTAGATGGTGAACTAAATCAACAAACTTAGAAACATTTGACATCATACACCACCCAGGCACTTGACCTATAGGGGAATAATAGCCAGCATCAGGATTGCCACACGTAGGTGCACCTCTCTGATAACTTGAGCTTTCATTACACTGTAGATTGCCAGGTATTTTGGCACAGGTATCACTTGTCCCGTTTTTAAAATAAACATTATTCACCCAATTAGAAGTGTGTAGATATCTTTCCAACAGGGAAGGTTTAAAGGCATCACTGCTTCCTGAAGTGGCATTAAAACTTATTTTCAATCCTTGTTCAGGTATTTTCCCTAGATCAGTAATTTTTGCTTTGTTACGAGGTACCCACTCCCCTCCTTTAAATGCTATATACAACTTGGGAATTATTTGACCCGTCAGGTTCCCTTGCCACAAGGGAAATTTTGTCCATCCTACTACGGGAATCCCAACAGTGGTATCCCAACAGTCTCTGTGTGGCATTATTGGCCCAAGTTTCTGAACAGTTCACCCAAAAGTTTATCTCTTCCCATGAGACTGGGACAGTGAGAAAGGGTATGCTAGTGGATGTCACAGGGGCATGTGTACATATCCAACAATTAGCAATGGTCTGGTTTTGCTCCTTTAGTCCATCGATTAGAGCAAGATGGTGTTTAATGAATCTATTGTCGTCTCCATCTGTGGTGCTCAACCTAGTCCATGCACCTGTGGTCGCAAGGATGCAGGTAAGTATAAACAATGTCTTCATTCTTTGTCCGCTGGTTCTCCTAGTATCTTTTTGCAATGGGACGCGTGGATCCAGGTCTCTTTTCCCTCTAGCTTAACGGCTGTGCTTGTGGTCAGCAGAACTTGAAAGGGTCCGTCAAACCGTGGATCTAGGCTTTTCCTCACGTGTCTTTTTATAACCACCCAGTCTCCAGGTTGCAGCATATGGCTGCTAGAGTCTTGATCTGGATCTGGAAGAGAACTGAAGACATTATCATGTACTTGCTTAATCTTTTTGTGTAAAGCCCTCACGTAGGAACTTAGCACATGGTTATTCATTTCTAATGCTTGCGGATAGAAACACCCTAGGCTGGGTACGCTGCCAAACAATATCTCATATGGAGAGAGTCCAGTCTTTCTATTAGGCGTGTATCTTACTGAAAACAGAGCAAGCGGTAAACAGTCCGGCCATGGTTTTCCTGTCTCAGCCATGGCTTTCTGAATTTTTAATTTCAATGTCCCATTCAGTCTTTCCACTTTACCACTACTTTGCGGTTGATATGGGGTGTGGAATGCTTGTTGAATTCCTAGAGCTGACATGACTTCATTCATTATTTCACTTGTGAAGTGTGTACCTCTGTCACTCTCAATTACCTCTGGTACCCCATACCTGCAGACCACCTCTGCAAGCAGTTTCTTTGCGGTTGCCGCAGCCGTGGCTTTGGCAATCGGGAAAGCCTCTGACCATCCTGAGAATAAATCAATACAGACCAACACATATTCCCATGATCCTGACTTTGGCAGCTGAATATAATCAATTTGCAGTCTCTGGACTGGATAGAGGGGCCGGGGGTGTGTTTGAGTGGTGTATTAACTACTCTACCCTGATTATGTGTAGCACATATCATGCACCCTTGTACCAGGTTTTCAATACAGGTGGAGAATCCTGGTGCCACCCAATGTTTCTGCATCACACTCATCACAGCCGTTTTAGATTGGTGTGTCGGCCCATGTAGCATCTGGGCAGCAGCTGGGTACAGTGCCCTTGGAAGGCATCGTCGTGTCCCTTTCCCCCAAACCCCATTTGCTTCATTCAGGCATGCACCTTCCTTTAACCACTTATCAACCTCCTCCTTTTGAGCCTGAGCCTGCATTTGGGATAAGATGTCCTCCGACACAAAGGGGTTTTTAGGGGCACTTAACTGACGTACTGTTGACCCTTGTTGCGGCTTACAGGCTGCTGTTTTTGCCGCTGCATCTGCCATCACGTTACCTCTGCTTACCTGGTCGGTGCGTCTGGTATGTGCTCTTACCTTTATGACAGCTACCTTTTTGGGTAGTTGTAGTGCATCTGACGCGCCCCCTGGGCCATGTTGTGCAGCGTTGCGCATGCGCGCGGGGGATACCCGGAGCCGGATCTGATGGGGGTAGTAGTCCTCGTGGCGGTGACCCGGTCCGTGCCCAGGGTGTCAAACTAAGTGGCGGTGCTTGGCATAAGATGTTGTATTGTTCGACTACGCCACCCGTGGATTGCGGTCAGTGGGGACCGCCGCTGCACTGCAGACCGCTGAGGCTGATGTTGTTTGTGCAGCTCAGTATGGGATGACTCCCCACGGGAGGAGTATTGCCCCAGGGCAGCCAGTGTGGAAATTGATAGGAGTGATGTTGTGAGGGTCCCAGTGCTAGTGGTGCTGGAGTGGCAAGGAATCACAGAGACTTGTGGTGCAGGTTTAAAGCTTTACTCACAGTTGTTGCTTCGGTCACTCCGGCCAGCAGTGACCGCCCGAGCCGTGCTGCGTCCACCAGGTACGGGACTCGGCCAACTCCCAGGCAATTCCAGAGCGTGGTCCAGAGCTCCCCTCTCTTCCTTCCTACTGGCCGTCCCCACCAGGGACCCACCTTTGTCCGGCTCCCTCGGGCCTTCTGGTGGCGAAACCTTTCCCGGCTCCCCTGACCCTATACGTGGTATGCCTTCCTGGTGGATATGGTGAGGGGTCGCGCCAAGGCTTGACCACGACCTCCGGTTCCTGGCTGAGGATAATTGGCCTCTACCAGTTTGGGATCCGGTACCCTGTTCTGCCAACCCTTCACCCGTTAACTCGTGGGATCTCAGGGTTCCCTCTCTTCTTGCGTCTCTGGGCCTTTCCTGGTGTTTCTGTTCCTCCTTCTTCTTCTTTCTCTCTCTCTCTCTGCCTCAGGCCTCCACTTCAGGCCTGGCTCTGGAGCTGGGCCCGGACTGAGCCACAGCTCCCTGTCAGCCCTCTATGGCTGAGCGCCTCTCCTCTTCTCCTCCTGCCTGAACTCTCTAATCCAAGATGGTGCCCACCTTTTATACTCCCTTCTGACACCCGAGCCCAGGTGACTAGCACCCAATGGGCTCCTACCTATGCCCAGAGTCCCTCCCCTCTCTGCTCCTAAACCACTGGGATGTTCCTCCCCCCTCCCCACTCCAGCCAGGGACAGAAGCTGTCGTACCTGCACATCTATCTGGTGGGAGTACCGTTGGTCTGTCCCCCGGAAATGGGGTGAGTGTAGTGCATGCAGCTAACTGAGCTATGTTCCACACTCCATCCTTACCCGGGAGTGGAATACCACACCTCTGGTTCGAGGTGCAATACCCCTGTAGCAGCCGAGTCCTCGGGGTGCTACATTCCCCCCTGGTAAATCACAGCACGTCCTCGGGCTGGAATAGAGCAAAACAATTAGACATACAAAATTTTAAAGTGTACACTTGCATATAAGATATATCAACTTTTCAATCATCCCCTGATGGGAGGTCCTTTTCTCTTTAACGTTACTGGTCAAAACTACCGGAACTCTTTTAGCATATGACACATCACAGGTAACTTTTACATTATTATACTAGCAGCATTTAAACTTTCAATATAAAACTTTTTCAAGTAAAACATTCTCATATAAAACGTTCTTCACAAACACATTCTTGATCTCTGGCCACGGCGCAACTTGTGACCAGGTAAAGTGCAACAGTCACTAATTCCGAGGTAGAAAAACAGTTCCTTATAAAACCAGTAGGGGGCACTTTAAGAAGCGCAACTATTTACAGGGTGTTGACCGCTCTCAGTCCTCGGCCAGTGGGAATAGGGAATGGCTGCTCACAGTCCTCAGCCTGATTAGGGATTAGGGCACACAGGTAACAGTTCTTTAACAGTTCCACTTTAGTCCCAACGGGGACCACACTCCAATTAGCAGCATGACAGGTACCCTTACGGGTAACTATATACAGTTTCAGTTACCGTTCATTAGTAACGATGTCCTCCTGCTCCTTCCTGAGGGTAGTCTTCAGACCCATCCGGGTCCTCTTGGTCTTCCTCATACTGCAACTCCTCCTCAGTTAGCCGGTGTACGTGAAGGGCGTACGGTCCTTTAGCACACTGATGCCGGGTGAAGGCGACCACATCTCCCGGGTAGAGGTCACGTCCGCGGTGTCCCTCCGGCAGGTGGCTCTCGACATCTCTGCGGGTGACAAAGACGTCGCCGGGGGTTCGGTGATCCCGGATAAAGCCCCAGCCGTTCTCCAGTTGAAACTTTATTACGGTCCCGGTGGTGCGGGGGCCGTGGGCCGTACGGGGGTTTCGTCGGGCCCGGCGTTTCTGCTCCGCGCTTTGGGCCTGCAGCTGTTCCTCGCGGATCCGCCTCTCTCGCCGTTCTCTCCCAAAGACCTCCAGCTGTTGACGGCAGCACTCCTCACGCCGGGCTGCGTCTGCCCGGGTCTCCTTGGTGAACCCCATGAGGTCCTCACCGGTCGGATCGCATGCGAATTGGGCGTCTTCCAACGGGAGCGGGACAATTTTGGCGGGCGCCGGTGCCGGGATCAGAGGCTCACACAGGGGCCGTTCCCTCCGGAGTCGGGAGTTGATGTACTCCGGTGGCCACACGAAGGGCAGCCCGTCCGGGCTAGTATGCTGCGCGAAGAGATCTTCGCCGAGGGGCAGCACTGTGGAGGTCGAGGGCGCTGTGGGGGCAGCGGTGCCCGGAGGTACCCGGCCTTGCGTCCAGGCCGGAGGCATCCTCTTTGGGTCCAGGTATGGCACCTTTGGGGAGGAGGGCGCTGTTGGGGCAGCGGCGCCCGGATGCACCAGGCCTTGCGACCAGGCCGGCGGCACAGTGGAGGTAGAGGGCGCTGTGGAGACCGCGGCGCCCGGGGGTACTCGGCCTTGCGACCAGGCCGGTGGCACTTCCTGTTTTGCCGCACTCAGGGTCAAGGGGCGTGGCGTAACAGAGGGCGCGACCGCGGCTCCTGCCGCTTGAGGCCTAGTTTGGAGCAGCGGCGGTGCGGCAACGGGCGCGGTGAGTATGACTTCGGGCTCTGCGACGGGGAGCTGGGGCAGGCTTATGGCTACTGGGCACGGGGTGATGACGTCCCCATTACCTGCTTCCATCCTTGCAGCTCCCTCCGCGGCGTCGTCTCCGGCCTTCGTCCCTCCTGCACCATCCTCAGGGGCAGACATGCCCCTCGTTGCGGGTGGCGTCCTCTGCTGGCGGGTTCCAGCCTGCTGGGCCATCTCCCTTCTCCATTCGGCCAGTGCTTCCTGCTGTACTCGGGCCATCTTCCGGGCCAAGGCCTCCAGCGCGGTCTGTGCACGCTCCCGATCTCTGGGGAGTTGTGCCAGGATCTCCACCAGGCCTTCTGGGGTGGCGGCCTGCAACAGGCTCCGAACCACGGGGTCGGTGCTGCTCGACTCTTCCTCCATCCCCGGGTGCGATCTGTCCAGACTCCTCCAGGCCGCACCCATCTTCTTAGTTTTTTTCTCTATCCGCCCCCATTGGGAGTGGTCCCGGGGCAACTTGGTGACTGTCAGTTTCAGGGGCAGCCCCCCCACTCTGATGGACATCTCCATTATTGTACTCTCGGCTGGTGGGGGCGGTCTCTTCCTTTGGCGCCACTCTGGGACCATGCCCACGATGGGAGGTGGTCTCTTGCCACCCTCTGGCATGCCCACAATGGCGTCCGCTCTGCCAGGGCGTGAAACTGTCCAAGATGGCGGGAATCTTCCACTGTTGGCGGGAAACTCCGCAGATGGCGGGCAAAGGCTGCAGATGGCGGGCAAACGGCGGGAAACGACCCCAGATGGCGTCCGATGGCGGGAACCCTCTGGAATTGGCGGGAGACTCCTTTTTGAGGTATATATGCACTTTTCTTCAGACACGCAGTACCCGGTGGTTGCGGGCACGAGATCCTGCCGACTACGCCAAAGTTGACGCGCCCCCTGGGCCATGTTGTGCAGCGTTGCGCATGCGCGCGGGGGATACCCGGAGCCGGATCCGATGGGGGTAGTAGTCCTCGTGGCGGTGACCCGGTCCGTGCCCAGGGTGTCAAACTAAGTGGCGGTGCTTGGCATAAGATGTTGTATTGTTCGACTACGCCACCCGTGGATTGCGGTCAGTGGGGACCGCCGCTGCACTGCAGACCGCTGAGGCTGATGTTGTTTGTGCAGCTCAGTATGGGATGACTCCCCACGGGAGGAGTATTGCCCCAGGGCAGCCAGTGTGGAAATTGATAGGAGTGATGTTGTGAGGGTCCCAGTGCTAGTGGTGCTGGAGTGGCAAGGAATCACAGAGACTTGTGGTGCAGGTTTAAAGCTTTACTCACAGTTGTTGCTTCGGTCACTCCGGCCAGCAGTGACCGCCCGAGCCGTGCTGTGTCCACCAGGTACGGGACTCGGCCAACTCCCAGGCAATTCCAGAGCGTGGTCCAGAGCTCCCCTCTCTTCCTTCCTACTGGCCGTCCCCACCAGGGACCCACCTTTGTCCGGCTCCCTCGGGCCTTCTGGTGGCGAAACCTTTCCCGGCTCCCCTGACCCTATACGTGGTATGCCTTCCTGGTGGATATGGTGAGGGGTCGCGCCAAGGCTTGACCACGACCTCCGGTTCCTGGCTGAGGATAATTGGCCTCTACCAGTTTGGGATCCGGTACCCTGTTCTGCCAACCCTTCACCCGTTAACTCGTGGGATCTCAGGGTTCCCTCTCTTCTTGCGTCTCTGGGCCTTTCCTGGTGTTTCTGTTCCTCCTTCTTCTTCTTTCTCTCTCTCTCTCTCTGCCTCAGGCCTCCACTTCAGGCCTGGCTCTGGAGCTGGGCCCGGACTGAGCCACAGTTCCCTGTCAGCCCTCTATGGCTGAGCGCCTCTCCTCTTCTCCTCCTGCCTGAACTCTCTAATCCAAGATGGTGCCCACCTTTTATACTCCCTTCTGACACCCGAGCCCAGGTGACTAGCACCCAATGGGCTCCTACCTATGCCCAGAGTCCCTCCCCTCTCTGCTCCTACACCACTGGGATGTTCCTCCCCCCTCCCCACTCCAGCCAGGGACAGAAGCTGTCGTACCTGCACATCTATCTGGTGGGAGTACCGTTGGTCTGTCCCCCGGAAATGGGGTGAGTGTAGTGCATGCAGCTAACTGAGCTATGTTCCACACTCCATCCTTACCCGGGAGTGGAATACCACACCTCTGGTTCGAGGTGCAATACCCCTGTAGCAGCCGAGTCCTCGGGGTGCTACACATCAATTAACTGCTGGACCGCATCAGCATTCTTAATGGGGTGTCCTGCTGCGATCAGGAAACCTCTTGACTTCCATATGGGACCAAAATCATGCGATATACCGAATGCGTACCTATAATCTGTGTAAATGTTAACATTATTACCTTCCGCTAGTTTACAGGCCTCGGTTAGGGTCCTAAGTTCAGCCTCTTGAGCCGATTGGTGTGGGAGCATTGGTTTTGCCTTGATTACTGCATTGAGGGAGACAACTGCATATCCAGTATGGAAAGTACCGGAATCGTCCTGATGACGGGATCCATCTACAAAAAATTCAAAATCTGCATTTTGTAATTCATGTTCAAATACAGTAGGTAAACCTGCCGTTTCTTGTGCCATCATTCGTACACAGTCATGAGGAACTTCCTCTCTTGGATCTTCCTTAAAAAGCACAGTACCTGACCCCTCCTTCAGATCCGAGAGAGGTAACAAAGTTGCTGGATTCAGGGTAGTACACCTCTGTAAAGAAACATTGGGAGGCATTAACAGTGCACATTGTAACCTAAGATGACGTGCTGCTGAGAGGTGAGAGGGTTGCACTTGATTCAATATAGTGTAGACATCATGAGGTGTTAGAACGGTGAGCAGGTGGTCAAGAACAATGTCTGCGGATTTATGGAGTAATAGTCCAACAGCATGCAGAGCACGTACACAGGATGGTGCACCTCTGGCTACCGCGTCTAATCTGCCACTAAAATAGGCAACAGGTCTCTGATTATCACCATGTGTTTGAGTTAAAACTCCTGCTGCATGTCCGGCTTGTTCATGAAGGTACAGAGTAAATGGGAGCTCATAATTAGGGGTACCCAAAGTTGGAGCAGCCAAAATACGGTTTTTGAGAGAATAAAAACAGTCTATTGCCTCTGGTGTTAGTACAAAAGGTGTTGGGGTAAGACAATCATAGAGGGGCTGCATCCAAATAGAGACGGCATGAATCCACTGTCTGCAATAGGAAACAAGTCCAAGAAAAGTTCTGAGGGCTGAAACATTAATGGGGACGGTGAATGCCTGTACTGCTTGTTTACGTGCATTTGTTAAATGGCGGGCTCCTGGTGTAATGCAATGTCCCAAAAAGGTGACTGAAGATTTACAAAACTGAAGCTTATCTTTCGATGCCTTGCAGCCAGCGTGATAAAGAAACAACATAAGCGATATAGTTGCACTATGACATTGTTTCCTAGAAGGGGCACAAATGAGCAGGTCATCAACATATTGCAAAACAACGATATGTGGTTCAGACCATCCCTCCAGTATTTCATGCAGACTTGCAGTGTACATTGTGGGTGAATTCTGGGCACCCTGTGACAACACCGTCCATGTATATTGACTGCCCTGGAACGTGAAAGCAAACAAGTACTGGCAGTCAGGATGTAATGGTACACTGAAAAATGCATTTGCCAAATCGACCACTGAAAAACAAAGAGAGTTAGAAGGTATCTGAGACAGAAGAGTATGCGGGTTGGGCACAACTGGTGTTAGAAGTTCTGTGGCTTTGTTAACCAACCGGAGGTCATGGACCATTCTATATGCGTCTGGTTGTCCTGGCACGCTCTTTTTCTTTACTGGGAACAGGGGAGTGTTGCAAGGGGACTGGGTTTTGACTAGGACTCCCCTGTGTAGTAATTTTTGGACTTGCTGGGCTATGGCATTCTCCTGAGCCGAGCTAAGGGGATACTGCTTCTGTTGAGGCAAAATTGCTCCTGGTTTTAATTTTACCATTACTGGTTGAACTCTTAACCTACCAACATCTGTTTTGTCTGAGGCCCAAAAATCATGTGGTACAGCATGCTCCAATATCGGGGGAAACTCATTTTTCTCTTCTATGCTGGCAATATCTAGTGACATAATTTTGCAAAGGGTACTTGGTTTTAAACCTGGGGTCATGGTGACAGTGCCATCGGGATGATACTCAATATGTGCTTGTAATTGGGACAACACATCATTTCCCAATAGATTACATTGGCCTCGGGGCGATACCATGAGCTGGCTATGTACAGTAGCTCCTTGAATTTGCAGGGGAATTCTTTTAGTGACAGGGAGCAGGACAGACAGGGAATTGAAGGGGGTGGCAATGACATGATGTGAAAAATCAGTGTCAGTGTATGGCCAATCACCTTGCGTAATTACTGAATTGTCGGCTCCCGTATCTACTTGGAAATCGATTTCATGTCCCCCTGGTATGTTCACCTGCACTATACAACTGGGAGTTGGGGGTAAGGAGATGAGGGGGTTCATGTGCAAGCTACCCTCATCCTATGGGGGCGTTGTTTGGTCGGCTGGAGGACCCGTACTCTGAGCATTTGGATACGGGTTGGTCCTACAGTCCTTTCTAAAATGTCCTGGCTTTCTACATCCGTAACACAGTTTCTGTCCTCCTCCTGCAGTCCGTCCTCTGCCTCTGTTGTTTCTGGGGGTCGTCTCTACTATGTGTATTCTGGCAGCTCTTTTTGCCTGCGCTATGTCATGCTGTGCCCCCTGAGCTATTCTAGCTAAATCTTCTGCCTTCACTGATCTCTAGTCCGGTCTACTTGCTTTTATCTTCTCTGCAATCTCCTTCTTTAGTCCATTCATGAAAGCACTTGCTAATACCCTCTCACTAGTCTTATTTCCGGGGTTGAACCCCATTTCTGACCAGGTTTTCTTTAATGCATAGAATAATCCTTAGGATCTTCCTCCTTCCCCTGCACTCTATCTTCTAGTGTAACTTGGTTTTCTGCTTGCCTATCTTTACATGCTTTTACCAACGCTTTTACGTACAGAACCCGGCTGCTGCATCATTAGCCTCCGCTACATCAGGGCCCGTTCTACTGTCATATTGTTTATAAGTTTCGTCCGTCAGTCTGTCATACCGAGCTTCATCTGCCAATTTCCCTTTAATTACCCCTTGCAGATCTATTCTAGTGGCATGGTACGTATCCTGTATGGTGGTGATCATTCTAGCGAAACCCATAGGGGACTGGGATGGGTCTGGCAGCTGGGAGATCAATGCCAACTGCTCTGAAGGACTCCATGGTCTATAGATTAACATTGTGCGAGCTTCCTGACCTGGAACAACTGCACCCCCCCCGCTGCTGCTGCTGCTGCTCCCGGTGCTCCTGGCACAACTACCGTCCTCATTGGGAATAGACTAGCTGGGTGGGGTCTCGGTCCTCCACATGCCACACAGATGTCTACTGTCAAGGGGTTCTGCTGTCCACATCTGGGGCAAACCCAACAATTGGGTTCCTGAGAATTCTGGTACTGGGGTGAGGGTGAGCTGGGTGACGTCGGGAGCGGACAGGGAGAAAAATCTGTCATTCCGGTTTTTGTCAGTCTGTAACGTCCGTCTCCTAATTCTTCAATTTTTCCTTTAAAATGAGCGCATGCATTCATCCATACATCCACTGTCTCCAACAGACCCTTATCTTTCAGCCATCCATGATAGCAGTTAAAGAAGGATTTCCATTTCTCTCCGTTCATCTCTCCATTCTCATTCATTCCCGCTTTACACAATATTTTGTCAATTCCAATCAGTGCCTGTTTCCCTTCTCTGCGTACCACTAAGTCTTTGGCTATAATGCCTTCCTTGGCATTTTGGTTCCCCATTTTTTTTTGGTTCTCCTCACTTAGAGTAGACTCCTCAGTCACTTAGACAATGGTCACTTAGACAATGGGCCACAAAGGTTTCTGAACCATTCCACTACTAGCCTTCCAGGACTTATACGCCAACCAGAAAAACAGACCAAAAACACCAATCCCGAGACACACCCACAACACAATCATCGGATCCATACTTTCATTCTTAAGTTTTTCCAAAGGATAGAAGGCAGGACTGTCAATTTATCTGAGGGAATTCTACTGGTTCAAAGGGACCTGAGCCAGACAACAATCTGTGAATTACCTGGGGAGCCGACCGCTCGGGGGTGAGGGAGTCTCTTCTATGCAGTGATATAATTAGGTAGAATATAACAGTTATTCTTACCTCAGCGCTGTATATATCACCAACAGAGAGCTTCACTAGTTCCACGTCTCGGACCGGTCGAGCACCCCTGGGTAGATTAACTCAAGGTCCCTGTTCGAGGCGCCAGCTGTGGTCACTGCATTCTGAGTCTTCTATCCTTTGGATTACGAGCTCGGAGAGACTGAGACACAGGACAAGATGTGTGTCAAACAAGCTCTAAACTTTATTACAAAGCATGGCTTTATATCCACTCTGAAGGCAGGAAACGAATTTACCTTATATGGTTTGATTATACAATTTTAGCACACAAAGACTAGTTTCTATTCTTATGCTGTCTATGCTTGTGTTGAAGCATTAAATCGGACACATTAAATTAGACACATTTAATCAGATACATTCTGATGACTAGCAAGGACGCATTATTGATTCAAGAAGGAACATTCACGGCTGGTGTTATTTTGACCTAAAGTAACTTTCAGACTTATATAGCATAGATGGGGTCTTTGAATTTGAGGGGCCTCATCTTCTGGTATAACACTTGTATATATGCTGCTCCCCCATTCTTGTATATAAGCTGCTCCCCCATCATTGTATATATGCTGCTCCCTCATCCTTGTATATATGTTGCTCCCCCATCCTTGTATATATGCTGCTCCCCCATCCTGGTACATATGCTGCTCCACCATCCTTGTATATATGTTGCTCGCCCATCCTTGTATATATGCTGCCCCCCATACTTGTAGATATGCTGCTCCCCCATCCTTGTAGATATGCTGCTCCCCCATCGTTGTAGATATGCTGCCCCCCATCCTTGTAGATATGTTGTCGTCTTCCATCCTTCATCCTGGTACATGCCCACCCATGAATATGCTCCCCCATCCTTGTATATGTGCTGCTCCCTCATCCTTGTATATGTGCTGCTCCCCCATCCTTGCATATATGTTGCTCCCCCATCCTTGTAGATAAGCTGCTCCCCCATCCTTGTAGATATGCTGCCCCCCATCCTTGTAGATATGTTGTCGTCTCCCATCCTTCATCCTGGTACATGCTCACCCATGAATATGCTCCCCCATTCTTCTTTATGTGCTGCTCCCTCATCCTTGTATATGTGCTGCTCCCCCATCCTTGTATATATGTTGCTCCCCCATTCTTGTATATATGCTGCTCCCCCATCCTTGTATATATTCTGCTCCCCATTCTAGTATATATCCTGCTCCACCATTTTTGTATATATCCTGCTCCCCCATCCTTGTATATATGCTGCTCCCCCATCCTTGTATATATGCTGCTCCCACATCCTTGTATATATGTTGCTCCCCCATCCTTGTATATATGCTGCTCCCCCATCCTTGTATATATTCTGCTCCCCCATCCTTTTATATATGTTGCTCCCCTATCCTTGTATACATGCTGCTCCCCCGTCCTTGTATATATGCTGCTCCCCCGTCCTTGTATATATGCTGCTCCCCCATCCTTGTAAATATGTTGCTCCCCCATTTTTGTAGATATGCTGCTCCCCCATCCTTGTTTACATGTTTCTCCCCATCACTGTATATATTCTGCTCCCCCATCCTTGTATATATGCTGCTCCCCTATCCTTGTATATATGTTGCTCCCCCATCCTTGTATATATGTTGCTCTCCATCCTTGTAAATTTGTTGCTCTCCATCCTTGTATATATGTTGCTCCCCCATCCTTGTATATATGTTGCTCCCCCATCCTTGTATATATGCTGCTTCCCCATCCTTGTATATATGCTCCTCCCCATCCTTGTATATATATTGCTCCCCCATCCTTGTATATATGTTGCTCTCCATCCTTAAAAATTTGTTGCTCTCCATCCTTGTATATATGTTGCTCCCCCATCCTTGTATATATGTTGCTCCCCCATCCTTGTATATATGCTGCTTCCCCATCCTTGTATATATGCTCCTCCCCCATCCTTGTATATATATTGCTCCCCCATCCTTGCATATATGCTGCTCCCCCATCCTTGTATATATGTTGCTCCCCCATACTTCTATATATGCTGCTCCTCCATCCTTGTATGTATGCTGCTCCCCCATCCTTGTATATATGTTGCTTCCCCATCTTTGTATATATGCTGCTCCCCTATCCTTGTATATATTCTGCTCCCCCATTCTTGTAGATATGCTGCTCCCCCATCCTTGTATATATGCTGCTCCCCCATCCTTCTATATATGCTGCTCTCCCATCCTTGTATATATGCTGCTCCCCCATTCTTGCATATATGCTGCTCCCACATCCTTGATTTTATGGTGCTCTCCATCCTCGTATATATGCTGCTCCCCCATCCTTGTATATATGTTTCTCCCCCATCCTTGTATATATGTTTCTCCCCCATCCTTGTATATATTCTGCTCCCCATCCTTGTATATACGCTGCTCCCCCATCCATGTATATATTCTGCTCCCCCATCCTTGTATATATCCTGCTTCCCCATCCTTGTATATATTCTGCTCCCCCATCCTTGTATATATGCTGCTCCCCCATCCTAGTATATATTTTGCTCCCCTATCCTTGTATATATGCTGCTCCCCCATCCTTGTATATATGCTGCTCCCCCATCATTGTAGATATGCTTCTCCCCCATTATTGTATACAGGGTGGTCCAAAAGTAGGTGGACAGAAAGTGTAATAAGGTTATGAAGGGGGAGATTTATCAAACATGGTGTAAAGTGAAACTGGCTCAATTGCCCTTAGCAATCAATGAGATTCCACATTTCATTCATCATAAGCTCTTTGGAAAATGAAAGGTGGAATCTGATTGGTTGCTAAGGGCAACTGAGCCAGTTTCACAGATCTAGTTTTCACAGATAGATCTCCCCTAAATCTGTTTTCTTTTTAGATAATTCAGATAACACTTACTGGCAAATAATTTAAATACAGATTAAAGAAAATGTATTTTAACAGAGTATTGGAAATCTCAAAATGCTGAAACCGTTAGAGCAAATTGGGTTGTAACATTTGGTACTCAAGCCCCAAAGAGACAAACCATTTACCGCATTCGGACAAATTCAATATCACTGGCTCAATCCTTAATGCTCCAAAAACTGGTCGACCCAAAACAGTCTGTACAGAAGATAATAAACAACTTGTTGCTGAAACATTTGTTAAGAGTCCAAAAAAGTCCACGAGAAGAGCCTCTTTGGAATTGGGAATTTCACGAGCTTCTATCATGCGAATCCTGAAATCTATTGGGTGGAAAGCTTATCGTCCACGTCTAACTCATGGTTTATTGGAGGATGATCCAGACAGGCGGCTGCAGTTTAGTGTATGATAAATCTCCCCCTTCATAACCTTATTACACTTTCTGTCCACCTACTTTTGGACCACCCTGTATATGTTTCTCCCCCATCCTTGTAGACATGCTGCTCCCCCATCCTTGTATATATGCTGCTCCCCCATCCTTGTATATATGCTGCTCCCCCATTTTTGTATATATTCTGCTCCCCCATTCGTGTATATATGCTGCTCCCTCATCCTTGTATATATGTTTCTCCCCCATACTTGTAGATATGCTGCTCCCCCATCCTTGTATATATTCTACTCCCCCATCCTTGTATATATTCTGCTCCCTCATCCTTGTATATATGTTACTCCCCCATCCTTGTATATATGCTGCTCCCACATCCTTCTTTATATTCTGCTCCCCCATTCTTGTAGATATGCTGCTCCCCCATCCTTGTAGATATGTTGTCGTCTCCCATCCTTCATCCTGGTACATGCCCAACCATGAATATGCTCCCCCATCCTTGTATATATGTTGTTCACCCATTCTTGTAGATATGTTGCTCCCCTCTCCCTGTATATATGCTGCGCCCCCATTCTTGTATATATGCTGATCCCCAATCCTTGAATATATTCTGCTCCCCCATTCTTGTATATATGCTGCTCCCCCATCCTTTTATATGTTTCTCCCCCATCCTTGTATATATTCTGCTCCCCCATTCTTGCATATATGCTGCTCCGCCATCCTTGTATATATGTTGCTCCCCCATCCTTGTATATATGTTGCTCCCCCATCTTTGTATATATGCTGCTCCCCATCCTTGTATGTATTTTGCTCCCCCATCCATGTATATATGCTGCTCCCCCATCCTTGTATATATGCTGCTCCTCCATCCTTGTATATATGTTGCTCCCCCATCCTTGTATATATGTTGCTCCCCCATCCTTGTATATATGTTGCTCCAACATCCTTGTATATATGCTGCTCCCCCATCCTTGTATATATGCTGCTCCCCCATCCTTGTATATATGCTGCTCCCCCATCCTTGTATATATGCTGCTCCCCCATTCTTGTAGATATGTTGCTCCCCATCCTTGTATATATTCTGCTCCCCCATCCTTGTATATGTTTCTCCCCCATCCTTGTATATATTCTGCTCCCCCATCCTTGTATATATGCTGCTCCCCCATCCTTGTATATATTCTGCTCCCCCATTCTTGTATATATGTTGCTCCCCCGTCCTTGTATATATGCTGCTCCCCCATTCTTGTATATATATTTCTCCCCCATCCTTGTAGATATGCTGCTCCCCCATCCTTGTATATATTCTGCTCCCCCATCCTTGAATATATGCTGCTCCCCCATCCTTGTATATATGTTGCTCCCCCATTCTTGTATATTTGCTGCTCCCCCATTCTTGTAGATATGTTGCTCCCCCATTCTTGTAGATATGTTGTCGTCTCCCATCCTTCATACTGGTACATGCCCACCCATGAATATACTCCCCTATCCTTGTATATATGTTTCTCACCCATGCTTGTATATATTCTGCTCCCCCATCCTTGTATATATGCAGCTCCCCCATTCTTGTAGATATTTTGCTCCCCCATCATTGTAGATATGCTGCTCCCCCATCCTTGTATATATGCTGCTCCCCCATCCTTGTATATATGCTGCACCCCCATCCTTGTATATATGCTGCTCCCCCATTCTTGTATATATGCTGCTCCCCCATCCTTGTATATATGTTGCTCCCCCATCCTTGTATATATGCTGCTTCCCCATCCTTGTATATATGTTGTTCCCCCATCCTTGTAGATATGCTGCTCCCCCATTCTTGTATATATGCTGCTCCCAATCCTTGTATATATGCTGCTCCCCCATCCTTGTATATATGCTGCTCCGCCATCCTTGTATATATGCTTCTCCCCCATCTGTTAGAACCTTGCTCTTAGGTTTTTTCCTTTGCTGGTCACATGACCTTGTTGGCCTATTTAATCCTGCTCCGCCCTTCTGGCTTTGCTGGACTTCATTGTATAACTACTTTCTAGCTAGCCTGTGCTCTGTATCTAACTCTGTTAGTTTGCTTGGTCTACGGACCTCTATGTTCTATATATTTTGTTTGTTCGTCTGTCTGCTACTATTTCTGTTAGGAGGTGTCCCATTTTCCTCCCAGTCCTTAGTACTTGTAGGTATTCCTTCCCCACATCTATAGGTCTCCGTACAGACTAGCTTAGGACTTTAGCAGGTCTGATCGCAGGATCAGGTTCCCTGTTACATCGTAGGGATTCAGCTGAGTTCTATCGTAGGGACAGATCTCCTCTCTTTCCTTAGCTCTGGTAGCAGAACATAACACCATCCTTTTATATATGCTGCTCCACCATTCTTGTATATATGTTTCTCCCCCATCCTGGAATATATGCTGCTCCCCTATCCTTGTATATATGTTGCTCCCCCATCCTTGCATATATGTTGCTCTCCATCCTTGTAAATATGTTGCTCTCCATTCTTGTATATATGTTGCTCCCCCATCCTTGTATATATGTTGCTCCCTCATCCTTGTATATATGCTGCTCCCCCATCCTTGTATATATGCTCCTCCCCCATCCTTGTATATATATTGCTCCCCCATCCTTGTATATATGCTGCTCCCCCAATCTAGTATATATGTTGCTCCCCCATACTTGTATATATGCTGCTCCTCCATCCTTGTATGTATGCTGCTCCCCCATCCTTGTATATATGTTGCTTCCCCATCCTTGTATATATGCTGCTCCCCCATCCTTGTATATATGCTGCTCCCCCATCCTTGTATATATGTTGCTTCCCTATCCTTGTATATATGCTGCCCCCCATCCTTGTATATATGCTGCTCCCCCATCCTTGTATATATGTTGCTTCCCCATCCTTGTATATGTGCTGCTCCCCCATCCTTGTATATATGTTTCTCCCCCATCCTTGTATATATGTTTCTCCCCCATCCTTGTATATATTCTGATCCCCATCCTTGTATATATGCTGCTCCCCCATCCTCGTATATATTCTGCTCCCCCATCCTTGTATATATCCTGCTTCCCCATCCTTGTATATATTCTGCTCCCCCATCCTTGTATATATGCTGCTCCCCCATCCTAGTATATATTTTGCTCCCCTATCCTTGTATATATGCTGCTCCCCCATCCTTGTATATATGCTGCTCCCCCATCCTTGTAGATATGCTTCTCCCCCATTATTGTATACAGGGTGGTCCAAAAGTAGGTGGACAGAAAGTGTAATAAGGTTATGAAGGGGGAGATTTATCAAACATGGTGTAAAGTGAAACTGGCTCAATTGCCCTTAGCAATCAATCAGATTCCACTTTTCATTCATCATAAACTCTTGGGAAAATGAAAGGTGGAATCTGATTGGTTGCTAAGGGCAACTGAGCCAGTTTCACAGATCTAGTTTTCACAGATAGATCTCCCCTAAATCTGTTTTCTTTTTAGATAATTCAGATAACACATAATGGCAAATAATTTAAATACAGATTAAAGAAAATGTATTTTAACAGAGTATTGGAAATCTCAAAATGCTGGAACCGTTAGAGCAAATTAGGTTGAAACATTTGGTACTCAAGCCCCAAAGAGACAAACCATTTACCGCATTCGTTACAAATTCAATATCACTGGCTCAATCCTTAATGCTCCAAAAACTGGTCGACCCAAAACAGTCTGTACAGAAGATAATAAACAACTTGTTGCTGAAACATTTGTTAAGAGTCCAAAAAAGTCCACCAGAAGAGCCTCTTTGGAATTGGGAATTTCACGAGCTTCTATCATGCGAATCCTGAAATCTATTGGGTGGAAAGCTTATCGTCCACGTCTAATTCATGGTTTATTGGAGGATGATCCAGACAGGCGGCTGCAGTTTAGTGTATGATAAATCTCCCCCTTCATAACCTTATTACACTTTCTGTCCACCTACTTTTGGACCACCCTGTATATGTTTCTCCCCCATTCTTGCAGACATGCTGCTCCCCCATCCTTGTATATATGCTGCTCCCCCATTCTTGTATATATTCTGCTCCCCCATTCGTGTATATATGCTGCTCCCCCATCCTTGTATATATGTTTCTACCCCATCCTTGTAGATATGCTGCTCCCCCATCCTGGTATATATGCTGCTCCCCCATCATTGTATATATGCTGCTTCCCTATCCTTGTATATATGCTGCTCCCCCATTCTTGTATGTATGCTGTTCCCCCATCCTTGTATATATGTAGCTCCCTCATCCTTGTAGATATGCTGCTCCCCCATCCTAGTATATATGCTGCTCCCCCATCCTGGTATATATGCTGCTCCACCATCCTTGTATATATGCTGCCCCCCATCCTTGTAGATATGCTGCCCCCCATCCTTGTAGATATGCTGTCGTCTCCCATCCTTCATCCTGGTACATGCCCACCCATATATATGCTCCCCCATCCTGGTATATGTGCTGCTCCCCCATCCTTGTATATCATCCTTGTATATATTGCTCCCCCATTCTTGTATATATGCTGCTCCCCCATCCTTGTATATATGCTTCTCCCCCATTTTTGTATATATGCTGCTCCCCCATCCTTGTATATATGCTTCTCCCGCATTCTTGTATATACGCTGCTCCCCCATCATTGTATATATGCTGCTCCCTCATCCTTGTATATATGTTGCTCCCCCATCCTGGTATATATGCTGCTCCCCCATCCTGGTATATATGTTGCTCCCCCATCCTTGTATATATGTTGCCCCTCATCCTTGTAGATATGCTGCTCCCCCATCCTTGTAGATTAGTTGTCGTCTCCCATCCTTCATCCTGGTACATGCCCACCTATGAATATGCTCCCCCATCCTTGTGTATGTGCTGCTCCCCCATCCTTGTATATATGTTGCTCCCCCATTCTTGTATATATTCTGCTCCCCCATCCTTGTATATGTGCAGCTCCCTCATACTTGTATATATGTTGCTCCACCATTCTTGTATATATGCTGCTCCCCCATCCTTGTATATATTCTGCTCCCCCATTCTTGTATATATCCTTCTTCCCCCATCCTTGTATATATGTTTCTCCCCCATCCTTGTATATATGTTGCTCCCCCATCTTGGTATATATGCTGCTCCCCCATTCTTGTATATATCCTGCTCCCCCATCCTTGTATATATGCTGCTCCACCATCCTTGTATATATGCTGCTCCCCCATCCTTGTATATATCCTGCTCCCCCATCCTTGTATATATGTTTCTCCCCCATCCTCGTATATATTCTGCTCCCCCTTTCTTGTATATATCCTGCTCCCCCATCCTTGTATATATCCTGCTCCCCCATCCTTGTATATATGTTTCTCCCCCATCCTTGTATATATGTTGCTCCCACATCTTGGTATATATGCTGCTCCCCCATTCTTGTATATATACTGCTCCCCCATCCTTGTATATATGCTGCTCCCCCATCCTTGTAAATATGCTGCTCCCCCATCCTTGTATATATCCTGCTCCCCCATCCTTGTATATATGTTTCTCCCCCATCCTCGTATATATTCTGCTCCCCCATTCTTGTATATATCCTGCTCCCCCATCCTTGTATATATCCTGCTCCCCCATCCTTGTATATATGTTTCTCCCCCATCCTCGTATATATTCTGCTCTCCCATCCTTGTATATATCCTGCTTCCCCATCCTTGTATATATTCTGCTCCCCCATCCTTGTATATATGCTGCTCCCCCATCCTAGTATATATTTTGCTCCCCTATCCTTGTATATATGCTGCTCCCCATCCTTGTATATATGCTGCTCCCCCATCCTAGTAGATATGCTTCTCCCCCATTATTGTATACAGGGTGGTCCAAAAGTAGGTGGACAGAAAGTGTAATAAGGTTATGAAGGGGGAGATTTATCAAACATGGTGTAAAGTGAAACTGGCTCAATTGCCCTTAGCAATCAATCAGATTCCACTTTTCATTCATCATAAACTCTTGGGAAAATGAAAGGTGGAATCTGATTGGTTTCTAAGGGCAACTGAGCCAGTTTCACAGATCTAGTTTTCACAGATAGATCTCCCCTAAATCTGTTTTCTTTTTAGATAATTCAGATAACACATAATGGCAAATAATTTAAATACAGATTAAAGAAAATGTATTTTAACAGAGTATTGGAAATCTCAAAATGCTGAAACCGTTAGAGCAAATTAGGTTGAAACATTTGGTACTCAAGCCCCAAAGAGACAAACCATTTACCGCATTCGTGACAAATTCAATATCACTGGCTCAATCCTTAATGATCCAAAAACTTGTCGACCCAAAACAGTCTGTACAGAAGATAATAAACAACTTGTTGCTGAAACATTTGTTAAAAGTCCAAAAAAGTCCACCAGAAGAGCCTCTTTGGAATTGGGAATTTCACGAGCTTCTATCAAGCGAATCCGGAAATCTATTGGGTGGAAAGCTTATCGTCCACGTCTAATTCATGGTTTATTGGAGGATGATCCAGACAGGCGGCTGCAGTTTAGTGTATGATAAATCTCCTCCTTCATAACCTTATTACACTTTCTGTCCACCTACTTTTGGACCACCCTGTATATGTTTCTCCCCCATCCTTGTAGACATGCTGCTCCCCCATCCTTGTAGATATGCTGCTCCCCCATCCTGGTATATATGCTGCTCCCCCATCATTGTATATATGCTGCTCCCCTATCCTTGTATATATGCTGCTCCCCCATCCTTGTATATATGCTGCTCCCCCGTACTTGTATGTATGCTGTTCCCCCATCCTTGTATATATGTAGCTCCCTCATCCTTGTAGATATGCTGCTCCCCCATCCTTGTATATATGCTGCTCCCCCATCCTGGTATATATGCTGCTCCACCATCCTTGTATATATGCTGCCCCCCATCCTTGTAGATATGCTGCCCCCCATCCTTGTAGATATGCTGTCGTGTCCCATCCTTCATCCTGGTACATGCCCACCCATGAATATGCTCCCCCATCCTTGTATATGTGCTGCTCCCCCATCCTTGTATATCATCCTTGTATATATGTTGCTCCCCCATTCTTGTATATATGCTGCTCCCTCATCCTTGTATATATGCTGCTCCCCCATCCTTGTATATATGCTGCTCCCACATTCTTGTATATATGCTGCTCCCCCATTCGTGTAGATATGCTGCTCCCCCATCCTTGTATATATGCTGCTCCCCCATTCTTGTATATATGTTGCTCCCCCATCATTGTATATATGCTGCTCCCTCATCCTTGTATATATGTTGCTCCCCCATCCTTGTATATATGCTGCTCCCCCATCCTGGTATATATGTTGCTCCCCCATCCTTGTATATATGCTGCCCCCCATCCTTGTAGATATGCTGCTCCCCCATCCTTGTTGATATGCTGCCCCCCATCCTTGTAGATATGTTGTCGTCTCCCATGCTTCATCCTGATACATGCCCACCCATGAATATGCTCCCCCATCCTTGTATATGTGCTGCTCCCCCATTCTTGTATATATGCTGCTCACCCATCCTTGTATATATTCTGCTCCCCCATTCTTGTATATATCCTGCTCCCCCATCCTTGTATATATCCTGATCCCCCATCCTTGTATATATGTTTCTCCCCCATCCTTGTATATATGTTGCTCCCCCATCTTGGTATATATGCTGCTCCCCCATTCTTGTATATATCCTGCTCCCCCATCCTTGTATATATGCTGCTCCCCCATCCTTGTATATATGCTGCTCCCCCATCCTTGTATATATCCTGCTCCCCCATCCTTGTATATATGCTGCTCCCCCATCCTTGTATATATGCTGCTCCCCATTCTTGTATATATGCTGCTCCCCCATTCTTGTATATATCCTGCTCCCCCATCCTTGTATATATGCTGCTCCCCCATCCTTGTATATATGCTGCTCCCCCATTCTTGTATATATCCTGCTCCCCCATCCTTGTATATATGCTGCTCCCCCATCATTGTATATATGCTGCTTCCCCATCCTTGTGTATATGCTGCTCCCCCATCCTTGTATATATGCTGCTCCCCCATTCTTGTATATATCCTGCTCCCCCATCCTTGTATATATGCTGCTCCCCCATCATTGTATATATGCTGCTTCCCCATCCCTCTATATATTCTGCTCAACCATCCTTGTATATATGCTGCTCCCCCATCCTTGTAGATATGCTGCTCCCCCATCCTTGTATATATCCTGCTCCCCCATCCTTGTATATATGCTGCTCCCCCATCCTTGTATATATGCTGCTCCCCCATCCTTGTTTATATCCTGCTCCCCCATCCTTGTATATATCCTGCTCCCCCATCCTTGTGACGCGCCCCTGGGCCTGTGTCGCGCTGCGTTGCGCACGCGGGAGCTTACCCGGAGCCGGATCTGTTGAGGGTTGTAGTCTCGTGGCGGTGATCCGGTCCGTGCCCAGGGAGTCAGACTAAGTGGCGCTGTTTTAGCGGTAGATGTTGGACGACTACGCCACCCGTTGAGTGCAGCCAGGGAGCTGCTGCTGCAGGGCAGACCGCTGAGGCCGGTGGTAGGATTGTGCAGCGTGATAGTATAACCCCCAACAGGAGGGGTATGGCCTCAGGGCTGCCGACGTGGATGATGGGGGTAGCAGGAACCACTCGGAGACGGTACTGTGTAGTTCAGGGTCTTTACTGGTGACAAAGATAGACCCTCCCGGAGTACTGGCTAGCGATTGGGGCCTGGTCAGTCCTTGAGCAGATGGGATCTCCCCTGGCCAGGCGGAGTTGTAGGCCTCCCAAACTAACGATACTCTTCTGGCTACCTTGCTAGAGGCGGGTATAAGTAGCCCACGTCCCTGAGTGTACCGTGTGGTGCTCACCCGTATGGCCGGTGACTCGGGGCCTTCGGGTTTCTGGGCCAGAGGACCTGCAATCCCCTGCCGGTCGGTTTCTGCTGCTGGATAGGAGTTAGTCCCCACAGCCTCGGACTCCGGGTCCGGTGATAACTTCTCAGTCAGGGCGAGCTCTGCAGCTGCCAGCCCCTGACTCCTTGTAACACTGCTCCCACAGAGCTCCTGTTGTTTCTTCCTATATTTGCTTCTTTTCTCTGCTTCTTCTCTACTCACTCACCCTGCCTCAGCCCTAGGTTTATATAGGGGAAGTTCTTCCCCTCCCAGGACTGGGCAGGAGGTGTGGCATGCATAGGATCCCTGACCAAGAGACCTCCCACCTGCTCTCAGACATAACATTGCTGTTACTGTGGAAAACCAGACCCCTGGGGTGCCACATTCCCCCCTAGTGAAATTTAGTACTCCGGGACTAAACATATTTTAGAAAAACATAACAAGATATAACAATAACAATAAAGAAACACATAAAGGTGGTCACGGCATGTCCGTAACCGGGTGCAGTCTTTGAAGAAAGCAAGGTGTCCATTTCACCAAAACAGGGAGACGTAACCAGGTAGGGGTCTGTCCTGCCCCGAGTCCTTAACAGTCTTTAGTCCATCCTGGGTTACGCTCCAACTATGTACAAAGGATTCCCGGTAAATCCACCAAGGACTCCTAAAAATAACTAGAAACACATAATTATACACAAGCAACAATAAACAGGTAACCACAAATAAAACAATTTATACACTTCAAATCCTCCAACGTGCGGGTAACTGGCCCCTAGTGGCCCTAGTGGACCTACGGAGCTGACTGTCTGGCCCTGAACTACAGGATGTAGGAGCTGTTAAGGGTAAACTGGGCAGCGGTCTACGGGCCCTTTGGCTCACTAGGGATATGGCAGGCTCACTGCAAGCAGAGGGTTGATCCTCCTGGTCTGCTGGTGTGGGGTCTTCTGCCTCCTGGACCGGCTGTTCTTCCAGCTCTACCTGTTGCTCCGTAGGTGCTTGGGATGCTGGTTGGAGGAAGGTGAGTACGGGTACCACAACTGCACCATTGACTTGAGTCCAAGACTGAGGGAAGTCTCCGAGCACAGTACTAACCATATCTTCCCTTTCCTCTACGGGTCGATGGTCTTCTTGTTCCTCTTCAGGGTTCCGTAGCTGTTCAGGACACTTCTTCAGGTGATCCCGGGATACAATGGCTGTGGTCTCTCCTCCGTCTTTACTGATGGTACAGACCTTCGGGTTGTCGTGGCTTGAGGGCAGTACGGTGTACGGGTCCTTCTCCCACTGGTCGTCCAACTTGTGGAGCCGTCTTTTTCTCTTCAAGACCTGCTCTCCGGGTACCAGGGGAACAGCGGGAGCATACTGGTTGTAAGCTTTCTCTTGTCTTTCCCTAGCCTGACAGAGACTTTGCTCCACGCTCTCCTGTACTCTCCGGTACTGCTGCTGCCTCTCTGTGTCCCAGTCTGCTTCTGGTGAAGTGTCCTCGGGTGTCAGGACTCCCATTTCCAGGTCAACAGGTAACTTACCAGGTCTCGCCCTCATTAGGTAAGCCGGGGTACAGTTGGTGGAACCTACCGGGATGTGGTTGTATAGGTCCACCAGATCGGGCAGCTTCTCAGGCCACAGACTGCGTTCTTCCAGGGGCAACGTTTTCAGAAGATCCATTACCACCTGGTTCATTTTCTCACAAAGTCCATTAGTTTGCGGATGATAGGGTGTCGTCCTTATCTTCCGGCAGCCATACAGAGTGCAGAATTCTTGGAAGACCTCCGCTTCAAAGGCAGGTCCCTGGTCTGTCAACACTTGGTCCGGGTACCCGTGTGGACGGCAGAAATGCTGCTGGAAGGCTCTAGCTGCTGTTCGAGCTGTTAAGTCCTTGACGGGGACGACAACCAAGAACCGGGAGTAGTGATCCACGATGGTTAGTGCGTAGACGTAGCCACTTCTGCTTGGGGTCAGTTTTACATGATCCAAGGCTATCAGTTCCAACGGCTGCCGGGTGACGATGGACTGCAGGGGAGTCTTCTGGCTGGCACGGTCCTTCCTTCTGAGGTTGCACGGGCCACAGTCTCTGCACCACCTCTCGATGGTTCCCCTCATGCCTACCCAGTGGAACCGCTCGCGCAGCAGGAACTCCAGCTTCTTCCATCCGAAGTGTCCAGCCCCGTCGTGGTATGCCTCCATCACCATGGCTGCGTCTCTTCGTGGCACCACTACTTGCCAGATTAGTTCATGCATCCGGGAGTTAACCATTCTGCGGCACAACTTCCCCTTGTAAAGGAACAGTCGACTCTTCTCAGCCCACAGTTGCTTGGCTTCCTCCGGAGCGTCTGGGTCAAGGCGAGCCTCTGGCCGAGTCAGCATCTCCTTCACCAGTCGGACGGCAGGGTCACTGTCTTGCGTTTCCTCCCAGTTGTAGTGAGGCAAGGGGTTAAACGTAGCGGCTTGCTTACTCCTTACCCGGTGGGAATACTGGATAGTCCCATGCCGGTGGAACGCGGGGAGTTCGACTTCTTCCAGCCCCTCTGGATCTTCTCCTACGTCCGGTAGGTTTGGCATCCTGGACAGGGCGTCCGCGTTGATATTGGAGCGTCCTGCCCGGTATTTGATAGTGAACTCGTAGTTGGACAGGCGGGCCATCCATCTCTGCTCTAGGGCACCGGGTCTTGCCGTGTCCAGGTGTGTCAACGGGTTGTTATCCGTGTACACGACGAACCGGGAAGAAGCGAGGTAGTGCTTAAAGCGTTCGGTGACTGCCCACACCACTGCCAGGAACTCTAGCTTAAATGAGCTGTAGTTCTCAGGGTTTCTCTCGGTGGGTCGCAGTTTTCGGCTGGCGTAAGCGATTACTCGTTCTTTCCCCTGCTGGATCTGGGACAGCACGGCTCCTAGTCCGATGTTACTTGCGTCGGTGTAGAGGATAAAGGGCTGGCTGTAATCCGGGTACGCCAGGATTTCATCCCCGGTGAGGGCCATCTTCAGCTGGCGGAAGGACTCCTCTTCCAACTTCTCCCATCTGAAGGGCGGCTTCTGGTTCTTGGCCTTCCGGGACTGGCCTATCAGGAGGTCCTGCATAGGAGCTGCCTTTTTGGTGAAACCGGGGATGAACCTGCGGTAGTAGCCTACCAACCCGAGGAACTGCCACACTTCCTTTACACTGGAGGGACTTGGCCATTCCTTAATTGCGGTGATCTTATCAGGGTCGGGAGCCACTCCGTCAGCGCTCACCACGTGTCCCAGGTACTGCACCTTTGGTTTCAGGAGGTGACACTTGGAGGGTTTCACCTTTAGGCCGTAGCTTGCCAGAGCTTCGAACACTTCCGCCAGGTGTTTCAGGTGGTCCTCATAAGTCTTAGAATATACGATGACATCGTCCAGGTACAACAGGACCGTCTCGAAGTTTCTATGGCCCAGACAGCACTCCATTAATCGTTGGAAGGTTCCTGGTGCGTTGCAGAGTCCGAACGGCATGCAGGTAAACTCGCTAAGTCCCATCGGGGTGGTGAATGCGGTCTTCTCCCGGTCCACCTCTGCTACAGGAAACTGCCAGTACCCACTAGTGAGATCCAAGGTAGAGAAGAAGTTAGCAGATCTTAAAGCAGCCAAAGACTCCTCTATCCTTGGTAAGGGGTACGCATCCTTGTGTGTGATATGGTTGATTTTCCGATAATCTACACACATCCTCATGGTGTTGTCTTTCTTTTTGACTAAGACTAGTGGAGCTGCCCAGGGGCTACAGCTATCCCTGATCACCCCAGCCTCCTTCATGTCTCTAAGCATCCCCTTGGCGTGTTGGTAGTGTGCAGGGGGTACGGGTCGATACCTCTCTTTTATGGGAGGATGGTCTCCCGTGGGGATGTGGTGTTCTACCCCCTTGACTCGCCCGAAGTCTAACGGGTGTTTACTAAACACTCTCTCGTACTCTTGAACCACCCGATAGACTCCCTGTTTCTGATGTGAGGGAGTGGAGTCAGTACCCAAATGTAGTTGCTGACACCAGTCCTCCATTGTTTTCTTAGAGCCGTTACCTTCCTCCGGGTGAGATGGAGGCAAGGGTTCCACAGATTGTATAGTATTTTGGTTAATGGTATATAATTTGGCTAGCGTGGCATACCGGGGCAGGTACACTTCCCTCTTCCCGATATTGATTATGCGAACGGGCACCCTCCCATGGTGTACATTAACCACCCCCCGTGCTGTCAAGATGGTGGGCCTACTGTCTGAGTAAACTGGTTCTACCATTGCCTGGTAATCTCTACCTCTCAGACCAATAGCTGCCCGGCACCAAATCATCATTTCACTTTTTGGGGGCATGGCAATAGGGAAAGGGTCACACATTCTCACGCTACCAATCTCACCGCCGGAGAGTTCCACCTGTTGCCGTCGCGTCAGTGCCCGGATCTCTTTTTGGAGCACTCGCTGCTCGCCGGAGCTGGCGTTCTTGGCAACCTGCTGTAAAAGGAAAATCACCTCTGCAAGACAATTTTCAATTACATTAGTTCCTAGAGTTATCTTTGGGTGACTCTCGTGTTTGTCAATGTCTACAATGATCAGTCCCTGTGCTGCCAGTTCAACTCTACCAATTTTAATGGTCACCTCTTTAAATCTGATCTGTGGCACGGGCTGACCATTGCTGGCGATGATACTCAAGTCGTCGTCAGGGTAGCGGGTAATATCCGAGTCATTCCAGTACTGCTTGAAGAGCACGTACGGGATGGTGGTGACCTGTGACCCGGTGTCCAGTAGGGCACTCATAGGAATGCCATCCAGTACCACAGGCAAGACTGGACGTCCTCCCACATATTTGTCGCGCCAGTTCGATGGGCCTGATGATCTTTTTCCTAGGGGTTGGCCCTCTACCCTAGGTTGTGCCAGTTTAAAGGACAGTACCTTGCCATATGTCCGGGTTGATTACAGCGGCGGCAGATGGGTCGTCCGTCCTCGTTGTATCGGTCGCTGGGTCTTCCTCTGGCCGGTGGGGTCCTCCTTGGTCGATGCCACGGGATGTCCTCCGGTCCGGATGCCAGCTGGATCTTCCCTGGAGTGGAAACCTGTAAAGACTGCACAGTTCGGGTTAGCGCAGCAACGCTTTTAGCTAGCTCTTGGACCTGATGGTGCAGGTCTGGAGCCGAGTCATTGTTCAAAGCCTGCGCATCAGCTCCCACAGGCCCTGCCGACAAGGGCGCCGCCTCCTGGTGGTAGGTGGTAGTGGGGCGTCTGTGGGTCACAACGCCACCTGGTGCCGGTTCTCGGAGCACCCAGATGGCTCTGTCCTTGAACTGTGCAAATCCCAGATGAGGGTCCTGTAAGGCCATTGCCCGCAACTGGGTTCGGTGGGCATTGCAATATAAACCCTCTATAAATTGTTCAGTTAACAGCCTGTCCTCGTCTCCCACGCCGTCAGGGTCGGTCTGCTTAATGGCTCTCAGGGCCTCTTGTAGGTTCAGGGCATAGTCCCTTATACTCTCATGTGCCCGCTGTTTGCACCCGTAGAATCTAAGCTTGATCTCGGCTGAGGTACGGGTATCAAAGGTGTCCCTCAGCCGGGTTAGTATCCCTGCGACAGTCCTCCCCCCAGGTGGCCAGGACTTTACCTCCCTTTTGGCTGCCCCGGTTAATTGGGCCACCAGGATGCTTACTTTTTGCTCTTCTGTGAGGGGGTACACCTGGAAGAGGCTATCCAGTTTTTCTCTAAAGTCCTGCAGGGTATGTGACTCCCCTGAGTACTGGGGTAGCCAGGCTGCCCCCGGGATATAGGGCATGGTGAAAGGCATGACCGCAACAGCGGTGGCGCTGGCGGGGGTTGGAGCGGTGAAGCTCTCCTCCGTATCCGACATCCTTCTCCCCCCTAGTGGACCGTGGCCTACCTTGCGATGATCCTCTTCCGTAGGCCGCGGCTCCGCAGTGGATCGTCAGGGTTGAGGACCTTCCGTCGCGCTCCTGTGACGTCGGCGTCTGCTGGGCTCCTTCCAGGACCTTACGCAACGTCCGGACGTGAGGCGGGGCTTCAGTTCTCGCGCGTTTTCGGAGTCCACGCCCCTCTTCTTCCCGCGCGGCGTCCTCAAGATGGCGTCCAATGGCGGGAAAACTCCACGGATGGCGGGAAGAAGGCCGAAGATGGCGCCGGATGGCGGGAAAACTCCACCGATGGCGGGAAGAAAGCGGAAGATGGCGCCGGATGGCGGGAATCTTCACCACGGGTAAGTTTTCACAGTCTTTTTCAGGCACGCAGTACCCGGTGGTTGCGGGCACGAAATCCTGCCGACTACGCCAAAAGTTGACGCGCCCCTGGGCCTGTGTCGCGCTGCGTTGCGCACGCGGGAGCTTACCCGGAGCCGGATCTGTTGAGGTTTGTAGTCTCGTGGCGGTGATCCGGTCCGTGCCCAGGGAGTCAGACTAAGTGGCGCTGTTTTAGCGGTAGATGTTGGACTACTACGCCACCCGTTGAGTGCAGCCAGGGAGCTGCTGCTGCAGGGCAGACCGCTGAGGCCAGTGGTAGGATTGTGCAGCGTGATAGTATAACCCCCAACGGGAGGGGTATGGCCTCAGGGCAGCCGACGTGGATGATGGGGGTAGCAGGAACCACTCGGAGACGGTACTGTGTAGTTCAGGGTCTTTACTGGTGACAAAGATAGACCCTCCCGGAGTACTGGCTAGCGATTGGGGCCTGGTCAGTCCTTGAGCAGATGGGATCTCCCCTGGCCAGGCGGAGTTGTAGGCCTCCCAAACTAACGATACTCTTCTGGCTACCTTGCTAGAGGCGGGTATAAGTAGCCCACGTCCCTGAGTGTACCGTGTGGTGCTCACCCGTATGGCCGGTGACTCGGGGCCTTCGGGTTTCTGGGCCAGAGGACCTGCAATCCCCTGCCGGTCGGTTTCTGCTGCTGGATAGGAGTTAGTCCCCACAGCCTCGGACTCCGGGTCCGGTGATAACTTCTCAGTCAGGGCGAGCTCTGCAGCTGCCAGCCCCTGACTCCTTGTAACACTGCTTCCACAGAGCTCCTGTTGTTTCTTCCTATATTTGCTTCTTTTCTCTGCTTCTTCTCTACTCACTCACCCTGCCTCAGCCCTAGGTTTATATAGGGGAAGTTCTTCCCCTCCCAGGACTGGGCAGGAGGTGTGGCATGCATAGGATCCCTGACCAAGTGACCTCCCACCTGCTCTCAGACATAACATTGCTGTTACTGTGGAAAACCAGACCCCTGGGGTGCCACACTTGTATATATGCTGCTCCCCCATCCTTGTATATATGCTGCTCCCCCATCCTTGTTTATATCCTGCTCCCCCATCCTTGTATATATGCTGCTCCCCCATCCTTGTATATATGCTGCTCCCCCATTCTTGTATATATGCTGCTCCCCCATTCTTGTATATATCCTGCTCCCCCATCCTTGTATATATGCTGCTCCCCCATCCTTGTATATATGCTGCTCCCCCATTCTTGTATATATCCTGCTCCCCCATCCTTGTATATATGCTGCTCCCCCATCATTGTATATATGCTGCTTCCCCATCCTTGTATATATGCTGCTCCCCCATCCTTGTATATATGCTGCTCCCCCATTCTTGTATATATCCTGCTCCCCCATCCTTGTATATATGCTGCTCCCCCATCATTGTATATATGCTGCTTCCCCATCCTTGTATATATTCTGCTCAACCATCCTTGTATATATGCTGCCCCCCATCCTTGTAGATATGCTGCTCCCCCATCCTTGTAGATATGCTGCTCCCCCATCCTTGTAGATATGTTGTCGTCTCCCTTCCTTCATCCGGGTACATGCCCACCCATGAATATGCTCCCCCATCCTTGTAGATATGTTGTCGTCTCCCATCCTTCATCCTGGAACATGCCCACCCATGAATATGCTCCCCCATCCTTGTATTTGCGCTGCTGTTCATCGCATAGTAAAAACAGACAAACATTATAAACTCTCCTACTCACCTTCCTTCCTCTCCCGCGCCGCGTCCTCTCCTGTAGCCGGCAGCTGATTTCAGCGTCCTCTCCTGTAGCCGGCATGACGCCACTGCCATGCGCCCAGTCGCTTGTACGCTGACGCCGCCTGCTGACAGAGTGTATGGCCGCGCACGGGTTTGGCAAGTTCGTGCGCTGCAATACACTTCAGCTAGATGTGTGTCAGAGAACGCACATCTAGCTGAAGTCGGGGGGCTCCAAGTAATTACCCGCCAGGCCCGGTCCTAGTGAGGCGATGGCGCGCGTGGCCTTTAGGGAGGGATCTGCGTGCCCTCTCTGGCACGCGTGCCATAGGTTCGCCAGCACTGTCCTAGGTCATAGCACAAAGGCTCAGCAGATGGATAGTACCCAGCGCCCAGGACATAAGATATTTTAGGAATCATTCTGAATTATTAGAAAACTTACAGTGTAAAATCATAATCTTCTTAAAGGGATTTACTGCTGCAATTAAAAAATATAAGTCACATGCAGATCTCCACTGGGAATTTAAAGGGGTTGTCCACTACTCGGACAACCTCTTCTCAATCCCTATGTGTCCCCCAGTAAAATAATAACACTCACTTCCAGTGCCGGCGCTGTTCCAGCGGTGTAGGCACTGGTTCTCCCGGGGCTTGTGTGACATTGTTATATCACGCAATCCCTGCAGCCAATCAGCGCTGGCTTCACTTTTCCCTCCTTCATACAAATCAAGACATTCGGAGTAAGTGAGAGTTGCTGCTGCTCTTTCACTTCCCCTGGATGTCAATTCTATCCATAGCAGAGGAAAGTGAAGCCACCGCTGATTGGCCGAAGGGATCGCAGGGAGCACTGGAAGGGACACCGTAGGAACGGTGCCGGTGGTAAGTATAAGTTTTGTTATTTTAACTGAGTGTAAACATAGGAATTCAAAAGGGGTTACCAAGTAGCTAACTTAGCAAAGTAGGTAACTTCTCCACAAAGAGAAAATGTATCCCTTGGATCCCCTGTCAGAGGTCACTCACCCATACAAGCAAGTTCTCTCCTGTCTTGCACTGATGAGGGACAAACATCCTTAAACACGTGTCCTGAAAATGGAGTTTCTGGTTTGGCCTTTTTATCCTAAGTCATGTGACAATACCCTTTAAAGAATCAATATTGACTTTTGAAATTAATACTTACAATAGGTGTCGCTAGTGTCATGGGTATGTCAAATGTAACAGACAGTTGCCCTGCAGTTGGTTGCAGAAGATCTCTTCGTTTGGCAATACAGACACCTTCTTAGCTGTTTCCCTCTAGGACCCATCGGCTACCTCCCACCAGCTAATTGACACCCTGGCCTGGGTGTTTAAATAGTTTCACTTTGCAGCAGGGAGGGTCCGGTGATAGTCACGTTTCCTTGTGAATGCTTGTAGCTCTCAGACTGCTAACTTCCTCTGTCGTGGGAGGAGGACTCCTGGAGTTATCTCTACGAAGTCGGCTAAAGCTAAGCTACTTTCCCCCGTGTCTGTCTACCTTGTAGTCTTTATGAGGCAAAGTAATTTGACCATATAGGTCACATTTTAGAAAAACAGAGTCTGTTCAATGTCTCAAATAATGATTCATATAAAGAGAATGACGTACAAGAACATAGTAATATTAAAAATACAAAGTTTATTATTATCCAAAGTTAAAAAAATGACTTACATATAAACCATAATGGCGCAGATACATTAGTGGTGGGCAAAAAGACAAAGTACTCTAGGACTGATCCAACACATGATATAGATTAGTAATAAAGAGAACATTAGAGTAAGATATATATAATCCAACACATGATGTAGATTGATAATCAAAAAGTCGGTGAAATGAGACGGATAGTCCTCCAAATTGTATGATGGCCTCTACATAGCATTCCAAATAGCATGATGGCCTTCAAATAGTATGACGGCCCCCGCATAGCCCTCCAGATAGTATGACCGCCCCCACATAGCCCTCCAAATAGTATGTCGGCCCCCATATAGCCCTCCAAATAGTATGATGGTCCCCACATAGCCCTCCAAATAGTATGATGGCCCCCACCTAGCCCTCCAAATAGTATGATGGCCCACAAACAGTATGATTACCCAAGATCCCTCAGATTCATGGGCCTCATAGCAGCCATATGTTTATCTGCTGTTAGCGGTATGCCACTGCGTCATGACCGTATCACATGTGACTGCTGCAGCCAATCAGTTGACTGATCAGCTCATACCATGTACACTGGGATTAGACAGCACCTGGCACAGCTGTGATGGATTTGTTTGGGCATATCAGGTGTACACATAGTGAGGCCAATATTATTCACTAGGTCAGATGTTGAAGCAGGGTAAGACATGGTTCCAGAGGCAACTGAGATGAGGATAGAGAAGCCATGCTCTCCTCTATCGTAGCCACCTCAGAGCTGGACCGGGACCGCTCCCTGCACATAGCCCCGGGTGTCAGCTGTGACAATCAGCTGACACCCGGCGACGATCGCGCCCGCACAGCCTGTGTACGGGCGAAATCGCCAGGGCGTATTAATACGTATCTGGTCCATAAGTCCCAGGGCACAGATACGTACTAATACGCCCTATGTCATAAAGGGGTTAATGTCCATTAAAAAGGCACATATAGAAGTCCTTATATTTAAAGGGGTTGTCCACTGGTTTTGTAGGATAGGGCATCAATGTAAAAGTAGTGGACAACTTCTTAAGTAGTATAAATCCAACTCATTAAGTGGATTCTTTCAGATGAGGTAGTAGAAGTTGGGACAGGACCCTCTAGGACCTGGTAATAGGTGATCCTTTGTCTGTAGTGTCAAATAGGCAAAAACATAGTGTGAACAGATTATTCAGATAAGGAGCAATGTCTGGTAAGACACTAATGTCAGGGCAGGGCCCCCAGAGAGGTTAGCGGGGGGAACACATAGTTTTACAGGCCCAGTAGAATATTTGTTCTGGAGGTAAGAATTTTGGCTATACTTTGGCTGCATTTGTGCTCCCCTTTCCGTTCTTCTTTCTCCTCCTACTCTTTTCGGCAATGGTACTTATCATTTCAGAGTCACTGTTGTCTCAGCTGTGATCCTCTACCAGCAAGTTCTAGAAGATTCTGTTGTTTGCGCAGGAAGATGCATCTTTATCCTGATGGGAGAACTAATGCTAGCGCGGGAATATTTCTGCATAAAAGGCCCAGTTTCACCAAAGTCCGGGGTAGTCCGTGCACAGCAAGTCACCAGCGTTGGCCACCCACCCTCTTTTTGTTGCGATGCCTATCAGTTGGCTAAGGCTGGGAGGACTAGGTCCATTTTTGATAGTCACAGTTGATTATTTATTTGATTACTGACTGATTAATTTATTCCATGGTTTTTAATATTTATTGACTTATTAATTTATGTTTTAAGTAACCTATTCTTTATCCAAACTAACCTTGTCTAGTCTTTTTTTATTAATAGGTTAAAGGGAATCTGTCACCAGGATTTTGTTACTGAATCTGAGAGCAGCATAATGTAGAGGCTCTGATTGCAGTGATGTGTCACTTATTGGGCTGCTTGCTGTAGTTTTGATAAAATCACTGTTTTTTAACAGGAAATTATCACTAGACGACTACTAATCCTGCTGCCAGGTAGTCCTCCATATTCATGAACTCTATATAACCTCGCCCCCCATCACTGATTGGCAGCTATGCCTATGCACAGAGTACACAGAAATGTGCCAATCAGTGATGTGGGCAGGGTTATACAGAGCTCTGCATTTTTAGATCTGCTGCAGGGAAAACTGTGATTTCATAAAAACTGCAGCAAGAAGCCCATTAAGTGATATATCACTGGAATCAGGGTCTCAGCCCCTACATCATGCTGCTCTCAGATGGGGCAGCAAAAACCCAGTGACACATTCACTTTAAGCTAATTGGTTGTATTTTTGTTGGTTCTGGGGAGGGTGCAACCTAAATAAAGACCAGAGTGGCAGCCAAAAATGCACAGTTACAATATTGTCAACAAGAAAAACAAAGGATCGGACATCCAAATATACAGTTATATGAAAAAGTTTGGGCACCCCTATTAATCTTAAGCTTAATGTTTTATAAAAATTGGTGTTTTTGCAACAGCTATTTCAGTTTGATATATGTAATAACTAGTGTTGAGCCACCCCCGTAGTGTTCGGGTTCGGTTCGGTTCGTCGAACACCGGGATGTTCGAGGAACTGTTCGTCGAACTGTTCGTCGAACACCTTAGAACACCGTCGAACACCGTTAAAACCAATGGCAGGCAAACAAAAACACATAGAAACACATAGAAAACACCTGCAAAGGTGTCCAAAAGCTGACAAACTGCTCAGAAGACACTCTCTTTAAAAAAGCCGGCCGGCAAATTCAGCAGCGGCATACACCGGTACCCGACAATTTAGACAAGAAGGAATAGAGCATCACACATAGATTAGATAGATAGAAACATGTCAGTCACACATATAAGAAGCACAGTGACAGTGTTGGTTACTGCACTTGTCATTTAGTGTAAAGGATTTATTAAAAAAAATATTAGTGTTTTCATGCACCGTCTCTTTAAAAAAGCCGGCCGGCAATTCAGCATCTGTACCCGCCAATTTAGAACAGAAAGAATAGAGCTTCACACATAGATTAGATAGATAGAAACATGTCAGTCACATATATAATAAGTACAGTGATAGTGTTGCTTACTGTACTTGTCATTTAGTGTAAAGGATTTATTTAAAAAAATAATAGTGTTTTCATGCACTGTCTCTTTAAAAAAGCCGGCCGGCAATTCAGCAGCGGTACCCGACAATTTATAACAGACAGAATAGAGCTTCACACATAGATTAGATAGATAGAAACATGTCAGTCACATATATATGAAGTACAGTGATAGTGTTGGTTACTGTACTTGTCATTTAGTATTAAAATAAAGGATTTATTATTAAAAAAATTGGCGTGGGGTTCCCCTTAATTTTAGGCTCTAGCGGAGGTTAAGCAGACGGCTGGGGCAGATGTTTGAAGCCTGGGAAGGGGGTAATACCCACGGAGCTTCCCAGGCTACTAATATCAGCCCTCAGCTGAATACATAGCCTTTACTAGCTATTAAAATGGGGGACCCCCCCAAAAAAATGACGTGGGGTCCCCCCTAATTTAATAGCTAGCAAAGGCTAGGCAGACAGCTGGGGGCTGATATTAATAGCCCAGGAAGGGAACCATGAATATTGGCCCCCTCCCAGGCTAGAAACACCAGCCGTCAGCCGCCCCAGAAATGGCGCATTCATAGGATGCGCCAATTCTGGCACTTAGCCTCGCTCTTCCACGCTGCCCTGGTGCGGTGGCAGGGGGTAATAGGGTTGGGGTTGATGTCAGCTTATAATGCCAGCTGACATCAAGCCCAGGTTAGTAATGGAGAGGCGTCTATAAGACACCCCCATTACTAACCCCATAGTCAAAGTTTAAAAAAACACAAACACCCAGAATAAAGTCCTTTAATTGAAATAAAGACACAATCCTTTATTGTTCTAAATTAAACCATACTTACCGTCACGCCCATTCCAGCTGAAGCCAACGATCTCCTGCAATAAAAGAAAAATAATAAAGCAACCTCATCCTTACCTTTCCATGGTTCCCACGACAGCTTCAGCTCTGCTACATCGAGATGACTGGCTGGACCGCAGCAGAACGCTGCCATCCAGCCTCTCATCCCGCAGACACTGAGAAGCGCAGGCTTGCTTGCGCTGCTCAGCGTCTCTCTGTGACGACATCCAGATGAGCCGAGTTCATGTCCAATGTACTCGGCTCACCTCATGCACGTCACTGACAGCGTGGGAAAATTCTCCCACGCTGAAGCGCTGAGTGCAGGAGAATTTTCCCACGCTGTCAGTGACATGCAGGAGGTGAGCTGAGTTCATTGGACATGAGCTCACCTCATGCACATCACTGACAGCGTGGGAGAATTCTCCTGCACTCAGCACTTCAGCGTGAGAATTTTCCCACGCTGTCAGTGACGTGCATGAGGTGAGCCGAGTTCATTGGACATGACCTCGGCTCATCTGGATGCCGTCACAGCGAGACAGTGAGGAGCGCAAGCAAGCCTGCGCTTCTCAGTGTCTGCGGGATGACAGGCTGGATGGCAGCGTTCTGCTGCGGTCCAGCCAGTCATCTCGATGTAGCAGAGCTGAAGCTGTCGTGGGAACCATGGAAAGGTAAGGATGAGGTTGGTTTATTATTTTTCTTTTATTGCAGGAGATCGTTGGCTTCAGCTGGAATGGGTGTGATGGTAAGTATGGTTTAATTTAGAACAATAAAGAATTGTGTCTTTATTTCAATTAAAGGACTTTATTCTGGGTGTTGTGTTTTTTTTAAATACTTTACTAGAAATTCATGGCGGTCATGTCTAATACTGGCGTGACCCCATGAATTTTGGGCTTGGGGCCAGCTGATAATACCAAGCTGGCCCTAACCCCTTTATTACCCAGTGAGCCACCGCACCAGGGCCCTGGATGAGTTGGGTACAGCGCCAGAAGATGGCGCTTCTATGAACGCGCCATTTTCCGGGGTGGCTGCGGACTGCAATTTGTAGCGGGGGGGGCCCAGAAAGCTTGGGCCTCCCTGCGCTGCAGATTCCAGCCCCCAGCTGCCTAGTTGTACCTGGCTGGACACAAAAATAGGGCGAAGCCCCACGTACTTTTTTTTTAATTATTTCATGAAATTCATGAAATAATTAAGAAAAAAAGGCCTTCCCTATATTGTTGTGTCCGGCCAGGTACAAATAGGCAGCTGGTGGTTGGGGGCAGCCCGTTCCTGCCTGCTGTACCTGGCTGGACACAAATATAGTGCGAAGCCCCACTTCAATTTTTTTTAATTATTTCATGAAATTCATAAAATAATTAAGAAAAAAAGGGCTTCCCTATATTGTTGTGTCCGGCCAGGTACAAATAGGCAGCTGGTGGATGGGGGCAGCCCGTTCCTGCCTGCTGTACCTGGCTGGACACTAATATAGTGCGAAGCCCCACTTCAATTTTTTTAAATTATTTCAGGAAATTCATGAAATAATTTAAAAAAAATTGACGTGGGGCTTCGCACTATATTTGTGTCCAGCCAGGTACAGCAGGCAGGAACGGGCTGCCCCCAACCACCAGCTGCCTATTTGTACCTGGCCGGACACAACAATATAGGGAAGCCCTTTTTTTCTTAATTATTTCATGAAATAATTTAAAGAAAATTGACGTGGGGCTTCGCCCTGTTTTTGTGTCCAGCCAGTTACAACTAGGCAGCTGGGGGCTGGAATCCGCAGCGCAGGGAGGCCCAAGCTTTCTGGGCCACCCCCGCTGCAAATTGCAGTCCGCAGCCACCCCGGAAAATGGCGCGTTCATAGAAGCGCCATCTTCTGGCGCTGTACCCAACTCATCCAGGGCCCTGATGCGGTGGCTCACTGGGTAATAAAGGGGTTAGGGCCAGCTTGGCATTATCAGCTGGCCCTAAGCCCGAAATTCATGGGGTCACGCCAGTATTAGACATGACCGCCATGAATTTCTAGTAAAGTATTTAAAAAAAACACAACACCCAGAAAAAAGTCCTTTAATTGAAATAAACACACAATTCTTTATTGTTCTAAATTAAACCATACTTACCATCACGCCCATTCCAGCTGAAGCCAACGATCTCCTGAAATAAAAGAAAAATAATAAAGCAACATCATCCTTACCTTTCCATGGTTCCCATGACAGCTTCAGCTCTGCTTCATCGAGATGACAGGCTGGACCGCAGCAGAACGCTGCCATCCAGCCTGTCATCCCGCAGACACTGAGAAGCGCAGGCTTGCTTGCGCTCCACAGTGTCTCTCTGTGAGGGCATCCAGATGAGCCGAGTTATTGTCCAATGAACTCGGCTCACCTCATGCACGTCACTGACAGCGTGGGAAAATTCTCCTGCACTCAGCGCTTCAGCGTGGGAGAATTCTCACACTGAAGCGCTGAGTGCAGGAGAATTCTCCCACGCTGTCAGTGACGTGCAGGAGGTGAGCTGAGTTCATTGGACATGAGCTCACCTTATGCACGTCACTGACAGCGTGGGAAAATTCTCCTGCACTCAGCGCTTCAGCGGGAGAATTCTCCCGCTGAAGCGCTGAGTGCAGGAGAATTCTCCCACGCTGTCAGTGACGTGCAGGAGGTGAGCTGAGTTCATTGGACATGAACTCGGCTCATCTGGATGTCGTCACAGAGAGACGCTGAGCAGCGCAAGCAAGCCTGCGCTTCTCAGTGTCTGCGGGATGAGAGGCTGGATGGCGGCGTTCTGCTGCGGTCCAGCCTGTCATCTCGATGTAGCAGAGCTGAAGCTGTCGTGGGAACCATGGAAAGGTAAGGATGAGGTTGGTTTATTATTTTTCTTTTATTGCAGGAGATCGTTGGCTTCAGCTGGAATGGGCGTGATGGTAAGTATGGTTTAATTTAGAACAATAAAGGACTGTGTCTTTATTTCAATTAAAGGACTTTATTCTGGGTGTTTGTGTTTTTTTTAACTTTGACTATGGGGTTAGTAATGGGGGTGTCTTATAGACGCCTCTCCATTACTAACCTGGGCTTGATGTCAGCTGGCATTATAAGCTGACATCAACCCCAACCCTATTACCCCCTGCCACCGCACCAGGGCAGCGTGGAAGAGCGAGGCTAAGTGCCAGAATTGGCGCATCCTATGGATGCGCCATTTCTGGGGCGGCTGACGGCTGGTGTTTCTAGCCTGGGAGGGGGCCAATATTCATGGCTCCCTTCCTGGGCTATTAATATCAGCCCCCAGCTGTCTGCCTAGCCTTTGCTAGCTATTAAATTAGGGGGGACCCCACGTCATTTTTTTTGGGATGTCCCCCATTTTAATAGCTAGTAAAGGCTATGTATTCAGCTGGGGGCTGATATTAGTAGCCTGGGAAGCTCCGTGGGTATTACCCCCTTCCCAGGCTTCAAACATCTGCCCCAGCCGTCTGCTTAACCTCCGCTAGAGACTAAAATTAAGGGGAACCCCATGCCAATTTTTTTAATAATAAATCCTTTATTTTAATACTAAATGACAAGTACAGTAACCAACACTATCACTGTACTTCATATATATGTGACTGACATGTTTCTATCTATCTAATCTATGTGTGAAGCTCTATTCTGTCTGTTATAAATTATCGGGTACCGCTGCTGAATTGCCGGCCGGCTTTTTTAAAGAGACAGTGCATGAAAACACTATTATTTTTTTTGATAAATCCTTTACGCTAAATGACAAGTACAGTAAGCAACACTGTCACTGTACTTCGTATATATGTGGCTGACATGTTTCTATCTATCTAATCTATGTGTGATGCTCTATTCTTTCTGTTCTATATTGTCGGGTACTGGTGTATGCCGCTGCTGAATTGCCGGCTTTTCATGTTTCACTGTGAGCACTGTTCCCATCGATTTGGGCAATCACTGTAATGCCACAACCACCATGGCTGTGGCATTACAGTGAGTGGCAGACAATCCCTGCATGATTGGTGCTCTAAATAGCGCCAGACATGCAGGACACGCTTTTGGTGCACGAACAGTTATCGAACACAACCTCGAACAGCCGAATTTTTTGCAAATCGTTCGGGTTCGTCGAACAACTCGAACACCGCCCAAAACAGCTCGAATTTGAGATTGGCGAACAGTTCTAGTCGAACACCGCTCATCTCTAGTAATAACTGTTGGACACAATAATGTTTCTGCCTTGAAATGAGGTTTATTGTACTAACAGAAAACGTGCAATCTGCATTCAAACAAAATTTGACAGGTGCATAAGTATGGGCACCCTTATCATTTTCTTGTTTTAAATACTCCTACCTACTTTTTACTGACTTACTAAAGCACTTTTTTGGGTCTTGTAACCTCATTGAGCTTTGAACTTCATAGCCAGGTGTATGCAATCATGAGAAAAGCTACTTAAAGTGGCCACTTGCAAGTTGTTCTCCTGTTTGAATCTCCTCTGAAGAGTGGCATCATGGGCTCCTCAAAACAACTGTCAAATGATCTGAAAACAAAGATTATTCAACATAGTTGTTCAGGGGAAGGATACAAAAAGCTGTCTCAGAGATTTAACCTGTCAGTTTCCACTGTGAGGAACATAGTAAGGAAATGGAAGAACACAGGGACAGTTCTTGTTAAGGCCAGAAGTGGCAGGCCAAGAAAAACATCAGAAAGGCAGAGAAGAAGAATGGTGAGATCAGTCAAGGACAATCCTCAGACCACCTCCAGAGAGCTGCAGCATCAACTTGCTGCAGATGGTGTCACTGTGCATCGGTCAACTATACAACGCACTTTGCACATGGAGAAGCTGTATGGGAGAGTGATGCGAAAGAAGCCGTTTCTCCAAGCACGCCACAAACAGAGTCGGCTGAGGTATGCAAAAGCACATTTGGAGAAGCTAATTTCTTTTTGGAAGAAGGTCCTGTGGACTGATGAAACCAAGATTGAGTTGTTTGGTCATACAAAAAGGCGTTATGCATGGCTGCAAAAAAACACAGCATTCCAAGAAAAACACTTGCTACCCACAGTAAAATTTGGTGGAGGTTCCATCATGCTTTGGGGCTGTGTGGCCAATGCCGGCACCGGGAATCTTGTTAAAGTTGAGGGACGCATGGATTCCACTCAGTATCAGCAGATTCTGGACAATAATATTCAAGAATTAGTGACAAAGTTGAAGTTACGCAGGGGATGGATCTTTCAGCAAGACAATGATCCAAAGCACCGCTCCAAATCTACTCAGGCATTCATGCAGAGGAACAATTACAATGTTCTGGAATGGCCATCCCAGTCCCCAGACCTGAATATCATTGAACATCTGTGGGATCATTTGAAGAGGGCTGTCCATGCTCGGCGACCATCAAACTTAACTGAACTGGAATTGTTTTGTAAAGAGGAATGGTCAAAAATACCTTCATCCAGGATCCAGGAAATCATTAAAAGCTACAGGAAGCGCCTAGAGGCTGTTATTCTTGCAAAAGGAGGATCTACTAAATATTAATGTCACTTTTCTGGTGAGGTGCCCATACTTATGCACCTGTCAAATTTTGTTTGAATGCAGATTGCACATTTTCTGTTAGTACAATAAACCTCATTTCAAGGCAGAAACATTACTGTGTCCAACAGTTATTACATATATCAAACTGAAATAGCTGTTGCAAAAACATCAATTTTTATAAAACATTAAGCTTAAGATAAATAGGGGTGCCCAAACTTTTTCATATAACTGTATAATAGGATATCTTTATTGTCAACGCTATCAAGAGGAAAGCAGAACAAATCCACAGATCACAAAAATCTAAAAAACACATCAACGTGTGCAAAATGACCAATCCATGTTCCAAGTCATGGACGGAAACGGCAACCCCCCCCATACTCCAAATAAGAGCAGGGGTTCCCAGGAAACATACAAGGATAGTAAAAAATACTCCATAAGTAGAAAAGACTCAATGTAACAGAGGAAATATGGAAGGAAAAAAATTATTAAATTGCAGAAAATGGCTTTGATAAAGTATTCATACCCTGTGAACTTTTCCATATTTTTCCATGTTACATCCACAAACTTAAATGTATTTTATTGGGATTTTATGCGATACAACAACACAAAGTACCAAGTATTTGTGAAGTGTAATGGAAATGATACATGGGTTTCTAAATATTTTAAAAATATCATCCCTAGTAACCATGATATATGAGAAATAGTATTATAACATGAAAGATAAAAGTAATGATTTTTTTAAATATATGGAAACCCTAGAATTACATTGGTAATGGGAAGAGCTATTATGAAATTAAAAAAACAGCACTAGAAGCCACCATGAAGTTCTGTGCCGTTCCTCTGGACCCTAAACTGTCCCCCATGATGCCCACATCAGTGTATCGGGCAGAGCGGGCCATGAGCCGCTGCCTGCACACGACCAACTGCCGTTTACTTTCAACTGTCGGCTGAAGAGATCGGACGGAAGTCTACAGACTGGAAGATATTACTGCAAATGGCGTCTACTGGACACAGAGAAAGCGAGAAGCAGAGAGAAGACAAGAGGAAGAGAGAAGAGGACAGTGATACTTCTGGATTCAAGAATATCACAAAGAAGAGGAGAGGGGCCAAAGGCAATGGACTGGAGGATGAACAGCCAACACCTGGATGCAGCAGGGACCCCGGAACATCCAGCCCCTACCCCAGGCTTAACATCAGCAATTTTACCATCCATGATATCTTGGGTAGGGGCAGTTTTGGCCAAGTAAGTTTTTATATATTTTTCTTTATCACCTATACTTGCCATGTTATCTCCATCTGTTGTTTTCTGCAGCAGGGTCGGCATCACCAGCCGGCACACCCGGGAAAGCGCCAGGGCCCTGAGGAAGCGGGGGAGCACACTCACCGTCAGGATACTGGCACACTGTGAGACCTGTGGGGCTGGATGGCAAATTTTGGCCTAGGGGGCAAGCACACAGCAGCGGCTCATGAGCAGCGGCCCATCTTTTTTGTATTTACCTATGGCTATTTCATAAAGGGAGCAGAAGGTACAAGACTTTAAAAACATAAAGCCGGAGTAATGATGGGATAGTTGTGGTCAAATGCCGACTAGATTCTCATCCACTTCTATCAGTGAGCTGCTCAGAGAGGTGTCTGAGACTAATCGGCATGCGACCATAACTATGCAAACTCATACTTGCGATCATTACGCTGGAAATACGAAGGAATCGTGACAGTGTGTGCACAGCGCTCTATCACGATTCAGCAATCTGCAGTGACAGAGGGGCTACAGGAAGATGAGCTCTGAAAAGTGTGTTAGAAACAAAAGTATGCGGCTGGTAAATTGCATCATGTCTTCAGAATTGATTAAAAATATAATAATAATATTTTTTAATTTTATAGCACCAACATATTCCGCAGGACTTTACATTTTAGAGGGGACTTGTTCAGAAAATAAAAGACATTACAAAATAACGATGATCACATAAATCAACAGATACCAGGAGAAGAGAAGACCCTGCTCGCAAGCTTACAATCTATGAGGAAAGGATTAATATATTCTTGCCTCTATTGTAAAATAGACAAAACCGTCCACCTATACAGGATAATATGTGACTGCTGTATATTATACTATGTGTACAGACATCTGATGGTATATACAGGATAGTATGTGACTGCTGTATATTATACTATGAGTACAGACATCAGATGGTATATACAGGATAGTATGTGACTGCTGTATATTATACTATGTGTACAGATATCTGATGGTATATACAGGATAGTATGTGACTGCTGTATATTATACTATGTGTACAGACATCTGATGGTATATACAGGATAGTATGTGACTGCTGTATATTATACTATGAGTACAGACATCAGATGGTATATACAGGATAGTATGTGACTGCTGTATATTATACTATGTGTACAGACATCTGATGGTATATACAGGATAGTATGTGACTGCTGTATATTATACTATGAGTACAGACATCAGATGGTATATACAGGATAGTATGTGACTGCTGTATATTATACTATGTGTACAGACATCTGATGGTATATACAGGATAGTATGTGACTGCTGTATATTATACTATGTGTACAGATATCTGATGGTATATACAGGATAGTATGTGACTGCTGTATATTATACTATGTGTACAGACATCTGATGGTATATACAGGATAGTATGTGATTGCTGTATATTATACTATGTGTACAGACATCTGATGGTATATACAGGATAGTATGTGACTGCTGTATATTATACTATGTGTACAGACATCTGATGGTATATACAGGATAATATTTGACTGCTGTATATTATACTATGTGTACAGACATCTGATGGTATATACAGGAAAATATGTGACTGCTGTATATTATACTATGTGTACAGACATCTGATGGTATATACAGGATAGTATGTGACTGCTGTATATTATACTATGTGTACAGATATCTGATGGTATATACAGGATAGTATGTGACTGCTGTATATTATACTATGTGTACAGACATCTGATGGTATATACAGGATAGTATGTGACGGCCGTATATTATACTATGTGTACAGACATCTGATGGTATATACAGGATAGTATGTGACTGCTGTATATTATACTATGTGTACAGACATCAGATGGTATATACAGGATAGTATGTGACTGCTGTATATTATACTATGTGTACAGACATCTGATGGTATATACAGGATAGTATGTGACTGACTACTGTATATTATACTATGTGTACAGACATCAGATGGTATATACAGAATAGTATGTGACTGCTGTATATTATACTATGTGTACAGACATCTGATGGTATATACAGGATAATATGTGACTGCTGTATATTATACTATGTGTACAGACATCAGATGGTATATACAGGATAGTATGTGACTGCTGTATATTATACTATGTGTACAGACATGTGATGGTATATACAGGATAATATGTGACTGCTGTATATTATACTATGTGTACAGACATCTGATGGTATATACAGGATAGTATGTGACTGCTGTATATTATACTATGTGTACAGACATCTGATGGTATATACAGGATAGTATGTGACTGCTGTATATTATACTATGTGTACAGACATCTGATGGTATATACAGGATAGTATGTGACTGCTGTATATTATACTATGTGTACAGACATCTGATGGTATATACAGGATAGTATGTGACTGCTGTATATTATACTATGTGTACAGACATCTGATGGTATATACAGGATAGTATGTGACTGCTACATATTATACTATGTGTACAGACATCTGATGGTATATACAGGATAGTATGTGACTGCTGTATATTATACTATGTGTACAGACATCTGATGGTATATACAGGATAGTATATGACAGCTGTATATATATTATATACCGTTTTGCTGGGGATTCGGAAGTAGGCCCCAGCGGGACCAATGAACGAGCGCCAGAACGCAGTGTGAATACACCCTTACTGATTACACCTGGACCTGGCTACAGAACATCACATATTATCATGTATAGCAGTATATATAATGTATGATGTCCTGGATCCAGGCTCAGGAGCAGTCAGTGTTGGAGTATGTATACAGTCTGCAGTGGCTCTGGGACTTTCCTGCAGATCTGGCTACAGACAGCGCGACCTGATGAAGCTGCAGTAATAACTCATGAGACCTCAGAGCATCGCTGACACAAGACACTCAGGATCCAGCCCTGACCTCCTGCCCTGGCCCTGCTGACCTCTCTCCGGTGAAGACCCAGCAGGCCGGCGTGCTACTGAGTTCAAGAGATAGGGTCACACAGCCGGCAATACAGGGATGGCCGGACCAGCACTTATATACAATTAAAGTGCTGGCTGCTGTCTTCTTGGCAGCCGACGGCTCAAAGCCTCTGCTGGGGAACTGGCCCGGGGGGCATTTGCCCCTCTTCCCCCAGGCCCAGCCCACTCCTGCCTGTGAGTAAGCGGAGTTTGGTGCCAAAGCCCGTGAGAGGGGCCCCCCGCTTGCTCAGGGCACTGGCACTTGCAATACTTACCTCTCCCTGTTCCACCACAGCTCCGGTGTCTTCGGCGTCTTCTGACTCTGTGATGTTGTGACGCCTCACGAAAGCCCTACCCTGGGAGATGGGGGACTCAGAGCCGGGTCCTATGTTGTAGATGGGGTGCAGCCGTGGCCCGGACCCGCTCCGTGCTCAGGGCCGTCACATTAAAAAGGGATGGTACGGGCTTATCTGGGTTGAGTGGCTGATCTCCACTACGCCACCTGTGGCACCTGGTGAAGGCCACCAGCGCTGCTGCAGTCCTCTGAGGCGGGATGTTACGGCAGCCGTCGTTGTTACTACTCCCCACAGGCAGAGCAGGGCCTCAGGGCAGAGAGACAGGATGGAGGGGGTAGTAGTCTAGGAGTTCTTGTGCCGTGTAGTGCGGAGTAGTGCAGAATAAAGAGTCCGGAGGCCATAGGGGTTAACTTCCAGGGTTTTTACTCACGTTGAAGAGTACAGCTGCAATGCTTCTCCCTGCTCCTCGTGGAGTTCTGCGGTCACCAGGAACGAGGGTCCAACCACCTCCGAGTAATACAAGTGTTTAATCAGGACCCCACACCAGAGTGTTCCTAGACTTCAGACTGGGTCCATTCCTGTCTGCGTGTGTAGATAGGCCAGGTCTCCCTCTGAACTCCTCTCAGAAACAGGGTACGGGTGGCAGCTTCGCTCCTTCCATTACCCGGTGGGATCCTCAGGGCCTACCGGGCTTTCCCGACCAGGACGTGGAGTAGCAAGGTCGGGTGTCGGTACCCCTCTTGCAGCCGGAATCCCTCTGAATAGATCAGCAAAGCGAGGACAGGTGGCGTACACCGCTCCGTCTGCATCCTCCCTGGGATCCATTTGCGGTGGAGCTACACTCTTAAGCTCCGGGCCTTCTTGGTCATGGTCCTTGACCGGGTTGAGACATACATTATGTGCAACCTGCCCCTCGACCCAAGGCCAAGGTACGAGAGCTGTGTCTCCATCAGCTGCAGGTCCACACAGGATCCACGCTCAGGGTGGGAGATCACAGTAGAGGACAGTCAAAGAACCATTGCAAAGGACAGACTGCCAAAAGACGACGACCAATGACCAAGATGGCTGTGTATTAAATATGAATTATTGTCACTAAAATGTGAGTACTCCACCCTCACCCACTAAATGGTTCCCCTATCTCTTGGTTCCCCAGTCTCCCGAGTACCCAAGAGGGAAGCACCTAGTGCATTCTAGCCCCCTCTGGTGGGAGAAGTGTGGTGTTGGATGTGGAGGTGGGGTCCTGACCATCACACTGTTCTTACCTCAGAGGAGGAACACTACACTCCATTAAAGAAGTGCAGTATCCCTGTGGCAGTCGAACCCTCAGGGGCGCCACATTGTCATAGGACAGAGGGAGCGATGACGTCACTACAGAAGCACCCTCTGTACTGAGAAGTGCTCAGAGCCAGAAGACGCTAACACTGAGGAGTCCGAAGCAGAGCAGCGGCCAGCGAGGAGAGGTGAGTATTTGATTTTTTTTATGTATGGAGCAAAATATGGGGCCCATTATGTATGGAGCATTACATGGTGCCCATTCTATATGGAGTATTATATTGGGCCCATACTGTATGGAGCAATATATGGTACCCATTATTCTGTATGGAGCATTATATGGGGCCCATCATTCTGTATGGAGGACTATGTGGTGCCCATAATACTGTATGGAGGACTATGTGGTGCCCATAATACTGTATGGAGGACTATGTGGGGCCATTATACTGTATGGAGGACTATGTGGTGCCTATAATACTGTATGGAGGACTACGTGGGGCCCATTATTCTGTATGGAGGACTATGTGGTGCCCATAATACTGTATGGAGGACTATCTGGTGCCCATAATACTGTATGGAGGACTATGTGAGGCCATTATACTGTATGGAGGACTATGTGGTGCCTATAATACTGTATGGAGGACTACGTGGGGCCCATTATTCTGTATGGAGGACAATGTGGTGCCCATAATACTGTATGGAGGACTATGTGGGGCCATAATACTGTGTGGAGGACTATGTGGTGCCTATAATACTGTATGGAGGACTACGTGGGGCCCATTATTCTGTATGGAGGACTATGTGGTGCTGATAATACTGTATGGAGGACTATGTTGGTTCCATAATACCGTATGAAGGACTATGTGGTGCCTATAATACTGTATGCAGTTCTATACTGTCCGGTCTGCACTGTGCGTTGCGAGGATTCGCCGGTTTCTGAGTTATTGTAGAATTTACAATAGATATCACTCATGTAAGTGAAATCTTTGGCATTGTACTATACCTATATTTCTCTACCGTATCTGTGCATCATGAATGGTGGTATGTGTTAAAGGGGCCCACTTAGACTTTTTCACCCGGTGCCCATGAAAACCTGGGGTTGGCCCTGTTCTGTCGATATATATTCATTGAAGTGCTCGTCTATGGGATGACTGAAAAAACATCCAGACGCTCCCCTGAGCCCATGATTATTTCACATATTAGCTCATCTATTCTATAAATGGGTATTCTGATTCATTGAAGAGCTGATCTCTGGGATCACATCTGTGGGGAGTTGGGGGGACAAGATTTATTTCCGTCCATGCCCTGGTCCATATGACGCGCCCCCTGGGCCGTGGGGTGCACGGTGCCGAGCCGGTCGGTGCAGGGGATGTCACAGTGGCAGTGACCCGGTCCGTGACCCAGGCCGGTCAATAAAAGGGGATTATAGTTTTTATAGTTTAATGTTCATGACGCAACCTGTGGTATGCGGCTATATGGAGCCAACGCTGCGGTGCAGATCCCTTGGAGCTAATGGTGATGCAGCAGAGTTGGTTCAGCTCTCCACAGGTAGAGCTATGCTCCAGGGCAGGATATAGTAATTTTATGAGGAAGATGTTGCTGGTGCTGTGTAGTGCAGGGCTGGTGATGGTCATTCAAGGACACAGTGGGGTGCAGTCTTCAGATTTTACTCAGTTATCACGCTGCTCCTGGTTACAACTGCCAGCTTATAACCACCCACGTCGCCCTGCGTTCACCAAGGAAGGGGTTCAGCAATCCCTCTTTCAGGAGTACTTAAACGAAGTACTAAAACGGGACCCCGATCTATGTGCCTTCCTTTTTCAGGAGTACTTAAACGGAGTACTTAAACGGGACCCCGTTCTATGTGCCTTCCTTGGTCGTCTTCCTGCACTGGCTCTCACCCTCCTGCCCTGCGCCTCACAATCAGTGCCCCAAGCCGGTAGCCTCAGATCTTGTCGGGCGACCTGCAGTCCCCTGGACCTTCTGTGACCACCTTTTCGGCGATGTAATTGTGGTGGTTGGCAGCTGCACCTTGCAAGTACAGCAGCCTCTGGTTTCTAGCTGAGATTTGTAGTTCTCCACTAGTTAGGGGCCGGTCCCCTCTGCGGCCTGATCCCTCCATTTCCTGGTAAATTCGCGCGCACGGGTGGCATCCGCACTTCCCGTGCCCCTGGGATCCCCCCTGTTCCTCTTGGAGCCTTCCCTCTGCTCCCATCCTCTCTCTCAGTCTGTTCTCCTGGGCCTCCCAGACTAGACCCGCTCCTTCCTCCTCTCCTCCTGAGCAGAGTTCCTCCAGAGCTCCTGCTCCCAACTATCTCTCTCTCAGACTGACCACACTCTCTCAAGATGGCTCCCCTTTTTATACACCTACTGAAGTGCTCCCCTAAACTACTTCTTCCACCCACACCCACTACATGGTTCCACCCTCCAGCTAGAGACCAGGGACTGTGCTCTCCCTTAGGAGCAATCTCGCCCTTCCCTCTGAAGTGGAGTGTAATGGATGCAAGTGTATGGGTCCCGGGCAGTACTCCATCCTTACCTGAGAGTGGGATACCACACCTCTGGGTGAGATGCAGTACCTATGGGGCGCCACACATATATGCTCCTATCAGGATACAATATATACTTTGCCCTCTATGTTTCAGTAAACTTTAAATCAGTTGCACATTGATATAAGACCAATACTGACTCCAACCAGCTCAAAGTGCCATCCAGTGTTTGTCATATTTGTTCCCATATGGTGATAATGGAATACCCTTTAAGACCTCTCCATAGAGCATTCATGGAGCAGATAATGCATTATGCCGATAGATTAGCTTTGCTCAGCTATAAGGTCCAGGTTACTGTGACGCCTCCCCTCACGGGGACTCGCTTGCTAGCCCACCCTGAGAGTTGGGGTACTCGGAGCCGGGCCTTCGTGTAGGGTGGTTGCAGTTGTGACCTAGGCCCGCTCCGTGCCCAGGGTTGTCACATAAAAATACGGGCTAGGAGGGATGATGGAAAGGTACTCGACTACGCCACCTGTGGTGTCCGGTGATTGCCAACAGCGCTGCAGCAGTCCTCTGAGGCGGGATGTCGTGGCAGCAGCAGATGGTACTACTCCCCACAGGCGGAGCAGGGCCTCAGGGCAGCGAAGAGGGATCAGGAGAGTAGTAGTGGGTTGTATGTTGTGGTGTGGTGTCGCGCTAGAATAAAGGACTGGAGGCAATGGATGCAGTCTTCCAAGCTTTACTCACGTTGTCAATGGTCAGCTGCAAGGCTTCTCCTTGCTCCTCACGGCACGCTGCGGCCACCAGGAAAGGGGGTTCGGCACTCTCCGGGTAGTTCGGGTGCATCAATCAGGAACCCCAGCACCAGAGTGTTCCTAGAAACTCCCACTAGGTCCTCTCCTGTTCGTGTGTGGTGCGTGTAGTAAGGCTGGGTCTCCCTCTGGTTACTCACAGAACAAGGGTACGGGTGGCAATTCCGCTCCGTCTGTTACCCGGTGGGATCCATCAAGCCTCCGGAGCTTTTCTGACTAGGACGTGAAGTAACAAAGTCAGATAACGGGTGCCGGTCCCCTCTTGCAGCAGGAGTCCCTCTGACTAGGCCAGAATGAAGAGTACAGGTGGCGTAAACCGCTCCGTCCGAATTCCCTGGGATCCTTTTGCCTGTGGAGCTTTACTCCTCTGCTCCCCTCCAGGCCTTCTTAGGTAGGGACCTTGACCGGGTAGAGACAGCCATTAACTCTAACCCGCTCCTCGCCTCAAGGCCAGAGTACGAGGACCGTGTATCTTCAACAGCTGCAGGTTCTAGCAGAAAGCCAAGTTCAGCGATGAAGATCTCAATCAAAAGACCTTGAACCTAAGATGGCCGTTTATTAAATATGTATTAGCAAGTGTAACCTCCTGGTGTGTCCTCCACCCTCACCCACTACTAGGTTCCCCCTAGCTTTGGTTCCCCCCCATCTCCTCTTATACTGGCTGGGGCAGCACCCTGGTGCATATAAGAACCCTACAGGTGAGAGAGGTGTAGTGTTGAATGCAGTGGTGGGGTCCTGACAGGTGCTCCATCCTTACCTCGGAGAGGAGATACCACACCTCATTAAAGAGATGCAGTACCCCTGTGGCGACAGAACCCTCAGGGGCGCCCCATTACCATCAGACTCACACACCACTCAGCCCACCCGTTTCTTGTGCAGTGATAAACCAGCTGTTCTCCACCTCCCATACACATTTTCTAAGCATTCCCTATTTCTTTCTTCAGGTGGTCCTGACATCAGTCCCCAGCCGAAACATCTTTATGGCTGTAAAAATGATCAAGAAAAAGAAGGTGAAGGAAAACATCCTTATGAGAGAGCGGCGGATACTCCTGGCGGCCCGAGACTGCCCATTCTTATGTCACCTCTATGCCGCACAGCAGTCTCGGAAGCTGGCGTATTTCATCACGGAGTATCTGTCCGGCGGCAGCCTCGAGGCTTTGATTGACATGTGCGGCTGCCTGAACATCGACAGCGTAAGGTGAGTATGAGGAAGATATACGAAAAAGAGAGCAGAGGGGTGAAAATAAAAGCAGAGGTGGAGATGTAGCTGGGAGAGGACTGGCAGGTCATGTAGCCCAGGAGGGAAGGAGGTATCAGCGATGACATTGATACTACACTCTGTTCTCTCCATCAGATTCTACACAGCAGAGATTGTATGTGGTCTCCAGTTCCTCCACGGACACAACATCGTCCACCGGTAAGCACAACTTTCCTCCTTCTCTCTGTCCCCTCTACATGCTCAAAAAATTGCCCCCAACTTTCCTGGGCTCCTGTCTGCCTAGTCCACCTGATCTTGCAGTGACCCATTTTCCATCTCCTGTATCATGGGGCAGATTTCTTATTATGTTTTCTTATTTCATTGCAGAGATATTAAGCCAGTAAACATCATGTTGGATGCCGATGGCCACATCCGTGTAGTTGACCTGGGGCTCGCCCAAGATGGGGTCACCTCCTCCAATAACATCTCTGGAGTGACGGGCACTTTCCACTTCATGGCCCCTGAGGTGCTTCTCAAAAAAGGATATGGCACAGCAGTGGATTGGTGGAGCCTGGGGATTGTGGTGTCCAAGATGGCAACAGGACGCTCCCCATTTTACACCGGCTCCGTCAGCAAAATGGCTTACACAGCGATAACCAGAGGAGAGCCTGAAATTCCATCTTGGCTTGATGCTGACTTGAAAGATCTTATCAAGAAGCTGCTGTGCAAAAATCCTGAGAAGCGCTTGGATGTGTGCGGGAACATCAGAGAGCATCCATTCTTTACCAACATCGGCTGGGAGGATCTAGAGAAAAGGAGAGCAAAGCCGCCATTTATACCATTCAGGCCAGTTCTGGAGAACCATCATCTGCAGTGGCTGGAGGATAAGAAAGCCTTTAACCCCGTGGCCGGATTCAATTATGTGTCATCAAGCTGGGCCCGGTAAGATCATCCTCTGTGAGGATAAATCCCATCAAATGTTCTTCTCACCTTGTGGCCATTATGACCATCTTTGTCTTCTCCCACTGTTTCTGTCAATGACTATGTCTCTGTCATTCTTAGGTGGATGAGAATATCTGGGCTGTGAAAGAATCCACGACCATCTGGTGAGTGACCGCTGTACACACAGGACACCGATCATTAGATGTGTACATTATATCTGATGTTACATAGGGGAATGGTTCATTATAATGACCATTCCTCTAAGATAACAGAGGATTCAGGAGATAGAAGTTATTGAAATGTCTTCCTCCTTATGTCTTGCAGGATGAACCCGTGCCAACTGCCCAGAACTTCTTGCCTCCTGACCCGTACCTCACGTCTCTGCTGCTGTTTGTCACCTCGGCTGCCCTAGAACATCATGTCTCTCATTAACACCTTCATGTCGGACCACTGCCATCGTGTCGCTGCACCAGGCCCTTGACTTGGCCTCCTCCAATCCATGGCTGGCATCTGAGATCCCTCCAGCCCGAAGGTCTTCTGCGCCCCAGGAGCGGCCTGTGCTAAGTTTCCATCTGGTGAGTTCAGGAACAATAGTATAATATTGGCCATTATCCCTGAACTTACCTCAGCGCACGCTGGGTAAGTACTGCACCCATCATCCGTCACATCCACAGTACATGATAGGTGTAGACCCTACACTACACTACAGGTATAGGCACACACACATAGACACATAGAACGTAGATAGAGATTTCGGCTTTTGATCCTGGGATTTAATCTGATCGCCATATTTGGGGTCAGGAAGGAATTTTCCCCCCTAATATGAGGGTAATTGGCCCATTCCTCATAGGGGGTTTTCGCCTTCCTCTGGATCTACACGGCCTTAAATAGGTTTAGTAATATATCAATAAGTAGATTCACACATAAGTAGTGCAAAAAAATAAGTTTAAAAAAATAAAATTCAAAAATAGTTTATTTTACACAAACCAAAAACATTTTTAGTCTAAATATATAACAATTAAAAAATGTAAATATATTTTTTAAAAATCTCACTTCCATTACACACAGGGAGGTACGAGCCTTTGATCCTGGGATTTAATCTGATCGCCATATTTGGGGTCAGGAAGGAATTTTTCCCCCATCATGGGAATAATTGGCCCATTTCTCACGTGGGGTTTTCGCCTTCCTCTAGATCAACACGGCCCATAGATAGGTTTAGTAAAATAGAAGAAATAAGTAGGTTCTTATATTTATAATGAAAAAATATCTAAAAAAATAATTTATTTTTTGGTTTAAGAAAAATTATTTAATATAAATATAAAAATAAATTAGTCCAAAAATTGAAAATAATTAAATATTTAAATAAAAAATGTACACTTACGTATCACACATTAGCTATGAGCCCTTGATCCTGGGATTCATCCCGATCGTCATATTTGGGATCAGGAAGGAATTTTTCACCTTCTTCTGGATCAACACGACCTTAAATAGATATAAACTGACAGTTATATAAGTAATTCCCAGATTAATGGCTTATTATAAATACATAAAAACATTTTAAAGTATAGGCAGATTTTCAGATAATGTATAATATATACGTAGCTTTGAACTTAAATAAGGAAAAGATAAATAGTTTAATACATTTTTTAGAAATTAATTTAATTTCGGTCTCAGCCCTTGATCCTGGGATTTATTCTGATCGCCATATTTGGGGTCAGGAAGGAATTTTCCCCCCTGATATGAGGACAATTGGCTTATTCCTCACAGGGGGTTTTCGCCTTCCTCTGGATCAACGCGGCCCATAAATAGGATTATTCTGATAGAAGAATAATTTACACATATACATGATACTATAACATATAATAACCCCATCTATAAATAAAATCTTTCGTTTACCCCCTACATCGTTGTTCTTGTCTTTATCGGTCGTCCATGTAGTGAATGTGGGTTTCGCCCCTGAGTCTTGATGGGGTCATACGGTCTCATGTAAGGTTTCTCCATATGGGTCAGAGGTGAAACCCCAATGTGCTGCGGATAAAGACCAAACTGATCCCTTCTGCAGTAAGCGAGTACCCGGCAGCAGGTTCTGAATTTCTCTACAGCGCCTCCAAAGGAGAAATGAAGTATTACACATGATTCTCTGTAATCACTGGGCTGTACCTGGAAATCATGGAAGTGTTGGGTCCTCCAGGGCAGGAGACGCTGTTTGGTGGTCGTTTTCATTCTGACTAATGGATGAGAATACAGAACTTCAGATTCCCATAAGGTGGCATTTGGATATTGGGTTTTCTACAGCTGCCGCTCACTATACACAGAGCGGTGATTGAAGCCGCACAGGCGCCGCCGCTGTGACTGACAGAGAGAGGCTGCTGGGTGACATAAAGTTAATTTCCTCCTGGCAGCGGGGCTCTCAGTGCAGGCACCACACAGTGTCACAATGCTATTACTTGCAGATTTACCCCATATCCCATATCTGCAGGTTAATAGTGTTATTTTACATGACAGGTTCCCTTTAACCCATGATGTAGTTTTGTCCCAGGTCTCTAAGGCCTGTATGAAACCAACTCAGTAGTAGAGCTCACATCATATGTAGCAGATGCCGGCTGTGCTACACAGCCAAAAGCTGCCTGTAACTGCAGCAACCGGAGCTCGCTCCGATCGCTGAGGTTTATCCATCTAAATGCCTTTGTCAATCACTGAATGCTGATTGCAGGGAGCTGATGGGTTACTGACGCGCCCCCTGGGGCTGTGGGGTACTCGGTAGCTGGGCCGGTTGGTGCTGGGGATGTCACGGTGGCAGTGACCCGGTCCGTGGCCCCGGGTGGTCAAATTAAAGGAAAAGTAAAAGGGGAATAAAGTTTTTTAGAGATAATGTTTGTGACGCCACCTGTGGTATGCGGCTATATGGGGCCGCCGCTGCGGTGCAGATCCACTGGAGCTGAAGGTGACGCAGCAGAGTTGGTTCAGCTCTCCACAGGCAGAGCTTAGCCCCAGGGCAGAATAAGATGAATTTTGAAGGTAGATGTTGTTGGTGCGGTGTAATGCAGGTGATGACGCAGCAATTATTCAAGGACACAGTGGGGTGCAGTCTTCAGGTTTTACTCACAGTTGTTAAGTTCCTCAGGTTACAGTCACCAGTGTGCAACTTCCCATGTCGCCCTGTGTCCTCCGGGGTAGTGATCCAGCAAACTCTAAGGTACCTCAGGAGCACTTAGACGGGACCCCGTTCAATGTACCTTTCCTGGTCGTCTCACAGCGCTGGTTCTCACCCTCCTACCCTGCGCCTCACAATCAGTGTCCCAAGCCAGTGGCCTCGGGCCTTGTCGGGCAACTTGCAATCTCCTGTACCCTATGTGGCCACCTTTTCAGCGATATAATTGTGAATATTGGCTGCAACACCTTGCAAATGCTGCAGCCTCCGGTTGGCTAGCTGAGCCTGGTTGTTCTCCACTAGTCTGGGGCCGGTACCCCTCTGCGGCCTGATCCCTCCACGTCAGCATGAATTCGGGCGCACGGGTGGCTTCCTGCGCTCACCGTGCCCCTGGGATCCCCTCTGTCTCTGGAGCCTTTCTCTCGCTGCTCCCATCTTCTCTCACTCTCCTCCTGGGCTTCTCTTACTAGGTCCGACTCCTCTCTCTCCTTCCTTGCTCTCCTGAGCTCCCACTCCCAACTGAGCTCCTCTCTGTACTGTCCGCTTCTAGATGGTTTCCCTTGTCTTTTATACTCTTTCTGTCTGTGCTCCCCTGAACTTCTTCCTCCACCCACCTCCTGTACCTAGTTCCACCTCCAGCTAGGGACCAGGGACTGCTCTCCCTTAGGATCAATCTCGCCCTTCCCTACTGTAGTGAAGAATATTGGATGTGGGTGTGTGGGTCCCGGGTAGTACTCCGTCCTTACCTGAGTGTGGAGTACCACACCTCTGGGTGAGATGCAGTACCTCTGTGGCAACTGGACCCGCAGGGGCGCCACATTACCATGGCAGCCGGTAAGTATAGTGTAAGCAATCGAACAATTGCAGGTTGAGATCCCCTAGTGGTACAAAAATAGTAGAAATAAAAAAATGGGAACCTGTCACGTGAAAAAACAGGGTTAATCTGCAGGTTAATAGCGTTCTGAACCCGTCTGGCCCTGGCACTTAGAGCCCCGCTGCCGGGAGGAAATTATGTGTATTCCTCCTGGCAGCGGTCAGCTTCCAGTCATAGGTGCGGTGGCGCGGGTTCAGTCACTGCTCTGTACATAGAGAGTGGCGCCTCCAGCACTGACTGTCGTCCGGTTGTACTGCTGAGCTGCAGTCAGTCAATGCCGGGGGGTGCGGTTACACCAATGCCGGGAGGAATAAAGCTTCCTCCTGGCAGCGGGGCTCAAAGTGCGGGCGCCGAGCAAGTTCAGAGTAATCCCACACCTGCAGGTTGATAGCGTTTTTTCACATGATAGGTTCCATTTAAAAAATAAAAATATATAAAAAACTGCACCTCCTTTGTCCCCATTCAAAAATGGAAAAATGGAAAAAAAAATTGATATCGTCATGACTAAAAAAGTCCGATCTATCGAAATATTAAATTATTCAGACAATATGTTAAACATGAAGAAGGAAAAAAAAAGTTATGGCTCTGGGAAGAAGGGGAGCAAAAAACGAAAACGCAAAAATGGAAAAACCCAAGGTGGTGAAGGGGTTAAAAGCATCAGCTCCCAGCGAAAAATAACCAAGACCTCATTCAGCTCCATGAGCGAAAAGATGCAGGTCTCAGAATAAGGAGGAACAAACAATTTAAGGGTCTGAATTTTTTTTAACCACTAAAATATAAAGAAACGTCATAAGGGTATGTGCACATGTTCAGTAATTGCAGCAGAAAAACCCACTGCAAATATTGGAGTATTATTTTCCGTCCTATAACAGGTCCCCTTGCTTCCATTTGTATCAGACATACTGATAGGGAATGTAGATTGTGAGCCCTGATGGGGACAGCGCCCAGAATGTCTGTAAATTGTCTGAATTGTAAAGAGCTGCAGAATATGTTGGCGCTATATAAATAAAAATATTATTATTATAAAGATTATTAGTTATGCAAAGGGTTGAAAAAACGCAGCATGTGAACATAGCCTAATAACTGTTCTTAAAAATAAACTATTATCACTTCTATTTTTAAAGCTTTTTACTCTGCGGCATATTTTCCACACCTGCCTAAAACTTTTGCACAGTACTGTATATGAGATGCTTTTACAAAAAGATGCAGTATTTTTTGATAGTATGATACAAATCACTCTTGCTATGTGACTCCCTATTACTTAATTTAAGAATCCATGTAGTAATTTGCATTTTGACCTCTAGATGGTGACACCTGAATACTGCAGTGACAATATCTCCAAAATATCCTAGGTCAGTGATGGCGAACCTTTTACAGACCGAGTGCCCAAACTGCAACCCAAAACCCACTTATTTATCCCATAGTGCCAACACGGTCATTTAACCAGAATGCTGAGGTTTTAGTTTAGAAAAACAACTCATACATAGAGCAGGCGAGGGGAACCGAAAGCAGCCACAAACAGGAGCAGGGGTATGAGACTGCAGATAGAAAAAATATGCTCCCCCTTCCATCCTGGTATATGTTTGCCCATCCTTGTATATATGCTTCTCCCCCATCCTTGTATGTGCTACCCCCCATCCTTGTATATATCCTGCTCCCCATCCTTGTTTATATGCTGCTCCCCCATCCTTGTATATATCCTGCTTCCCCATCCTTGTATATATGCTTCTCCCCCATCCTTGTGTGTGCTCCCCCAAATCCTTGTATATATGCTGCTCCCCCATCCTTGTATATATGCTGCTCCCCCATCCTTGTATATATGCTGCTCCCCCATCCTTGTATATATGCTGCTCCCCCATCCTTGTATATATGTTGCTCCCCCATCCTTGTATATATTCTGCTCCCCCATGCTTGTATATATGCTGCTCCCCCATCCTTGTAGATATGCTGCCCCCCATCCTTGTATATATGCTGCTCCCCCATCTTTGTCGGAACAAAGAGGAATCTGCTACTAGTGAAAAGTTTCTGTGTTTTCTTATTAGGAGTTTTCCCTGGAGAAGGTGATGCATACCATGGAAGAAATGTGGGACTCCATAGCCTTTAATAAAGATAAAACCATATATATTTATATTATGCACAGCTACTACTTACACATACACACATGGAGTACAGGATATACAGACAATTACCACATACTACATACAGAATATTTCTCACTCTCTGAAAAAGTGTAAAATACATAATGGTGCATCCAGACACCAATTCTACAGTGCTGCTCATACACTGCAAAGAGTCTAAATACCTGTGGTTATCTGTGACTTGCACACACAAGTTAAGGTGGCCACACACAATAACCCTCTCCTCAATCCTGGTATATATGCTGGTCCTCCCGTCAATCCTCGTATATATGCTGGCCCTCTCCTCAATCCTGGTATATATGCTGGCCCTCCCCTCAATCCTGGTATATATGCTGGCCCTCCCCTCAATCCTGGTATATATGCTGGCCCTCTCCACAATCCTGGTATATATGCTGGCCCTCTCCTCAATCCTGGTATATATGCTGGCCCTCCCCTCAATCCTAGTAAATATGCTGGCCCTCCCCTCAATCCTGGTATATATGCTGGCCCTCCCCTCAATCCTGGTATATATGCTGGCCCTCCCCTCAATCCTGGTATATATGCTGGCCCTCCCCTCAATCCTGGTATATATGCTGGCCCTTCCCTCAATCCTGGTATATATGCTGGCCCTCCCCTCAATCCCGGTATATATGCTGGCCCTCCCCTCAATCCTGGTATATATGGTGGCCTTCCCCTCAATCCTGGTATATATGCTGGCCCTCCCCTCAATCCTGGTATATATGCTGGCCCTCCCCTCAATCCTGGTATATATGGTGGTCCTCCCCTCAATCCTGGTATATATGCTGGCTCTCCCCTCAATCCTGGTATATATGCTGGCCCTCCCCTCAATCTTGGTATATATGTTGGCCCTCCCCTCAATCCTGGTATATATGCTGGCCCTCCCTTCAATCCTGGTATATATGGTGGCCCTTCCCTCAATCCTGGTATATATGCTGGCCTTCCCCTCAATCCTGGTATATATGCTGGCCCTCCCCTCAATCCTAGTATATATGCTGGCCCTCCCTTCAATCCTGGTATATATGCTGGCCCTCCCCTCAATCTTGGTATATATGCTGGCCCTCCCCTCAATCCTGGTATATATGCTGGCCCTCCCCTCAATCCTGGTATATATGCTGGCCCTCCCTTCAATCCTGGTATATATGGTGGCCCTCCCCTCAATCCTGGAATATATGCTGGCCTTCCCCTCAATCCTGGTATATATGCTGGCCCTCCCCTCAATCCTGGTATATATGGTGGCCTTCCCCTTAATCCTGGTGTATATGCTGGCCCTCCCCTCAATCCTGGTATATATGCTGGCCCTCCCCTCAATCCTGGTATATATGCTGGTCCTCCCCTCAATCCTGGTATATATGCTGGCCCTCCCCTCAATCCTGGTATATATGCTGGCCCTCCCCTCAATCCTGGTATATATGCTGGTCCTCCCCTCAATCCTGGTATATATGCAGGCCCTCCCCTCAATCCTGGTATATATGCTGGCCCTCCCCTCAATCCTGGTATATATGCTGGCCCTCCCCTCAATCCTGGTATATATGCTGGCCCTCCCCTCAATCCTGGTATATATACTGGCCCTCCCCTCAATCCTGGTATATATGCTGGCCCTCCCCTCAATCCTAGTAAATATGCTGGCCCTCCCCTCAATCCTGGTATATATGCCCCCCCCCTCAATCCTGGTATATATGCAGGCCCTCCCCTCAATCCTGGTATATATGCTGGCCCTCCCCTCAATCCTAGTAAATATGCTGGCCCTCCCCTCAATCCTGGTATCTATGCCCCCCCCTCAATCCTGGTATATATGCAGACCCTCCCCTCAATCCTGGTATAAATGCTGTCCCTCCCCTCAATCCTGGTATAAATGCTGGCACTCCCCTCAATCCTGGTATATATGCTGGCCCTCCCCTCAATCCTGGTATATATGCTGGCCCTCCCCTCAATCCTGGTAGATATGCTAGCCCTCCCCTCAATCCTGGTATAAATGCTGGCCCTCCCCTCAATCCTGGTATATATGCTGGCCCTCCCTTCAATCCTGGTATATATGCTGGCCCTCCCCTCAATCCTGGTAAATATGCTGGCCCTCCCCTCAATCCTGGTATATATGCTGGCCCTTCCCTCAATCCTGGTATATATGCTGGCCCTCCCCTCAATCCTGGTATATATGCTGCCCCCCCCTCAATCCTGGTATATATGCTGGCCCTCCCCTCAATCCTGGTATATATGCTGGCCCTCCCCTCAATCCTGGTATATATGCTGGCCCTCCCCTCAATCCTGGTATATATGCTGGCCCTCCCCTCAATCCTGGTATATATGCTGGTCCTCCCCTCAATCCTGGTATATATGCTGGCCCTCCCCTCAATCCTGGTATATATGCTCCCTCCCCCCCCAGTCACTGTGCATCACATATTTAAAAAAAAACAAAACAAACAAAAAAAACACATAATAAACCCTCCTCCTCACCTTCCTTCTTCTCCCGCGCAGCGTCCTCTCCTGTAGTCGGCACATCTAGCTGAAGTGTATTACTAGCCAGGCCCGTGCTCTGCAATACACGCTGCCAGCCAACATCATATGCCCCGTCGATTGGCCAGCAGACGCTGGCCTCTAATTGGCCGGCCGAAGTCATGCTGGCCTCTGATTGGCCGGCAGCCGCTGATTGGCCGGCCGAAGACATGCTAGCCTCTGATTGGCCGACAGCCTATGGCCTCTCATTGGCCGCCCGCTGCTGGCTTCTGATTGGCCGGCAGCGTGTATTGCCGCGCACGGGCCTGGCTAGTTCGTGCGCTGCAATACACTTCAGCTCGATGTGTTTCCGTCCGAGAGAGATCGCGCATCTAGCTGCAGTAGCGGAGCTGGTGCCGGCACTCGGCGGCTCAGAGTTCTCCCCGCCGGCCCGATCCAGTAGCGCTAGTGCTGCGGCCATGGTGCCCCCCAGGAGGGCTCTGCTGCCCCCTCTGCACGCTGCCATAGGTTCCCAGCACTGGTGTAAAGCATTTCTTCTTTTACAGCTGACGACCCAAAATCGGGGATTTTCTGAAAAAAAAAAAAAATGGCCAGTCTGCATTATATATGGTGGAAGTGAGAATGTATCATCTGGATAAGGGGGTGGTCTTCACAGAGGGGTCTATGGAGAGATGTCACTTTATAAGGAGCACATAGCATGGAATACCGGGGGGAGGCCTTCTGGCTCCTTATGTTGCTCCAGTCCGGAATGCTCCACTATGGTCCATCCTTCTATAGTTCTTCTCTTACACTTTCTGCTGGTCGGTATATGGACGTATTCGCTCTATGCTGACAGGCGCTCCCTTAGTATAGCTCATGTAATGCACGGCACCACAATGTTGTAGGTTCTGACTACTGTGTAAAAAAACACCCACCCAGAGACCGGCCATAATCTTATAGTCTGGGTGTGAATACGCTGTAGGTAGAGCTACACTTTTGTTGCGGAAATTTTGGTCATTTTATTTACCTTTTTGCATTTACCCGAATGAGGCTTGTGAGAAATCCTTAAATATGCTGCAGATTTCTCCTGTATGATGCTGACCAATCATAAGCAAGCAGCAACACTCAAAGAAAAGAAGAACACGCCCCCACCATAGCTCAAAGCGGGTTTCTTAGGGTATAAAGCTACGTTCTCACTATGAGTTTTTAGTGAGTTTTTACGCTGCATATTTTAGAAATAATGCAAGTAACCTATCTTAATGGGTGCAGAAATTCTACAACATCAAAAACTCACCAAAAGCTCATCGTGGGAACCTAGCCTAAGATGTATAATGATGGAGAGTCCTGATCTCCTGGTCTAACCTTCTGCATGATTAGAAAGCAGAGGTAACAGCTCTAAGACAAGGAAGGAGCCGCACAGCTGAGTTTCTCTGTGTCACATTACAAACCCTTTTATTGACTCCTGATTATGGAGTGTGCCAGTATCACACTTATGTCTTCTGTGCTAAAGCAACTTGTATTCTCTCTGCAGTGATATTAGGCTGTTATTACACCTCACACAGGAGCAGTGCGTTCTGGGTTACTTCTATGGTGAAATGTAATGACAGTCTGCTCTAATCTCACTGCAGAATGAGTACAAGTTGAGCACAACGGATCTAAGTGTGACACTGACACTGTGCTCTCATTTCTGGACAGGCAGTGTGGGATAGGCGCAGTACAGCAGAGGTGAGAGTACCATAAGAGGAGGAGAGCTGTTAGAAAGGTTTGTAATGTTGCACAACTAAACTCTCTTGTGCTGCCCCTTCACCCACAGAGACCTTAACTGGAAGGTATTAGTCAGTTGTGTGCTCTAATCATGAAGGAGGTTAGCCCAGGAGACCAGGTCTGTATCCTTACATCTTAGACATTGAGAAATCTGCTCTAAGCTATGGTGGGGATGTGATCATCTTTCTTTTCAGTGCTGTCGTCTGCTTATAATTGGTCAGCATCATGCAGGGAGAAGAATTTCGCACCCCCAGTGAAAACTCTGATAACATCTACTTGGACTTAATTTTTTTAACTCATTAGGCGCCAAATACTTTCATTGCTAATATCTCCGCAAATGAAAGATAAAATAGAAAAAAAAACATGAAAAATTTGGTGACAGGTCCTCTTTAGGATAAGACAACCCCTTTAAATGTAAGAATTTAATTTTAGTCGAAAAAATGTATGCAACAAAAATGCCACATGTGATTTGATCCAAAAACATGCTGCATTTCAGGATGAGAGAAGCAAGTATTTGCAAAAAAAAGTTAAAAGGGGTGTTCACTGTTATGATATTGATCACTTATACTTAGGATGGACCACCAAGATCAGGTTGGTAGAGTTCCAACACTCTGCCACCCCATTGATTCCATGCTGGAGCTGGTAACAGCTGATTGGTGGTGTTAGGATTTGGACACCTATCAATCTGATACTACTGACTTATATTGATGCCTTCTCCTAATTGATAAGTGGTAGCATACCCCTTTAAAACAATACGTAGTTTTTATTTAGTTGTAAGATGAAAGTGACTCTACACATTAAGGCGTGTCATGGTCTGAGCACAAAATGATTCAAAGATTAGTTGCTGGCCTCTTGACCCGAACTTAAGAGCTTAAGGCCATGTTCATACATTCAGTAATTTGGTCAGTATTTTACCTCAGTATTAGGAAGCCAAAACCAGGAGTGGAACAATTAGAGGAAAAGTATAATAGAAACACGTCACTGATGAAACTTACTGAAGGTGTGAAGGTGGCGTAATAGAGACGCTGTGGAGAAGGACAGGAGCGCACACAAAATAGGGCAATAGCGTCTGATAAGGGGTCGGGATAATTGATGGCAGCGCTCACCTAGAGGTGTTGTGTGCAGTCACCACAGCTAAAATGGTGTAGAAAGCCGCTGCTGCCCTGTGGCTGGAGGAAAGGTTCTTCAAGAGGTGGAATGGCAAAAATGGAAGCTGGCACATTTAGGTGGGCCGTGCTGCGGGAGTGAAGAGCTTGTTTTTTTTTATACCTTGAGAAAGGCCCTGGTCCATTGCAGAAACGCATTGATATTAATAAAAAACGTTTGGGAATCCCAAGGCTCTTCATTCCCACAGTGCAGCCCACCTAAACGTGCCAGCTTCCATTTCTGCCAATGTGGCCTAATAGACGTATATGAGGCTGTCAAAGATCGGGGCAGGAGACTCGCAAACAGCTTGTGCATCACGATCTATGACACACAGATGTGTGAATACGCCATTACTCTCATATAAGATTACCTGCATCAAGTTTCAAAGGAGCAATTGTAACCCTCTTTCAATTATTTAAAGGGATTTTCTCACAAACAAAATTCATTTTAATCAATAGATCTTGGAATAATAATAAGTTCCACAATTGGATGTGTTTAAATAAAATGTTCCTGTGCTGAGATAATCTTAGAAATATGCCCCTGCTGTGTACTGTGTAACGTCTGACCGTACAGGGACATGGTCTGAACATACCACATCTCCTGGACGGGGAGGATGCAAGAGAGTATACAGACATTACAGCCGGGGATCACAGCCGATTCTTTATGTGAGGTAAAACAAGTTTTTAAACAGGCAGGGAAATGTTTTACCTCACAGAATCAGCTGCCATCCTGTGGTGTCCTGTCTGTATACTCTTTCGCTTCCTCCCATGGCCAGCTGTGTTATGTGCAGACCATGTTCGCTCCAGTGGGAGTCTGTTTATGACACGACACAGTAAAAGTGCAGTCATCAGTAATGATGTCAGGTACAAAGCTATTATAGTAAGGCCCAGTGTAGTGTGGAAGTCCAATGTGACACTGAAGATGTCCGCCTAGAGATAGATGCTAGTTATTGAGCTGCAGCTGTTGATCCATGTAACGCATAGGTTCACCTTTATACACCATTTCACCCGTTTACCCAGATCATCAATCTTCAGAACGTCTTCAAATGTAGCATAAGTTTGTAAAAAAATGATTCTGTACTTGTATCATAGCTCAAAGCTGCATTCACACTGAATTACTACTGAATGTAAAGGTGTGGGGTGACACATGATTAGCTACAGCTTAGTTCTGCTGTACTGCTTTTTGTAGGGTCCTGTTCTGTGCTCCGGCCCTCCGTCTGTAGCTCCATTATGCATTCATTTGCTTTTCATGGCAAAAAAGGTGCAGCATGCAGCGCTATTCCTACCATCCAAACAATGCAGACCTCGAAGACCACTCAGCGGCTTGCGGCAATGGGATCCAGGGGTGCCATATGGCAATGGATCCGCAGGGATCCAGCATTGAATTTTATTTCCCCGAATAACTGACTTAATGATGCCCCTTCTAACACATCAGATGACTGTATGATGCCAAGAATACAAATAAAGTAAAGAGCATAATTGCTGTCCAGACACTGAACAAGCAGGCTATGCCGTAAAATTAAGAATGATCAATGGAGATATGGAAGAGAATAAGGTATAACTCAGGGCCAGTGCAAGACAAGCAATTCTATCTAGTAACAAAGTTGCTCAATTTATTATGTAGATTATAAATGGATGTAATATAAAATTGTTTTGCGGATGAATCGCTGCTCTGAGTGTTAGATTTTCAAAGTGGTAAAAGGGTTTATCTGCCAGTAATGATATTTACCTGGGGACATGCACCTATTGGAGACAGGCCATTAAAACTGGCCAAACTTTCTCCTTACTTTCTTGGCCACTGTGGGTCTTTTTGGACTGCAAATGGCTGATAAGTGTTGGTAAGAGTTTTTGAAGTATATTTGTCATAAGTGTCTATGGTTGGAGAACCCCTTTAAAGAAAAACATTGGTCAACAATTTTAGGAATTGTAAGGAAGGTTAGAAGATGTTTGGCTACGGTCACAGTCTGGTGGTTTCACATTTTATATAATTTAGGCTTTGCATGTGTTAGTTCACTATATCGCACCTCTGATCTCTCTATTGGACCATGTAAAACAAAAAACCTATTGACAGGAGAAAGGATCTGCAGGATCGGTGATGGTAGTTACTGGGAACCCCACCAATCACTAGAGTGGGGATCCCTAT